>NC_086323.1:190050919-190394081 GCF_036172605.1 Pelobates fuscus
AGTGGGTGGGGGCTAGGAGGTACTTTATGTCCTCCCAAGACTAATAATGAGCCCTCACCCACCGACCACAGATGGGGGCAATGGGGGACATTAAAATGCTCCCCTATTTTGTATAATATAAGCACAACTGTTCATCATGGGTGTGGCCAGGGTGGTGGACCTTGATCTGTCCATTCCCCATTATTTAATTTAAAATCCCCCCACCTGTTGCTCGTAGGTGGGGCATGGGGGAACTATGTGCTCCCACTATTTTATAGACCTGATCCCCATTAAATAGGACCTTTACAGCAACTAGTTTATATGTTTAGTAGACTTGCTGCAAGAAATGTGAATAAGAGAGGTTAAAAACCTCAGATTAACTAGATTGCCTGATCTCCTTCTTACAGAAAGGAAATGCCTTGATCAAAAGATAAGGATGCATGACCTTTATTCAAATAGACATGTGCACTTCATTAGAGAGTTCATTAGAGAGTTTCGTGGAGGTCAAAATTATGCATTGTGATTCAAAGTTTTTGAGCAGATGACTGCAAAGGCAACCTATCGGGATACTATGATATGCAAGTCTCGCCTCTCACAAGGCTTGCCTGGTTTACTTTTACAGATAGTTTCTTCACTGAGCTGTGCTAAAACCATGAATCATTGCTGAAACACGATCCTTGTAAATTGTCTCGAATGTGAGTTTCTCTATTTTATTGTAGCTGTGGCATGTGAAGTAGTGAAGAGACCTTCTAACGGATTGATGACCTGTTCTCATGTTTTTGCTGATTTCCATTATAACTCCAACTGCACCTTTAGTTGTGCCGATGGATTTGTATTAGAAGGACCAGAATCATTGCTGTGTCAAGCTACAGGAGAGTGGTCAGATCCAGCCCCAACATGTGCAGGTAACTGATGAGCCAGATTGGCGAAACATGCGTCAGAGGTTTTGACAAGCACACTTCATAGCCACTGTATCACCAGTAA
Organism: Pelobates fuscus; assembly: GCF_036172605.1. NCBI lineage: Eukaryota > Metazoa > Chordata > Amphibia > Anura > Pelobatidae > Pelobates > Pelobates fuscus. The sequence goes on from NC_086323.1 coordinate 190,051,883, forward strand.
GCTCACGTTCAGCTTAAAATGGGGTTAACAGAAATGTACTAATACCTTTCCCCATATATTGGAGGGAAAAAAAGCTATCATTCCAATCTCCAGCTTTCTTTCATTATATCTATTCTAGGGGTAGGAGGAATTTTTATACATCCATTTAGGTGTAACAGGCGTTTTGGGTTAAGAGGCGCCCTCGAAGGCACAGAATTAGAATTTACTTTTCCTCTCCCTTCCATCACCCCTATTGCTACAGACATGTATTGGCTACATCGCTTGGCAGCGGCTATTACCTAATACAATGTTGCTTTTTTGTTCCCATTACGATGCTGGACTTTTTTAGTTGCACTGTCTCTAGCAAGAAAATTTAGCCTATATTACTAGTATTTTCTGATATCTTAGTATTCCTATTGCAGCAAAGCACATTATTATATACTATTTTTTAAAAGAGCGTCCCCTTATCCCTTTGTTTGTTATTTAGATTTTTTTCTATTCTCCCCATACTGCTGGTCTGCTATAGATGGTATTTTTTATTATCCTGAACTCACAAAGCTACAGCCTGTACTACCTTACTCTGTATTCATTATCCCTATATTTGGGTAGAACTACCAGATTTTGATATACAGACATTATAGCTCCACTCAGGATAATTGTTTTGTACATATATACATTATTATTTCTGTTTGAATTTTCTTTTTGTCGTGGTGACTTATTTTACCTCTTAATCGCTATATTAAAAGTTAAGTTTTATTTTTAAAAATACCTAGTCTAATTGGTTGATATTTGCCACTCCACCAGCGATACAGTTATTATTATTTCTATTATTATTTCTATTAAATTTATTATTTCTCGCTCTCTCCTGGCAGTTCTCTTTTTGTTTATTAAGGTAATTGACATCTACTTTAGAAGTACGCATGCTTAGACTAATCCAAGTCTCTTAGGGTGGGACATTCATTTTCAGGCAGATTATGTCACGAGACTAGGGCGCCAAAAACTGTCAACTTTCTCTCCCAACTCATTTGTGTGTCTCTTTTACTCAGCCCTTCTGTGTGTCTATTCTCCCCAGCACCTTTACGGGTCTAGTTCCCCCCCAGCCCCTCTGTGTGTCTCTTCCTCTTCCCAGAAAGCTCTGTGTGACACTCCCCCAGCTACTCTTTGTGTATCTTTATCCCCATCATCTTTGTGTGTCTTTTTCCCTTTCCCCAGCACATCTGTGTGTCTCTTCAACCTCAGCCCTCTGTATGTCTTTTTGTCTCCCCCAGCTCCTCTGTGTGTCTCTTTCCCCACTCAGCTCCTCTGTGTGACTCTCCTCCCCCTCTCAGCCCTCTGTGTGCCCCTCCCCACTCAGCCATATGTGTGCTTCCCCTCCCAGGTCTGTGTGCCTCTCCTTTCCCCAGCCCACTGTGAGCCTCTTCTCTGCACCCCCACCCGTGGTCTTCCCCCCACCAGATCACCTCACTCCATGTAGTGTGGTTGAGCCATTGTCCGTGGTAGAGGAGCTCCCTTACCCTCTTCCGAACTTTGACAGGAAGCAGTTCTGTGCTCTCGAGTACTTTCCATACCAGGTATGGAATACAGATGCTCCTCTACCGCAATCCATGGCTCAGCCACGCTACATGATGTGACCGTCATGAGGAACGTGCTGTGTACTCCCCTCCTGATGGTCACCTGGAGACTGCGTTCCATGGACCATGAGCCCTAGGCGGCTACCTAATACATCTAGCAGTTGCACCAATCCCATTTTTCAGCATAATTCAATAAACACCGGAATTTGCCCAGATGGACAGAATCCATTGAAAATGTCAACTTTCATATTTACTTAAGCCAAATTCAGTCAGACTATGGTCAGCCAGCCCAACCAAATCTGCAACAATCTCCCAGATACATTTGGGGTCCAGATTAAAATCAGTGCTTTGTGCATCTGAATCCTAAATAAAGTAAAGGATTTGGAACATTCATAAATCACAATCTTTAAAAAAAAAAAAAAAATCAAATCTGAATTTTGGGCAGTATGCACGGTCACAATAATCCTTTATTTTTTTTTTAGCTTTTTGTAAGTGAATAATAACATCAATTACTGGGTATTCTCACTATCATTAGGGTGAAAGGGTAGTGGTGTTAATTTATTTTAAGGGGGTGGCTAGGGAATTGGGGACTTCTAGCCACCATGGGGGTTGAACAATGGCACTAATTAGGGAGTGGACAGCAGCATATCACACTGTTGTATATTATACATAAAGCACCCACGCGTCATCTATGGGTGGGCTCTAGGGGGTATCCACCTTGTTTAGTAAGTAGCCCCAACCCAATGGCAACAGTTTGGGGCAAGAGAGTATATTAGGATGCCTCCTATTTATAAAAAAAAAAAAAAAACACCCACTGATATGGTGGTGGTAATTGGGTGGACAGTCTCTCCATCCCACATTATTCAATTAAAAGTCCCCTACCTGATGCCCAGGGTATTTTAGTGGCCTGTTCCCCGTGACATGGGGCCTTTCGAAACTGGGCAGCAAAGGCTGCATAGTTGCTTGTTTACATGTTTAGTAGATATGCTGCAAGTGGGGGAATACGGGAGGTTGTAAATCTGTAAATAACTAAATTGCAGGATCTACTGTTAATGGAAGAATAAAAGGAATCAGTAAAAAAGATAAAGGGGAGAAAGACCACCAGCACCATGACTTATAGAAACATAGAGACATTGAAGGTGACGGCAGATAAGAACCATTCGGCCCATCTAGTCTGCCCAATTTTTTTTCTAAATACTTTTATTAGTCCCTGGCCTTATCTTATAGTTAGGATAGCCTTATGCCTATCCCACACATGCTTAAACTCCTTTACTGTGTTAACCTCTACCACTTCAGCTATTATAGTAATCTAGGGGTCATATTGTCATACAAAAGCTTTTTTGGATTGTGATTCAGAGCTCTATGAGCAGATGACTACAAAGCCAACCAATAAGAATGCTATGATATGAATGCCTCGCCTCTCTGAAGACTTGCCTGGTTTACTTTTACAGATATGTCGATTATATGAGTTTCTCTATTTAATTGTAGCTGTGGCATGTGAAGCACTGAAGAGACCTTCTAATGGATCCATGACCTGTTCTCATGTTTTTGCTGATTTTCGTTATAACTCCAGCTGCTCTTTTGGTTGTGCTGAGGGATTTGTATTAGAAGGAACAGAATCTGTGGTGTGTCAGGCTACAGGAGAGTGGTCAGATCCAGCCCCAACATGTGCAGGTAACCAAGGTTTACTTCAGTAATACGGATGTCTGAACCTATTCATCTTTCTTTTGGAATTATTGCCAGACTAATATGTTCATTTTGAAGATATAAGATATAATTTTTGGAAGTCTAAATTTACTAAGTCTAAAAACGTTGGGACATTGATTCTATAATTCAGCGAAGGGTGTTTGGGAGTAGGAATATCTAAGTATACTAAGAAATCTGTTGTCCACTGGACAATACGAAATAGGAGTGACAGAGTTAGAAGGTGTAATATGTCCTGTGTGGATGGCCAGTACCCAAATCAGACCAGTATCTTGTAGTCACTTTATTAGGCTCATGTATTTACCTATTCTTTAATGCTATCTACTCAGTGAGAGTAATGCAATGCATACAGGCATGCAGATGTGTCCAAAAGATTTCATTGTATTGCAAACCAAACATCAGCAAGGGGATGAAATGTGATCTATGTGATTTTGATCATCCAATTATTATTAGTGTCATATGTGGTAGTTTAAGTATCCCTGAAATGGCTGCTCTCCTGGTATTTTAATGCACAAAAGTCAATAGTTTTAGCAGAAAACTGTGGGCAAAATTGCCTTGGAAATAAAAGAGATCAGAAGAGCTTACAGGAAAAGAGCTAGATCAAAGAACGTCAAAGATGTAGGTTGCTAGAAGAATGGGGAGTAACAGCATCAATAATATCAATAAGAAGTAGGAGCGATAGCGTTAAAAACATTTTTATGAGTAAATTAACAAAATGATTACCATCAAAACACATAATATATTCCAAAAGATTTAAAGGGATAGTATAGTGCCCAGAATACAAAGCTGTATTCCTGGCACAATCGCTCCCAATGCCTCCCTCGAGCCCCACCTGTAACAAATCCCCTATACTCCGACTGAGTATATCCGTGAAGAATCTCCCGAAATCCAAGCATAGAAGAAGTTGTAGTGATTACAGCTCCCAATCTCCTAAACATGAGCCAAGACTTCATGAAGGGGTAAAACGGTGTGTTTTATGGTAGCCACAACGGGCCTTTTATGCAAGTCCCCATGCAAGGGGCACTCCCCCCTGGACCTGGACACACATACAGTACAAACAATCACATAATGGCATTGGCTCTCAGGTCCAGGACACTCACACATAAAACAGTATACTCCCTTCTCTGTACCTGGGAGATAATTGGGTTAAGTACTGTATTAAACTCAATTATCTCCAGGTACAGACAACATTTATTTTTTCATTTATCAATTCATATTTCGCACAACTGAACCCCCATAGTCTATACACCTGAGCGCCCAACATATCCGAAAAGCGCTCAGATCCCACGAACATAGTCGAATCACCACTGGGGTGATGATTTGACCGACCGCTCTTGAGACGCATGTCCAAAATAGTTCCATAGTTTTAGAGGTAGTAAGTAGTCGGTCTAGTTCAAGGGTTATTAACCGAATTAAAAGGTGAACTGATCCCCTGGCTCATGTGCAGTGTTTGTTCAGGAGATCCAGTTGAACAAACCTGCTGAACAGCACTCTCCTGGCTTGCCATGAACAGAAGCAGGCGTTCGTATGGTTTCACCAGTGTGGGCTGTCGAGTGGCCGCTTCAGAGTTCTAGGCACTCAATGACTAAGTCCCGCTGCCTGCTTTCTTGCCACAAGATGGCCGTTTTCTCCATCAAGTGGCTTTCGGTTATACAAACGGCGGCCACACAAAGAGAGCACTATATTCTTGTGGTTTTCTTTGAACTTAATGAGCTAGAGGGGTGGTTGGCATTTGGTACTTAGTATTCTCGAATTGTAGCAGAATAGGGGACTAAAATATTAAAGAAATGTCCAAACTGAGTAGGAGAATGACTCTGGGGAAAGCAAAACAGGGGTTTTGTCACACCACCTATCCGCATTAAATGAAGGGTTAAAAACCCTTTATTTACTTACCTTATTCCAGCGCCAATGTCCCTAGCACTTGGTCAATGCTCCGCCCCCTACGAGGCCGCACGGCGAGCAGGCGCTAATGCGCATGCATGGCAAATGTCGTGCACGCTTTAGACCTCCACAAGGGAAAAAGCATTGAATCAATCCAGTGTCAGATACTGGACCAAAGGTCTGTTTCGATCCAGGAAGCTCCTTCAGTGCTGCAATGTAAACTTAGCATATTCTCTGTTTAACATTGCAGTACTAAGTGCAAAAGGACATAACACCCAGACCACTTCAATTAGCTGAAGTGGTCTGGATGCCTATAGTGTCCCTTTAAAAATATATCCTCACAGACTTATTATATAGTGTCATTTTGCCTCTTCGTCCCATTCAATCATGTACCATTCTACCTACCATTCCCCTTGTAGTGTAATTGCATCATTGTCTAACATGTCAGTCTCTTACCGTTATTCCTATTTGAATTCTGGTCCACCTACCACAAAAGGAATGTTTAATACAGCAAATGTTGGCCTGATTACTCTACCTATACGGAAATCTAACTGAATGCGCATTCAGGTGCCTTGCCAGCATTCACCTTAATGTTATCTGTCTATACCTGTCATCCTTTTATTGATTCTCTTTACAGTCTTTCTGTACAGGGCAACTTTAATGTAGTATAGAGCAGTATTGTGGCAACTTCAAATTCCACTTGGATGCCATTAACTCTAAGGGTTAAATTTAAGATCAGTACTGTCCTTGGGGGTAAGATCTGTGTGATAAGTGGCATATGTTCTCCCTGTTTTTGTATAAGTGAGCAAAAATAATTTTTAAATGAGGATTTACCAAAGATAAAATTTATGTTTCTCTGAACTTTTTCCCATTCTCAGAGTTCTCTTATTGTCTATTTTTGTTGCGATGCATTTATGTAGGCTCTCCTTATGTTAAGAGGGTAATCCAGATGTGGAACTCCTGCCCAATGTGTCTAGAAAGGTATCAGCAACACCTCAATGATGCCCAATGAGGGCTGAAACATTTATCCGGGGTTGCTGTATCTCTCATTCAGAGTCAACTTGCCAGCATTTCAGATATGGACAGCTCTTGTGGGCAAGATCAGTCTGATATGCAAATGGCATAGGTCATGTCTGTAATGGCACAACGTGAGCTAAAGCTTTTTTGAGTCCTGAGATGGGACTACATGAAAGGGCAAGCTGTTTCTCAGACTTCTCAGACTTGTTTTTGTTACAATGGGATTAAGCCAGTAGAAGACTGGAACACATGACTGGCCTGATGAATCTTAATTTTTACTGTGGCATGGTGATTGTAGAGTCAGAAAATGGTGTAAACTACAATACTCCTTTGATCCATCCTGCCTTGTTTCTTTGGTTCAGGCTGGTAGTGCTGATGGCAAATATGTGACGTGGCAAATATTTTCTTGGCACATGTTATACAGCTTCAGACCAAGTGACTGTTGTTTAAATGGCACAGTCAAGTATTGCTGCTCACACTGTGCATCCCTTTACAATCTATGTATCATCTAATGGCTGCATAGTCAACAGATTTCAATCCAACAGAGCCGCTTTGGTTCTGGTTCATGTCAACATGAACCAGAACCTCTAAGAATGTTCCAAGCACACACATAATTGAAGCTGTTCTAGAGGACAACCCATTACTAGAAAGGTGTACATAATGAAGTGGCCATGGTGTTTAAAGATTTATTAAAATTCATAGGGAAATTTGTCTTGAGTCCAAAACGATCCATAAATATTAGTCTCTTTTAATTTTACAAAAAAGTGTAGATTTCAACAGAAATTGGAACTTTTATAAATTAACCTTGTTACATCTACTGGCCGTCCTTCAGACTGCCAGTCCTGTTACTTCCTGGTTTGGTTAGCTCAGTGGAGCTAAACTCAAGATGCAGTAATTGCTCAAAGCACTTGCCTTGCAATCACTTTTTATTGAACTGCATTGGAAAGTCTGTGATTGGACAGCCACAGAAAGTCTGGGCGAGGTTATAAGGGGAGGGCTTGCAAAGGCTGTAGACAAGAGATGCACAGCTTTTACAAGCGGTTTTTATATACACACCCATCCAAATATTGTGGATATAGTCCACAACATCTGGAGGGCCAAAGGTTGTCCACCCTTGGTCTATAATAATAGTTTATCCATTTAATTGTAGCTGTGACATGTGAAGCATTGAAGAGACCTTCTAATGGATCGATGATCTGTTCTCATGCATTTGGCGATTTCCGTTACAACGCCAGCTGCTCCTTTAATTGTGCCAATGGGTTTGTACTAGAAGGATCAGAATCTGTGATGTGTCAAGCTACAGGAGAGTGGTCAGATCCATCACCAACATGTGCAAGTAACTTACATTTACCCAGAATATTTATCTCAACACTCAGATTTTACCGGGCATTGTTTTGCTGAGGATTATATGAAGTTATTTGCACATCTAGTTATATTGACAATTATGTCAACTGAGGGGATAACACTTTTTTATTAGGATAACAAACTTCAGCAAGTATTGTGCAAAAAAAAGAGAACACAATGAATTTGTGAGTTAAAATTATAGAGTATTATTTGTAATAACAGTACTTCTTTTCCTAGAACTTAAAATGTAGTAACATATACGGGTCAATGCAAGTTTTTAGTCAGTAGGTACATAAATTAAGATGACGGATGCTTTGAAACTGGATCAGTCTACTTATATGTCAGATTCATATTCTGGGCTTCCAGACTACTCAAAATGAAACATATTATAGTAAAATGTAGAAACTGTATTAAAGGGACACTATATTCACCAGAACAACTACAGCTTATAGTATTTGTTCTGGTAAATACAGTCAGTACATTCAGGCTTTTTGCATTAAACACTGTATTTTCAGAGAAAATGCAGTGTTTACATTACAGCCTAAATATACCTCCACTAGCCACTCCTCAAATATCTACTAGATGGGGTAGTGCTGCACAGTGTGACTGGCATTCAGTGTATCCACCCTCTTCATGGAGACACTGAACTTTCCTCATAGAGATGGATTGATTCAATGCATCTCTTTGAGGAGATGCTGATTGTCCAGAGCTGTGTTTGGCGTGTGCTGGCTCTGCCTCTGATCTGCCAAGGTCAGCAGCAGCAGACTGGAATAAATGTAAGATTTTACTATATTTAGCTGAGCAAGTGAGGGCCATACATGTTTGTGTTCCTGACTCTTTAGTGTTCCCCTAGGCATATCCTAGATTTGCATTGTATACTTTGACAGAAGAATCTTTGAATTGGGTAGCTGCTAAAGTGACCACAATGATATATGTATTAAAGTTATGAAAATGCTATTGTTTATTTTACACTGCTTTTGAACAGGAATTGGCTGTGAATGAAAAATGGATAAAAATGGATATGTATCATTAACTAGATATATCTCATTTCCAATATTTTAGCTGTCTTGTGTCTGGCTCCCGAGTTTCCCAGTTATGAATGGGTTAACTGTTCTCATCCAATCAAAAACTTTAGCTATACATCAGTTTGCATTTTTGCCTGTAAACCTGGATTTACATTGAATGGGTCTCACAAGATCGAATGCACATCATCGGGAGTATGGAACTCTTCCCCTCCAATTTGTCAAGGTACTTTTATGTTTCTGTTAATATAATTTTTTTAAATCTGTTTCACTGAAAAAATACTTTAAAGATTCAGATCGTTGAGAAATAATTGGGTGAATTACTATCTAACATTGCCATATAGATAACATTTTATGACTGAGCCTTGAGTGGCCGTCTGGTCTTAAGCAGAGATGGGAGACTGGAACAGAAAGATGATAATCGTAGTGAGGCAAGCCGAGGTCAGTGGGAAGGAGAAGCAGCAAAGCCAAAACGGTCCAAATTCAGCAACAGGTAGGAGAAACAGGAACAAGCTTGATTAGAGAGTACAGGAACCACAATAATCTGGCAAAGGTACAGAGACAGGAAGTGGCTTTTATAGGCCAAGAACCAGACACCTGACCAGACACAGCTGAAGAGAGTTGTCACTGATACCATTGCTTGTAGAGTCAAGGTTATTAGATTTCAGGTATTCAGGATTTCTCACTGCTTAATTCGCTGCAATTCAGGAGTGAAATCATTTTTGTTTCTGTTTAGGTAGGCCTAGTCACACCTATGGCTATGACTCACACAGCCTACATGAAGAAATGGTCTTATTTTCAATCCAATGTGACAGCATAGTTTGCAGTTTTTATCTGCTGCTCTGTTAATTGAATGTTAAACACACACAGAAGGGTCCTGTAAGTTCTAGAAGGCTATTGAAAGAGTATGATATAATCAATTCTGAATTAAACACACTGTGCAATATAGGAAGCTAACAAATGTGAGGTCTTAATAAGGAAATGCGCAGGAAGGTTTGGCTAGGGTTGCATAAACAAAATGATTTATTTCCTAAATGTCAGAGAATTGAGTAGTACGATGGGTTGCATGATCTCTACACCAAAATGGCCTAATTAAGGTAAAATTGTTTAGGTGCTTAGAGTGTCTCTTTAACCCCTTAAGGACCAAACTTCTGGAATAAAATGGAATAATGACGTGTCACACACGTCATGTGTCCTTAAGGGGTTAAAGAGGAAATGCCTTCACCCCAGTAAACAGTATGGCAGACTTTACTGGGCTGAATATTACAGCAGAAGGAAGTCACAAATATACTTACATTGCTGCACTTCTTCATTGCAGTAAGTTCAGCACCCATTGATGACTCGGGAGCACCTTTGCGCCCTTTGGTATCTAGCATAAACATGCTGTGTGCGCACTCTGCATTTAATCTAACTGTGCCATACAAGCCCATGTGATACCGGAGAAACTGACGGAAGCCAAGCACAGAGAGATGGACACAGGTTTCTTCAGGAAGGAAGAGATTCTTTATTGGATCACCGATCGGGACTCAGAGGGACTAGCGTCACCAAAATACAGCAAGTTCTGAGCCCCGGACAATAGTGCAGGCTCCTTATATAGGCACATAACTCCTCCCATATTAAGCTCCACCCGCACATTCTCTTAACCAATCAACACAAATAAGAATTAACTTCCTGCTTGACCGCATGGCTTGTCCAGCACAATGGAGGAGGGGGAATACTACATCCTGTATTCTTGCACATGCTCCGTACACTACTGATCGTATCTTGCCTCGTGCAACCAACTGATCGATACGTCAGCATATGCACGTACACATGCCACGTGGTAATCTCGGCCTACTAAATTTATTTTTACCGAGATTCCACCACATTCCCCCCTTTGATGCCTCTTGATATTTCACAATTACTTGAGGCATCACTTAACCTTGGTTTGCATACACCGCAAGTTACCATGAACCAGACCAGACTTATCTTATGATGTGAATCTTCAACACTCATCTTCCTGCATTGGTTCTCCCTGATCTAAAGCCTTATACTTATAAATCGCCATTATCTGTGCAGCAGCCTTCCTCTCTGCTATATTTTCTATCAGGCTTTGCACAGACCTAACTACTAAGGGTATAAGACACGGCAGGAGTAGGCACAACATTAAAATCAGTAGGACTCCACCTACCACTGCCTTAAGCCCTCCAAACCACTCGTACCAGCTACCAAACCAACTACTTGGATTATACCCTTTCCATACCTGAGTAGGCACATGCGCTAGTTTAACCATATGGCTAGTAAGCTCAGCTATTGCTTGCCCTTCGTCATCTATTTGAAGACAGCAATTGCTCAGGTTAAACTTCCCACATACACCTCCCTCTACTGCCAAAAGGTAATCCAAGGCTAATCTATTTTGGTAGACTGCTGTCCTCATCCTGGTGTTATGCTTCGCTAGAAGATTGAGCGCTTGTGATGTCTCGTTAGTAATAATCTCAACCACCGCCTGTAATCTTATAATACGGTTGAGCATATAAATAGGGGTTCTGTAACCAAAGGTACCATCCTCAGCCCACGTGGCTGGCCCATAATAATCTATGATACGCTGGGGAGGCCATTCATTATCTTCCCAGGTGCCTATCTCTATGGGTCCCCTTTTCTTCCTATGATTCACATCATACACTTTAACACCTAAAGTCTCACCTGTTTCAATCGGTAACAAGAAGAAGGATGGTTTGAGCATACCCAACACACATGCCCCTTCCCAGTCCTGTGGCAACTCCGAATAGGCTTTCTTACCACAGATCCAGTACAAATTTGCTGGGGCTCTCCAGGTAGATGTGATGGATAAATCAAACCACACATCCTTTAAATTGGCGTATCTAGCAAACGGGTTAGATGGTTCTGAGACATTTGAAGCCGACCACCAAGTTGTATTCTTTGTATCATCATCATAAGCTTTTGCCCTAGACAAGTTAATTCTCCTACAGAAGTATTATACATTATTCCTTTCCTTGCTATGCAAACATAACCTATGATGGAGGTCTTTAATCTCCACTCAGATTTACCTCTAACACTCATATGATAATCGGCTTGTGTAGATATTAGTTGGTCAACTGCCTCAGAACCGGACATTACCTCCTTTGCTTCCCAAGGCCATTGGTCTCCCATGTTAGTACCTCCACACACATAGCAGTTGGTAACATTAAGACTACCGGCAATACTTTCAGCTAAGTCAATGAACAGGTTTTTAGCATTATGGGGGATCTTATTATCTATACTCATCTCTTCATAAAAGGAATGGTATACTTGATGAGTTTGGGAGGATACCGTATCAGTCTCTATCCCTATGAACAATACTGTCCCAGGATCTAAACCCGTCCCGTATATTTGAAACCCAAATAAATTGCCATATTTGTCTAAGAACTTATCGGGGTTATTTATAAGTATATGGATGGGATTACATTCCATAGACTTACAATATGGGCTAGTCGGCAACTTAGTCACTATCATGTCTTTGTCTACTGTCTGTCCCCAAGTCGCCCACCCCACACAAGACCAATATGGGCAGAAGTTATAGTCTTTATTTGGGCATCTAGGACTCACATATTTATTTTTGCTACTGGGACAAATATATTTATCATTAGACCCATACGTCCTCTCCCATCTAAGATCCCCACATACATTCCACGGCTTTCTACCACTCGATATCGCTTTACACGCATCAAATAGCAGAACACCCGAAGAATGTACGGATTCTAACACCGTCTTATTAATTAGGGTCCCCTGAGGATCTCCATTCCTGAGAGTCAACCAAATTGTACGAGGTTGATACTCCGGACTGAAGCACTTAGGTTCTCCTACTCCTAAATGGCACACACTATAGTCTATATTTAGGTATCTACATCTCGATACATCTCCTTTACACTCGTATTGTGAATGCCAAATTAGGGTTTGGGAAATATGGTTACCTGTTCTCGTAGTCTTAATGCATACCTCACAGCTAGGAGTGTCGGTACCTCTACCTTCCTGAATATAAAAACACATATAAATAAACACTATCAAAAACAGATCTTTCGCCGTCATCCTCAGTCTTCGTCCGTGCGAAGGCACCTCAGCTTCCAGGATGTAAGGGCTGCAGGGAATGGAGTTCTGCTCGTCTTCACAGGAGTCCCTTCGAGACTTTCCCTGGCTTATAAACTATACGTCGGTGGGCGGACAGGCTTTATTATGACCTTCTCACTCACGCACCAAATCCCAAAAATAATAAAATTTGTAATCCACAATAGTTCGTCGTTAATCCGACTGAGTAGTGCGTTTTAACCGGATCTTGCAGGGATTCTCTGGATCTGCTGTAACTTGCCAAGAATCGACTGCTGCTGGTTTAACCCTGGAGTGATGTATCCACGGAGTCACTTCGGCTACTTTTATCGCTGTAGGGGTAGACAAAAGAACAACATAAGGACCTCTCCACTTGGGCCCTAACGGTACATTATTCCACTCTTTAATCCACACTTGATCTCCTGGATGATAACTATGAACAGGGGGATAAATATTCACAGGTAATCTATCTTGTACCCATTTCTGTACCTCCTCCATAGTCTTACCCAACTCTACAACCTGCTGCCGGGTAATTCCTTCTCCCAACTGACTCAAATCCCCCCTTAAGTTACCAAGTACGGGAGGTGGTCGCCCATACATGATTTCAAAAGGAGAGAGGCCCATCCTTCTGGTAGGGGTACTGCGGATTCGCAATAGAGCTATGGGTAAAAGAACGTTCCACTTAAGTTGGGTTTCCTGACACATTTTAGCCAACTGGTTCTTAATAGTTCTATTCATTCTCTCTATCTTACCAGAGCTCTGGGGTCTATATGCAGTATGAAGCCTCCACTTTATACCAAGCATATGAGTCAGTTGTTGTAGGCACTGATGAACAAAAGCTGGACCATTGTCCGATCCTATAGAACAGGGTAGTCCATATCGGGGTATTATTTCTCGTAGCAGGAATCTCACAACTTCTCCTGCTTTCTCTGTACGAGTAGGACATGCTTCTACCCAGCCTGAATAGGTGCACACAATTACCAGCAGGTAACGATGTCCACCCAATTTAGGCATCACTGTAAAGTCTATTTGTAGATCGGACATGGGGAGTCCCCCCATAAACTGGACTCCTGGTGGCTTTACTGGTCCTTGTCTTGCATTATTTTTAGCACACGTTACACATCTTCGTACAATGGCCTGAGTCAAGTTGGACAATCTTGGTATGTAGAAATGTTTTCTGAGAGATTCTTCAGTACTGTCTCTCCCAGAATGTGTCCCGTTATGATAATTTTGGACAATTTCTACCGCTAGTGATGCTGGTATGACTATTCTTCCATCTTCTAGCTGATACCACTTGTTCTCCAAATACTTTCCTGGTTCAGTCTTTAACCACTCCTCTTCTTGAGCTGTATAAACTGGAGTCCATTGGGACAGTGGAGTTGGTATAAGAGCAGCTATATGCCCCACATACTCCTGTCTTCCTGATTCAGCAGCACGCTTAGCTGCACTATCTGCCATCCGATTTCCCTTAGTTACATCACCATCTCCTCTCAGATGCGCTCGACAATGTATGATACCGACTTCTTTCGGCTCCCACACTGCTTCCAATAGTTGTAAGATTTCAGCTGCGTATTTGATTTCTTTGCCTTCTGAATTCAGTAGTCCTCTTTCTTTATACAAAGCTCCGTGGGCATGAGTGGTTAAAAACGCATATTTGGAGTCCGTGTAGATGTTTACTCTTAAACCTTCAGCCAATTGTAACGCTCGTGTCAGTGCTATCAATTCTGCCTTTTGTGCTGATGTTCCTTTCGCCAGTGGCCGAGCTTCTATCACCTTGTCTATTGTTGTCACTGCATATCCTGCATAGCGGATCCCTTCTTTCACATAACTACTGCCGTCGGTATAATATTGAACATCAGGGTTCTGGATGGGAAAATCACGAAGATCTGGTCTACTTGAGAATACTTCATCCATTACTTCCAAACAATCATGTTGACTTTCAGTAGGTTGTGGCAAAAGGGTAGCTGGATTTAAGGTGTTTACAGTCTCTAAATGCACTCTTGGGTTTTCACACAACATTGCTTGATACTTGGTCATACGGCTGTTACTAAACCAATGATTTCCTTTGTAATCCAACAACGTCTGTACTGCATGTGGGACTCGTACATAAAGTTCTTGACCCAGAGTGAGTTTATCGGCTTCAGCTACTAGCAGGGCGGCTGCAGCTACGGCTCTTAGACAAGGTGGAAGTCCGCTGGCCACTGCATCCAATTGCTTAGACATGTAGGCAACAGGTCTTTGCCATGATCCCAAGTACTGTGTCAATACTCCCACAGCCATTCTTCTTTGCTCGTGTACATACAGGTAGAATGGTCGTGTGTGATCAGGTAGACCTAATGCTGGGGCACTCATCAAAGCCTTCTTCACATCTTCAAATGCCGTTTGCTGTTCTTGGGTCCATAAGAAGGGGTCGTGCTCTGTACCTTTGATAGCTGCGTACAGAGGTTTTGCCAGTATCGCGTAGCTGGGAATCCATATCCTACAGAAGCCTGCTGCCCCCAAGAATTCTCGCACTTGTCTTCTATTCTTGGGTATTGGTATTTGGCAGACAGCTTCTTTTCTCTCTGGCCCCATAATTCTTTGACCTTCAGAGATATGGAATCCCAGATATTTGACAGTTGGCAAACACAACTGAGCCTTCTTTCTAGACACCTTGTATCCTGCCTTCCAGAGAATGTGTAGTAGATCGTGCGTTGCTTGCTGACAGATTTCTTTTGTAACTGCTGCTATCAACAAGTCATCTACATATTGTAACAATACACACTCTCCTGGGATGGACTCGAAATCCAGTAGATCTTGACTTAGGGCTGAACCAAATAGGGTAGGTGAATTTTTAAACCCTTGGGGCAGTCTTGTCCAAGTCATTTGGCGTTTTGAGCCCGTTACAGCGTTCTCCCATTGGAAAGCGAAAATACATTGACTTTCTGCGGCAATTCGGAGGCAAAAGAAGGCATCTTTGAGATCTAAGACTGTAAAGTAGGTAGCCCCGCCCGGAATTAAAGCAAGCAGGTTATATGGATTGGGTACAACTGGATGTATACTAACAACCGCATCATTGACTGCTCTCAAGTCCTGCACAGGTCGATACTCATCTGTACCGGGCTTTTGAACAGGCAGCAATGGGGTGTTCCAGGGGGAAGTACAGAATTTTAGGATACCATACCGTATGAACTTATCCAGATAGGATTGGATGTTCTTCTTAGCCTTCTGCGGGATGTGGTATTGTCTTAGGCTCACTGGATAAACCCCAAGTTTTAGTTCCATTTTTATAGGTGGAATATTGCGGGCCAGTCCTGGTGGGTTGTTCTCTGCCCAAACTCCTGGTATGTTAAATAATGTCTCATCACTCCTAGGGTTTTGGCTAGTCAACACTGTATAAAGTCGCCACTCTTCTTCCTTTGGTACGGATAATGTCATGATACCTGAAGGTCCATTAAACTTTAAGGATGTTGTTCCATTTGGTAGGAACGTAATCTGCGCTTGTAATTTTGATAGCATATCACGTCCCAGCAATTGGACTGGACATTCAGGCATATAAAGGAATTGATGTCTTACTACGTGGCCTCCCAATGTACAGAGTCGACTTTTAAGAACCGGTTTTTCAGCACTTCTTCCAGTTGCTCCTATCACAGTAATAGTCCTTCCAGATGGAGGAGCAACTAGATTAGTCACCACTGAATGTTCAGCACCAGTGTCGATCATGAACGCACTCCTTTTTCCCCCTATTGATACATCGACCATAGGCTCCGCTCGACCAAGGGGGATGGAGCCCGGTCGGTATCAATAGTCCTCCATGACCGTGTCAGCCAATCCCACAAAGTCCCTACCTTCTCTATCGCGGGACCTTTGCGCTGCTGGAATATACCTGTCTTCCCTAACACTTCCTCTGTTCCCATTACTCCCTCTATTACCATTACTCCCTCCGGGGCCTCCTCTACCTCTCGCTCTGCCTCTAAAGTTTCCGTAACCTGTCCTAGGTCTGTCTCTCTCACACTGTTCTCTTCGAGGACACTCATTTCTCCAATGCCCTTCTTCCCTACAGTATGCGCACTGATTTCTACTTAGAGGTTCCTCATTCCATCTACTATCGCCTCTATCTGAGCCCCGTCTATCTACGCCTGCGATCGCTACCGCTAGCATATCAGCCTTTTTACGCATCTTGCGCTCTTCCTCTTTCTTACTTTCTGTTTCCCTATTCATATAAACCTTATTCGCTACCTCCATTAGTTGGGTGATTGACATACCTGCAAACCCTTCTAACTTTTGTAGCTTGCGCTTAATATCTCCGTAAGCTTGGCTGACAAAGGCGGAGTTCACCATTCGGGAATTGTCTGCGTCTTCCGGATTAAAGGGGGTATACAAGCGGTATGCCTCCAATAATCGGTCATAAAAGACACTGGGCGCTTCATCACTTTTCTGAATCACCTCAACTGTCTTTGACATGTTAATAGCTTTCTTTCCTCCGGCTTTCATGCCAGCAATTATAGCGTCTCTATAGGCTCTGAGTTGAACCATATCAGCACCATTTACATTCCAATCGGGATCGGTGTTGGGATAATGTGTTGCGGCCCATGCTGATGGATTGGCTTGGTTTAAAGTACGGGCTTTATCCTCTAGTGCTTTAATGGCCACTTGGTTAATCCTTGTCCTTTCCTCATTGTTGAATAAAGTCATTAATAACTGCTGGCAATCAGCCCATGTCGGGTTATGTGTCTGTACTATTGAGGTGAACAGATCAGTCATAGCTTGTGCTTTCTCAGTATACGAGGAATTGTGGGTCTTCCAATTTAAGAGATCGGTTGTCGTGAATGGGACATATACAAAGACTGGGTCAGCATGTGCCATTTGGCCTGCGGCATCGATATAGGCTGACCCAGGATTCAGACGAAGAGGCATCTGATAGTGTTTTAATTGTTGGGCACCGGTCAACTGTCGGGTCTGTATGGGGCTACGTGGAGGGGCGTCAGTCATAGGTTCCAGTCGGGGAGAAATAGGGTATGGGGATGTGGGAGCTTGGTTTTGGGAAAAGGTTGTAAATAAAACACTTCGAGCCGAGCTAGATGAAGCTTGACCGGAAGTCTGAAGTGGCGCCAAATCAGGATATTCGTTTTTAATGGGGGTTGGTTCTGATTCCGGAAGGGGAGATTTAGTACGAGGGGGGGTGGATCCTGTACTGGAGGAGGAAGCGGAAGTGGATGGGGGTAATGAGGGGAGGGTTGCAGGACTTCCTGCATTTGCGTCACTTCTTCTTAACGGAAAGTAAGGGGGCGGCAAAGGGATCTCGGACTCAGGGGGCGTGTCCAAAATGGGCCTAACACCAGTCCTAGTGGACGAACAAGTCCTAGCTACCATGAGGCGACATTGCTCCTCGTGGCATGTCCGGAGCCATTTTGGCGAGTCATTTACGGCCTGTCTCCAACAATCAATATAAGGAAACTGGCCGTAAAGTTCAGGCCTACCTGATACAGCCACGTGTAAGCGCTGTACCAGAGTTGGATCCAAACTGCCACGTGGCGGCCATGCCGCAACCAAAGTGGGCCACTCCCTAGAACACAAAGTGACCAAACGTACAGGAGACATTTTAACCCCAAAATCACATGTCTTGAATCCCTTTTTAAAATTCTTCACCATACAACCTAAGGGATCCGGAATCGTTGACTGCGACGCACCCATACTTAACAATGGAACGTCGTCGACAACGAATACTATACACGCGTACTATTCAACAGTCACACCCGTTTCCTCTGGCAACAGCACCACGTGGTACGGTTACCAAGTGAAACGTACACAATAACACAATAAACAGTCAGGGAATTCCCGTACACACACAGCTGTTACACCAGTCACTAGATAATCAATATTATGCCCTTTGGCGTAACTATACAGTCACCCACGCTATAATTCTCTATATACGAATTACCCGTCTATAACACACCCAGTAACATCGTCTTTTACAAATAGCGGTTACAGTACGGTTAGCATAGGTCAAAGCACAAGTTAAGGTCACAATACAATTATTAGTGGTTATGGTGTTAAACATGCAATGGACGACAATGATTAGTACTTATATACAGTGTCAGTAAATATACAGGGTTATGGTACCGTGCACTATAATACAGCAACACACTATTAACACTCTCGCTAGACGGCTGAGCTCGCGCTATCTAACAAGATATACACTTTACTAAACAATCTTTATCACATTTACAATTCCCAACTAAACTATTGGCCAGTACCTTGAATGGACTACCTAAAAACAATCTACATACGTTTTGGTTAGCCACACTGCCCAATCACCATATATAGCGAGCTAGAGGACCGAATTTACACAGACGCCTCTTAGTCGCACTATCAAAAGTCTAGTGGGTTCCAAATTTACACGCCTTCCCACTTAGCCCAGATAGGATGAGAGCTAGCGAACCGAATTTACACAGACGCCGCTTAGTCTCCCGGTCCCTCCGACCTAGCGAACAAAATATACACCCTAGAACGCTAGTCTAGACAAGACACCGGTGTCCGGCTAGGGCTATTTACACCAGAGCCCCGCCTGACTAACAAAATCAAACGGTCTGACTAAAGAGCGTTCGATCGAGCGGTGCGCCTTCGCTCCTTCCCTCCGACAGAGGGGGCAGATACACAGATTCAAACCCCTTTGGGCCTACCGCACAATCGGTATACCCCTAGTGGGTCCTGCCGTCTAAAACAGCAGTTGTCTTACCTCCTCGTTCCTGAACCTGAGTTCACACTCATCGACGGGGACACCCCAGCACTTCTCACGTAGAGGCCGATGATCTCCTGGACAACAGACCAGTGGCGCCGAGACGAAGGGAGGTCCACGCAGAAGTTCAGGGGTGCAGCCGTAGAGAACGTGGGCAAAGATAGACCGTCTCACGCCTCTGCCTCTCAGCTACCGTTGAACGATGAGCTTCCCGGCCAATGCACCAAATGATACCGGAGAAACTGACGGAAGCCAAGCACAGAGAGATGGACACAGGTTTCTTCAGGAAGGAAGAGATTCTTTATTGGATCACCGATCGGGACTCAGAGGGACTAGCGTCACCAAAATACAGCAAGTTCTGAGCCCCGGACAATAGTGCAGGCTCCTTATATAGGCACATAACTCCTCCCATATTAAGCTCCACCCGCACATTCTCTTAACCAATCAACACAAATAAGAATTAACTTCCTGCTTGACCGCATGGCTTGTCCAGCACAATGGAGGAGGGGGAATACTACATCCTGTATTCTTGCACATGCTCCGTACACTACTGATCGTATCTTGCCTCGTGCAACCAACTGATCGATACGTCAGCATATGCACGTACACATGCCACGTGGTAATCTCGGCCTACTAAATTTATTTTTACCGAGATTCCACCACACATGCACACTGCAAAAGTTGTTTTTGGTCAGAGTAACCATTGCTATATTGGTCCCCCTCACCAAAAAATTAAAGGAAGAACGAATATAGCTAAAATTAACCTCCCTGCAGCTAAATCATTCTAAGCTGATGTCACTCTCCCTCACCGGAGGGGGGCAGATATCAGGGTAGAACAGTATAGTAAAGGACTGTCTGGCACAGCATACTGTGTGTGCTTGCCTCGGATGTCAATTTTGCACAGAATTCACATTAGCCACCCAGAACTCTTTTTCTAGGCTGGCTAATGATACCTCAATGATGCTTGAGGTGGAGTTACACTTCGGGCAGTAGGGGGTTACACTCGATATAGCTAAACATTGCACCCACAGACTCCAGGAACCATGGCCACTGCAAATCACTAAAGTGGTTATGGTTCTTGGAATAACCCTTTAACACACTAACATACTTTTCTGCTTAGCCAGGCAAAGCGATATACAAGTAAAATAATCTATAAAGAATTTGAACCTATTTTTAGAATAAGCGGAAGCTAACTTTTATGTTGCTATTAGCTCATGTTTACTATGTAGAAGTGGCAGGTTCAATTGAGGGAAATAGTAAATGGCATTATTGTAGTGGAAAGAAAATGTGTGCCTAACATTTTAAGACTTGCATAACCAGAAACAAAACAGATTATTAAGAATTCCCTAAGGAGCCAATCAAGGAAAAAACATGTTATATCCGGTCACAAGGGCTCACAGGAAAAAAAAAAAAATGTTCCATCCATGTTGTCTGGGTACAAATGAAACCGCAGGGCGAACATTTCGTAGGCAATATTGCTAAATTTAAAGAAACAGTTACAATCACTGATAGAAAGAATGGCTTTATATAACTCGTATAATATACAAAACCATTATTTAATGTGGGCTTTTTTTGTCAAATCAGATGAAAAGTTATAAAGTATAATCTGCACAACCAAATGAAGGAAATCTATAAAACGTAGATTAGGTTCTACACATATTTTCTATATATTTAGTGCAAATATTTCATTTAATTATACAGTTAAAACCAAAAGAGTTACTTGCACACTAAAATGGTGTCTTAGTCTAACCATTTTATTTACGGATCTGGGTAAGACATCAGTTTGATAAGACAAGGAACAATGCATAAGAAGCTATTTTCCATTTCTAATAACTTGTGAGTTTGCAGAATCTCATAGACAAAGTACGCAGGTTAAGAAATACACATTTTCATTCTAAAAACTTGTCCATTATCTGTCCAAGAGAGATGTAAAGATCATGGTATTGGGGGTGCATACTTCCAACCATTCCACTTAGTTAACTCCTTTACTACCAAGCAGTTTGCAAAAAAAATACCTCCAGAATCCAAGTGATTAGGGTGTTCTGGAAAGAAAAGTTAAAATGTGTTTATTTTTTTTATTTTTGTAGTATGCATACATAGCACATTATTAAATGGAAACAAAAATGAAAAAGTTTACGAATAATAAAGTTACGGTGGCTATGCACTCCTCTTCCTGCCTGTCATATGGAGATTGCGCCCCCCCCCCCCCCGGCTGGTGTGTGTCACAGCACGGCCGGTTACGCGGAGCAGCGGCGGTCGCTGTTCACCAGGCCTCGCCTCCCGGGTCTGCAGCGGCTTCTTCTCTCCCTCTTGCCGCCGAAGTGGCAAGATGGCGGCTACCATGCTGACTCAGCGTTCTGGGCAGGGGAGGGGAGAGAAGTTGTGGATCTGAAAGGGGGAGACAGGTCAGGGACTGTGATAAAACCAAAATGGCACTGAGTCCCTGACCTGCTTTTCTGGACACTGCTTGCTCCGCCAACTTGGAGGAGGTGGTCAGTCATGTGACTGTCTCAATATTTAAACCCTGCACACCCCTCATTCAGTGTTTGGTTATTTTCCTTGCTCCTTAATCCTAGCTGACTATCTTGTTTTCCTGATTGACTTCCTGGTTCCTGATTCCTGGACTCCTTATCGACTACACTTGCCTGATGACTGACCTGACTCTGGATTGTCTGACTACGCCTCCTATTTCTTCCCTCCATGGATACCTCACCTGGCAAGGTCTCCATGGCACCATGGCACCATAGACCCTCCAGGACTCTGTACCCACTTACAGGTGCTTCTGAGGATTGTGATTGTAAAGGAGTGCTGTTCCCTGTTTCTTCCCTTCTTGAATACCTCGCCTAGTTCCTACCCATTAAAGACCTCCGTGCCACTATAGACTCTTCAGGACCCTGTACCCACTTCCAGGTGCTCCTGAGGGTCATGATTGTAATGATTGGAGAGCTGTTCCGCTGCAGTTGGGTTCCGTAACCTCTGTTAAAACCCTAGGTGGGTGTGACAGTGTGCCCTAAATCAGCCGCCAGCCATGCACACACATTTAACCTGGTGGTGTAGTTGTAATAGTTATGAAATTCATGTCAGAACCATCATTCAGACTCTCAAGTACATGTTGCTTCCCTACACCACTGTGATGCAAAGTGTAGCTGGACATATTAATGAAGAGTGTGCTAGTGTCTGGTGTCTGCTGTCACGATTTATAGCACACTATTACTATCAATGTGAAAGCTCTCTAACAGGGCAGACTGGGGATAAAAAGCAGCCCTGGAAAAAAATGTATGCCAGCCCCATAAGTCATTGTGCTATGTAGTGCGTGTTTTATATATATATACACGTATATACACACACACACATATCTATCACAGGCAGACAGTCACACAATCACAGGCAGTCAGACAGTCACACACACAGGCAGACAGTCACACAAACACACACACACACAGGCAGACAGTCACACACACACAGGCAGACAGTCACACACACAGAGGCAGGCAGTCACACACACAGAGGCAGGCAGTCACACACACACAGGCAGGCAGACACACACAGGCCATCACACACAGACACACTGACCTGCTTCTTACCTCCACATCCCTTGGAGCTCCTGGAGACTGGTTGTTGGGGAAATAGGGGCTCTTTCCTGTTTCCCATGCTGCAGTTACCAGGGCCCCTGCCGCACAGTAAGCTCTGCCCCTGTCGCACACTAAGCTCCGCCCCCGCTGCACACTAAGCCCCGCCCTGCCTCACTATATATATTTTTTTTATAATCCCGGCCGGCCATATACGAGCTGTGCCAGCCGCCTGGTGCTCCTTGCTCCCATGGGGCCCTGTGCGGCTGCACAGCGCGCACATGGCTGGCCGAGATTACAGGAGCCTGATCACTGATGATTAGGTCTGTCAGCCCAGCCCCAGGTGCCGTGGCCCACCGGCCAGTCCGGCCCTGCTCTCTAACAACCTCAGCCACCTCCAATTACCTTCTCCTGAGGGAGGGTTGCTGTACCTTTGATGTTCATTGTAGCTCCCATGCTCCCTGTTAAAAATAAAAAATTAAAAATTCCAATAAAAGTATCTGTCATAGAAGGGACCATAAAACCCTGTTAGCATGGGAAACGCTTTTTGAGACTTGCACAGCCAAAACCAAACAAATTAGTCCCGCTTAACCTACTTAGGAGAATAACCTAGATAAAAACAGTGGAATGGTGGGAGAAACAAAAAGGATATAACTAACCACACCCATATCATCTAGGTGTAAATAAAACCTCGGACAGTTAAACGTTAAAGAACAATACTTCTATCATTTAAGCATTTACAATTCTAAATGAAAAGAAAAATGGCATTCAATTTTCTGTCTAACTTAAATTCCTTAGATTTCTATATTTTTGGAAAAGTAGTCATATACAATGAATATAAAAAAAGCGACAACAACACTCTCCACTTGTATTACTTAAAAAATAGTGGGAGAGATTTATCAAAGTATTTTAAAAAAGTTGCCTAAAATTCTAAAGGACACCATGGAAACCAGTGGAACCAGCAGGCACACTCCACTCCACGAGTCCTCAACATTTAGATTTTTGCACGACGTTTTAGAACAAAACATTTTGATAAATCGCTCCCAATATTTCGAGTCATATTTCCTGTGAATATCCAGAAGTCTATGTTCGTACCACTCTGCACTTTATGAATTCGTGGGGTAATAGCTTCTTGATTCAAGGAGAGATCAGACTGACATTCTGGGGTCAAGAAGGAATTTTTCTTCTAGTTTGTTGCAAAATTGGAAAGCATTTCAAACTGTTTTTTGTTTGTTTGTTTTTTAACTTATTTTGGACCTACAGAAAAAAGAGATGTAAGAATGGCTGAACTTGATGGACGCGTGTGTCTTTTCAGCCTATATAACTATGTAAATGCATAATAAATGATGTTTCGACATACACTATTGTTTGAGGCAATTCCTCCTCTTTCTGCTGCAGTACCATGACATGTGCACAGTCGTTATTCGGCATGTGCTAAATCCATAATAAATTGACACCTGGACACCAATTTCTGTTGGAGTATAAAGTCCACAGCTTTATTAACTTATATATATGTTCAACAATTTAACAATTTAGGGTCATTGTCACCAGTATTAATTACGTCCGACCTTCTTGCCCAATACCCCCGACAATGACCCTACCAAATAACAATAATAAACATTCCAATAATGCATAACATTTAATACATAGCCTACCAACGAGGCCCCATAACCATATGTTTAACTGTAGGGGTGTACCCAGACACCCCTACACCCCCAGGTTCGTAGCCACCAACGAGCTTAAACCTACCAACCATTTTCCACTCTGGCATACTCCAGCCTAGACCTTGGCCTGCCCACTTCCAATTCCACCTAAATCCTCTTTAGCCCACGCCCTATTCCCGCCGCTGTGACCAAACGGGAACAGCCTAAAACAAAAAAGGGAGGGTGGGAGGGACAAGTAACAAGTAAGTGAGATTTTGATTAAAAAGGCCAATTCCTCAAAATGGCCGTTATTTAAACCCCTTACTCTCCTCCCCCATAACCAATATTAATTTGTACACACCCCTTGACCTTAACTTCACCTGTCAACTCTCTGGCCCTGTCAAGGCCCACTCCCCCCCCCCTGCGTTGCTCCATGGGCTTCATGTCACTTACTCTCTTTTCCCATTTTCCAGTCCTCATAAACAACAGCAAAACTTACTGAAAGTCATAGTTCAGCTAACAGCTATAATAAGTAGGAAGCTGATAATTGAACTACAAGTCCTAAAAAAAACCTCGTCCTACAGAGAAATGAAGCTGTGCATAGAGATCTGTTAGTTAGACACGGGCCCTGCACCCAGACTACTTTAATGAGACGAAGTGGTCTGGGTGCCTATAGTGTCCTTTTAAACATGTACAGCTGTTCAAGCACCATAAACCAGAATACAAGTATCCAGGTTGGCCAAACTACTTCCTGGCTAATGGGATAAAATACTTTTTTTTTTTTTTTTTTGGATCAGTAATTCTTGCATAAATGCTCATATAATGTATCTATAAAAGTGTATTAAAAAGAAATGGATGAATTAAAGCCTAGAGTATCCCTCTAGTAAAAAAAAAAATTAAAAAGAGAGAACAAGGACAGATTTTGGCATGACTTCTCTTTCCTCCTTCATCAATTTATACCTATACTTATTTTTTTTTTTTCTCTCCATAGTTCTAGGAAATCAGTTGAAATTTGGGAAGCAGCTCTTTATTTACCTTGGCGGATCAGTGGCAGCTGCTGTTTGCCTTATTGGCTCCGGAATTGCAATCGCAATTACGATAAATAGAATGAAACAGAAAAGTAAGATAAAATTGATCGCATAACTATTTAAAAAATAAGCTGATGATCTGATTAAAAAAATTCCTTATACAGGCTTTGATTTAATATTGCCGGACAAGTTTTTCAAATAATTTAATATTTTGGATAAATGTTTAAAATTAATTTAAAAAAAAATTAAAACATATCTGTAGAAATAAATATTTATATATATTAAATAATATCAACATACTACAAAATGTAAATCATTTTCATATGCATACTTTTTAAAGTGTGAGTGTTACCCTGTATAACAAAAATTGTATTGCAATAGAATTACACTATACGCACTTTCCTTTATTTCCCATTTTTACTCTATCAAAGTTGGTAAAGCATATGATACGGCCAACGAAATGTAACTTTCTTCCCCCACCTGTCTATATATGAATGCAAAATCTTGGTTATGAAAAATGGCAAGAAAATGTGAGCTTGTTTACTTTAGAAAAAACTTTAAAGAGGTGGCCAAGAAATTAATATCTCAAAATTAAGGAACAGAGAAGGGGGTAACCCAATAATATGAATTTAACAAAAGAAAGAGGAGGGATAGGGAAAAGGAAAGATCTGTTCCTGAAATAGAGTATACACAAAATGCGAAAATAAAATAAAAAATACTTTATTTGTAAATTGAACATCAAAATGGCTATCCCAGCTATGACTGTCTGACTAGGTACAGGACAATAGTAGCAGTCAAGAAGCCGAGAACATGCAAAATAATACACAAGATAAATACAATTATACAAAAAGAGAATAGAACAGTTAGAGTAGAAATGTGCTGGACTGGGTAACAGACCCTCTCTATGATAATGAATAAGAGAGGGGGGAGGGGGTGGAAAGAGACTGGGGTAAAAAGCATCCGCAGTACTGCAATTCCACAGCCACCGATAGGTTAGCCCAAGAGACCCAGATCACTGTACAATATAATTTGCTGCAATGCTATAAAGGGGCGGCCAACAGGGGGCCGAACAGCATGTTGCTGTAAGGGATATATAGTATCTTAATAGTTAATCCCCACCCTAGTCACCTCAATGCACTATATAATGGAGGACAAATGGGTTTTAGAAAAACCTCACTGTTGCGAAGTATCAAGAGCTAAGGTTACGGTACCAACAGTACTCCAGATTTGCAACCAAAATAAGTTGGTCCGGAACACCCAGATGTCTCGTGCAGTATCATGGGATACAAAAGTATCAAATGTGTCAAAAACGAAATCTGATACTGTGTGACATATAAACATGAGAAGAGACAAGACTGCATGCATCGATATAATAATCCAAAATGCTAGTTCCCTTAGCTCGTGGTAGCTGAAGATATACGTTTGTCTGAGCAGTATCACAATGTGTATAATAATCATAAAGTATCAAGAGCGAGCCAAATACAAAGCAAAGTGTCTGGGTACACTTATACACAGTAGCTGAACATTATCGGATGCCTGAACCCGTTCCCTCTATCTGCCTGTTCATATATCTAATGCGATATCAGGTACGTGTAGAGAGTAAAAGATTGGAATGGTGCCTTCGAGGGCGCCCGGGGATAAGAAAGGCGATAGTGTAGAAAAAGGTACGGAAGTCCTGCTGTTATAGTAGAGTAAATCAGCACAGAAATACTAAAGAAAAATAATAATAAAAACTGTTAATTCTCAAGATTTAGCCTGATCAGGCTAAATCTTGAGAATTAACAGTTTTTATTATTATTTTCTATCCCCGGGCGCCCTCGAAGGCACCATTCCAATCTTTTACTCTCTACACGTACCTGATATCGCATTAGATATATGAACAGGCAGATAGAGGGAACGGGTTCAGGCATCCGATAATGTTCAGCTACTGTGTATAAGTGTACCCAGACACTTTGCTTTGTATTTGGCTCGCTCTTGATACTTTATGATTATTATACCCATTGTGATACTGCTCAGACAAACGGATATCTTCAGCTACCACGAGCTAAGGGAACTAGCATTTTGGATTATTATATCGATGCATGCAGTCTTGTCTCTTCTCATGTTTATATGTCACACAGTATCAGATTTCGTTTTTGACACATTTGATACTTTTGTATCCCATGATACTGCACGAGACATCTGGGTGTTCCGGACCAACTTATTTCGGTTGCAAATCTGGAGTACTGTTGGTACCTTAACCTTAGCTCTTGATACTTCGCAACAGTGAGGTTTTTCTAAAACCCATTTGTCCTCCATTATATAGTGCATTGAGGTGACTAGGGTGGGGATTAACTATTAAGATACTATATATCCCTTACAGCAACATGCTGTTCGGCCCCCTGTTGGCCGCCCCTTTATAGCATTGCTGCAAATTATATTATACAGTGATCTGGGTCTCTTGGGCTAACCTATCGGTGGCTGTGGAATTGCAGTACTGCGGATGCTTTTTACCCCAGTCTCTTTCCACCCCCTTCCCCCCCTCTCTTATTCATTATCATAGAGAGGGTCTGTTACCCAGTCCAGCACATTTCTACTCTAACTGTTCTATTCTCTTTTTGTATAATTGTATTTATCTTGTGTATTATTTTGCATGTTCTCGGCTTCTTGACTGCTACTATTGTCCTGTACCTAGTCAGACAGTCATAGCTGGGATAGCCATTTTGATGTTCAATTTACTAATAAAGTATTTTTTATTTTATTTTCGCATTTTGTGTATACTCTATTTCAGGAACAGATCTGTCCTTTTCCCTATCCCTCCTCTTTCTTTTGTTAAATTACTTTAGAAATAAAACACATCTCTGAGGACATAGAACACTATACAAATACATGCAGGGTGACTACAAACACCTATCTGGTAACCTGTTCACTAACAGGATTGTACAAAGTTAACCCATTTAAACTTGAAGAAAGGAGATTTTGCCTATGACAGAGGAATGTTTTCTTTACAGTAAGAATATGAAAAATGTGGAATTGTCTGCCTTAGGTGGTTGAGATTCTGTGCAGATTTTAAAATAATATCTGGATGCTTTTGTGGAAAATTACATGTTCAAGAGTATAATAGTTAATATGCACAATACCTTTATTTTGAAGTCAAGAAGGAATAAGAGCACACACTTGCTCCCATATATATTGTTCTATAGGGGTTCAGTACATACTATAGTATGTTCAGTACAATAATTGGAATAATGACATATTAACTTAGGATGTCCTTGCAATATTGCCCCCCCCCCACCACCACCACCACAAAATAAAACCCGCTCCAGTCCCATTTAGTATAGAACAAGCAACACAAAACCAGATAAGTCCTATTTGTCTCTATGCTGTTAAATTGTAAACAATTGTGATGCCCTCTAAATTTCTAGTCTAATGTTTGGTTTGGATGTATATAGGTGGAGGACCAAACTAAATAGTCCAAGACAAAGCAGTAACCCACACTGAACAAATCTATTAATCTAAATCCTAATCAGGACAGGTGGCTAGGCTGTTCCCTAACAACATCTCTATTCTCAGCTGCTTTCTATCTATTCCCTAATTATTTGACAGCCCCCGGTCCTGATGAATACATTAAATAAATAAACTGCCTAATTCCAGTGTGAGTCTACTTGCACATCCAATGTATGTTTTACCTGGGATCATCAGGCGTGAAATGGGGTCAAACTAAGTGAAACGTATGTCGGGTGTGCAAGTAGCAAGGGGGTGGGGGAGGGAAACGCACAGGATATACCTATATGAAAACACATACTCTATGCTAATCTCTTGCTTTGATATTTTTAAGTAAATTCATACGCCCTAACAGCAGTGTCCAATAAAGCAATATGTCAGTGGGCGTGGTAAAAGGGTGGGCTACTGACGGAAATCATGTAACCAAACCCGCCCAAAAGGCCAAACATGCCCAAAAAGGGGTTGTGTCTACCTGAAGAATTGGAAGGTCAGCATTGATGTGAATTCATGTCAGACTGCCTGCCATCATACAGGCTCACCAACAAAGGGAATACTATGCAGATAGGACCCTGATCTTGGCCTTAATGTGTCTAATGCTGCACTCACTCTATAGTTTCAAAAGACTGTCAACTAGGTTTAACCCCCCCAACACACACACACACACATACACTTATATTATTATACAATGGTAGTGTGTCTATGTGTATGTGTTGGGGATGAAATGTGTGTCTGTGTGTGTGCTGGGGGTGCAGTGTGTCTTTGTGTGTGCTGGGTATGCAGTGTGTGTCTATGTAGGCTGGGGCTCTAGTATGCATGTATGTGTTCTGGGTATGCAGTGTGTGTCTGTGTGCGCAGTGTGTGTCTGTGTGTGCAGTGTGTGTTGTGTGTGTGTGTGTGTGCTGAGAATGTAGTGTATGTGTATTGGGGATGAAATGTGTGTGCTAGGGATGAAGTGTGTGTGTGTGTGTGCTGGGGGTGCAGTGTGTTTCTATGTGGGCTGGGGTCTAGTGTGTCTATATGTGTGCTGGGTATGCAATGTGTCTGTGTGTGTGTGTGCTGGGAATGTAGTGTTTGTCTGTGTGCACTGGGGATGTAGCGTGTGTCTGTGTGTGCACTGCAGCCAATACATTTACTTATACATTTTGTTGGAACAAACACACAGCAACATTTCGACATGGGTACTTAGCTAGTACACTACTACAAATTTTTATATTGTTTCTATTGTTTTCTAATCCTATTCTCTTTTTCATTTGTAGAAAAAAACAGTTATCTGATGCCTCAAACGTAAGAAAAACTTTTACTATCTCTGAGGTTTTATATAAGGAGCTATATATATATACTGTAAACCATCCAGCAGATTGATTGCTCTTGTCTTGATTGATTGCAAATTTTTATAATTACTGTAATGGCACCCCGGGTATAAGGGGGGTTAAAGCCGTCAGAGATGTTCCCTTGCCAAATACAAAGGCAGCTACTGAACACTCCAAAAAGCCGAACAAGCAATATACGAATCATCCACACTCCAAACAGCCGAACAAGAAAGTACACGAAAAATCCCCCCAAGTACGAGACGAGGCTTTGTATTGAGGGTCACGCAGGAATCTGTTTAATATGGGCTACCTGCCCTGCTTTTATGCAGGTCTCCCACCAGGTGGACACTCCCCTGGGGGACCTGATGGAAAACTGTGACAATTCCTAACAGTGACCATGTAGCGTTACTCACCTTTCCCAGGGGCCGGCCGCGGTCCTCTCTTCAAGCCACGCGCGGTCCTGCGGCTGCACAAGCCGCGCGTGGCTCATCCGATGCTTCAGGCAGGAAGGCGGGCAGTGACCGCGAGATGCGGTCACATGTCCTGCCTGAATCTAAGAGCGCGCCGCGAGTCTCGGGCGCGCTCTTAAAGAGACAGTGGGAGCCTAAATTGCCAAAAGGCTCCCATTGGCCCCTGTCATCCCACACACCCCATACACTTACCTTTTGGGGGTGTGGAAGTGACAGGAGCCAATCACATTGGTTTTGAACCTACAGTCAGTGCAGAATTATTAGGCAAATTAGTATTTTGACCACATCATCCTCTTTATGCATGTTGTCTTACTCCAAGCTGTATAGGCTCGAAAGCCTACTACCAATTAAGCATATTAGGTGATGCGCATCTCTGTAATGAGAAGGGGTGTGGTCTAATGACATCAACACCCTATATCAGGTGTGCATAATTATTAGGCAACTTCCTTTCCTTTGGCAAAATGGGTCAAAAGAAGGACTTGACAGGCTCAGAAAAGTCAAAAATAGTGAGATATCTTGCAGAGGGATGCAGCACTCTTAAAATTGCAAAGCTTCTGAAACGTGATCATCGAACAATCAAGCGTTTCATTCAAAATAGTCAACAGGGTCGCAAGAAGCGTGTGGAGAAACCAAGGCGCAAAATAACTGCCCATGAACTGAGAAAAGTCAAGCGTGCAGCTGCCAAGATGCCACTTGCCACCAGTTTGGCCATATTTCAGAGCTGCAACATCACTGGAGTGCCCGAAAGCACAAGGTGTGCAATACTCAGAGACATGGCCAAGGTAAGAAAGGCTGAAAGACGACCACCACTGAACAAGACACACAAGCTGAAACGTCAAGACTGGGCCAAGAAATATCTCAAGACTGATTTTATGGACTGATGAAATGAGAGTTAGTCTTGATGGGCCAGATGGATGGATTGGTAAAGGGCAGAGAGCTCCAGTCCGACTCAGACGCCAGCAAGGTGGAGGTGGAGTACTGGTTTGGGCTGGTATCATCAAAGATGAGCTTGTGGGGCCTTTTCGGGTTGAGGATGGAGTCAAGCTCAACTCCCAGTCCTACTGCCAGTTTCTGGAAGACACCTTCTTCAAGCAGTGGTACAGGAATAAGTCTGCCTCCTTCAAGAAAAACATGATTTTCATGCAGGACAATGCTCCATCACACGCGTCCAAGTACTCCACAGCGTGGCTGGCAAGAAAGGGTATAAAAGAAGAAAATCTAATGACATGGCCTCCTTGTTCACCTGATCTGAACCCCATTGAGAGCCTGTGGTCCATCATCAAATGTGAGATTTACAAGGAGGGGAAACAGTACACCTCTCTGAACAGTGTCTGGGAGGCTGTGGTTGCTGCTGCACGCAATGTTGATGGTGAACAGATCAAAACACTGACAGAATCCATGGATGGCAGGCTTTTGAGTGTCCTTGCAAAGAAAGGTGGCTATATTGGTCACTGATTTGTTTTTGTTATGTTTTTGAATGTCAGAAATGTATATTTGTGAATGTTGAGATGTTATATTGGTTTCACTGGTAAAAATAAATAATTGAAATGGGTATATATTTGTTTTTTGTTAAGTTGCCTAATAATTATGCACAGTAATAGTCACCTGCACACACAGATATCCCCCTAAAATAGCTATAACTAAAAACAAACTAAAAACTACTTCCAAAAATATCCAGCTTTGATATTAATGAGTTTTTTGGGTTCATTGAGAACATGGTTGTTGTTCAATAATAAAATTAATCCTCAAAAATACAACTTGCCGGGGGCGGGGCCTAGCTAACATGGCGAACAGACGTGTGTCTCAGGAGCTCCTGCTCAACTCCGACAGCACAAGCGACATAAGGCAACATCCCAGGGGAGAAACACCCCGCAACAGTGGGCGTGAAGTGGGAGCCTGGGAGACCCGCTAGAGACCCGCTGACACCGGGACCGGCGGTGTGGCCTAGCACACGACAGGCGGGAGAGGCGGACGCTCTCCCGTCCTGGAGGTACTCTGCCGACACGTTCAAAGAGAGCGAGCCCCGTTGCCCCCCCCTTTGGACCGGTGGGGGAGATCCCGGTCCGCACAGCGGAGGCTATCCCAGGCATGCTGTAGCAGAGCAGACTGCCTCAGGGGTAAAGAGAAAGCGCAAGGCCTCACCCAAGATGGCCAAATCTGCAGATACAGAGCACCACAACGAGGCTATACAAGACTATCACATAAGGCTGAACAGGCACTTCGTGAAGCTTTGGAGGGAGCTGGAACGCAGACTATGGCAATCATCTCCTTTCCATAGGGAAAACCCCCCAGAGCAGAAGCTACAATTAAAAAGCCGACGGGCGCCCCAACACCCTGACGGCCGACCGGCACCACAGAGGGAGAAGAGGCCTCTAGAGACACCAAGGGCCCAACACCGGCAAACAATGCAGTCCACGCTACGATCAAACCCACCGCCCGGCCACCCTTATACACGGCCCAAACGAAGCACCACAAACGAGCCGCACAGAAGGGGCCCCTACGCAGCGAAACAAAGATCGTGGCGCAAGCAGCGGCGCCCCAATCCTCGCCCACTGGTGAGTCGCTTGAAACCACAGCAGAGACTCACCCCCCGGGCCGCAACTGCGGGAAGCAGAGTAATTAGCCACACCGCTACCATGCACTCTCCCCTCTCTACCCGCTGTGGCAGAACGACAGGGCCGCAATGCGGAGGGCACGATATCAGGAGCCTAACTCACAACCCTCCAGCCCTAGACCCGACACAGACCGTGGCGGACTTAAGATCAAGACACCAGAGGCCTTGCAGCGGCTGCACCGGGTTCCCAGATCCTACGACCAGTGGACTATCAAATATCGCTATCTGCCTGCTCACTGCGCCAGCAGCAGACCGACCCCACCTGTCGTCCGTCAGAATCAGAGGCTCACTGTGCCCCTCAGAGCTGCGGGACTGCAGAGCCCCTTTGGAAGGCATCGGCTGACTGAACTCTCGGCCCCAACAGACACCGCAAGTACCCATGGCCCACTTGTCGAGCGTCAGGGTGGGCGTCGGCTGACTGGGATACCAGGCACCTGTGGTGGACTGTACTTATGAAGGGACAACACATGGTCCTATAGTATTCATGCCGACATACTCACATACTCACTGATGATT
Organism: Pelobates fuscus; assembly: GCF_036172605.1. Classification (NCBI taxonomy): domain Eukaryota; kingdom Metazoa; phylum Chordata; class Amphibia; order Anura; family Pelobatidae; genus Pelobates; species Pelobates fuscus. Next base: position 190,085,832 of record NC_086323.1, read on the forward strand.
AACCAAGCAAAATAGACTCTATAATGTACATAGTGCTGGTTTGAGATTAACATTTACTTTTCTTGTATTAATATTCTTGTAAGCCTGTATCACAAGCCTGTTCTCTAAGCCTGTTTTACGTTTAGTTTGCTTGATCTACTGTCTAAAATCGGCAGGAACTGTTGGTATATAATTGCTGGATCAGGCTGACTACCACTGTACATCATGCATACTATGAAACACAAGCGTCCACATTATCTTGTTTACTTAACCACGCTACGCATAGGCAATCTTGAGCACATACCCATATATTTTTTAGCCTTTATGTTTTAACTGCTAGGAAATTAGGCAGTTCATTACTATACAGCGATATCAGGCTAACATAACTAAGCGGCATTTTACTACCAGCCTTGACAGCACCACTCTTGAAGACAGAGCCAAACACGGGCAATTATGTTAATATGTCTAATATATAACTTTTGATAGGTCAGACAATATTTACCTGTACTTAATCGTCACTGAACATGGTGAAATAATACTAAGTTTCATGTTTTACTGTTTAACTGCCTAATAATTAAACTGAGCAAAGTGATAGTCCCCTCGGGAACAAGCATCTACCTTAGCACTCTCAGACAAGCATTTACAACACTCTTATATTGCATAACTTGGAGATAAGCCTGTTTAATTTTTTTTTTTATATACACGTTAAGCTCAGCATTATACTGTTGTCTACTCTTATATAACATAAAAAATGTGCACAGTCTATCCATCCCAAATGATTGTACATTTATGCTTATGAAAACTCTGGCATTTGCTATTGTGGCATTGCTAGTATAAAATGTACCTTGTCTTATTAATGCACAACAAAATAAAGAATTAAAAAAAAAAAAAAAATACAACTTGCCTAATAATTCTGCACTCCCTGTATTTATACTTACCCTTTTCCCTTAGTTCCTTGCCCTATCGTGGTTTCTGCTACAGTTCCCTTTAGCGCTTCTTGTGTTCAGTTGTGTTCAGTTGTGTTCCTCCGTACTTGACCTTGGCTTTGTATTCTGACTTCGTTTTCGCTTTATCCTTGTCTGTTCTGTTTGCCGGCTTGCTGTTTCCTGTGTACCAGACCCCGGCTTGTCCTCGTTTACGCTGTCTCTTTGTGCCCTTGACCTCGGATTGTTCCTGACTCTGTACTTCTCCTATATACGTCGAGTCCGGCCATTCTAAGGTCCGGTAGACGTATCTCTCCTCTGTTCTGCCTTCTGTTTAGCTGGATCCTGCGTGTAGGGGTATATTCTCATTACATTACGATAGGGCCATGGACCCCGCAGATTTAGCTCAACAGATGGCGTCTCATGAGGCTAGATTTGTAGAGCAGGATCACCGAATGGATCAGATAGCCCAGGCTCTTCAGACGCTCTTAGCTAGAACCATTCCAGCAACCACACCTAACCCTCCTGCACCCCTTCTTCCTGAAGTATCGACTGTGCCTAATGCTACGGCCCATTTAACACCTCCTCCTAGGTATGAAGGGGATTCTAAGACATGCAGAAGGTTCATTAACCAAATAGAGTTTCACTTTGAGATGTATCCACGTTCATTTCCCACAGAGAGGTCTAAGATTGGGTTCTTTATGCACCAACTTACCGACAAAGCACTTGAATGGGCAAATCCTATTTGGGAAGCTAATGGACCTATGGTGCATGACTTTCACAGTTTTCTTACAGCATTTCGCAGAACTTTTGACACTATGAAAAGGTCTAAAAATGCTGCAAGAGCATTAATGAGGGTTAAACAGGGTTCTAGGTCTGTGGCTGATTACGCTATACAGTTTTGTACTCTTGCCTCACAGGTAGATTGGACCAACAATGGGTTAACAACTGCCTTCATGGAAGGCTTATCAGACTCTATATTGGATGAGGTAGCAGCTAAGGAGCTTCCTGTTGCTTTAGAGGTCCTTATTGACTACCTCATTGATATAGATAATAGGATTCGTGACAGGCTCTATACCAAGAACAGAAATAGACGTTTTGTTACACCTATTCACCCCAGAGTTAATACACCGGAGAGTGTTAAAGTATCCGAAGAGGAACCTATGCAATTAGGGGTTGCCAAACTCTCTGATAATGAAAAATTACATAGGTAGTGATGTACCGAACTGTCCGCCGGCGAACAGTTCCCGGCGAACTTAGCGTGTTCGCGTTCGCCGCCGCGGGCGAACACATGGGCGGTTCGATCCGCCCCCTATTCGTCATCATTGGGCAAACTTTGACCCTGTGCCTCTCGGTCAGCAGACACATTCCAGCCAATCAGCAGCACTCCCTCCCTTCCACACCCTCCAACCTCCCTCCCAGCATCCATTTTCGATTCATTCTGAAGCTGCATGCTTAATGAGAGGAGGGAAAGTTTAGCTGCTGCTGATTAGATAGGGAAATTGATAGCTAGGCTAGGGTATTCAGTGTCCACTACAATCCTGAAGGACTCATCTGATCTCTGCTGTAAGGACAGCACCCCAAAAAGCCCTTTTTAGGGCTATAACATCAGGCTGCTTTTTTTTTTTTTCCTGTGTAATGTAATTGCAGGTGCCTGCCTGCCAGCTTCTGTGTGAGGTTCACATTGGATACTGTGCCTACTTGCCCAGTGCCACCACTCATATCTGGGGTCACAATAGGTTAAGCTTTAGATTTAAAAGAAATAATTTGTTTTCACTGTAATAGAAGAGCAGTTGCCTGCCTGCCAGCTTCTGTGTCAGGTTGGATGCCTTGCCCATTTGCACAGTCAGTGCCACCATTCATATCTGTTTTAACAATTGGTTAAGCTTTAGATTTTAAAGAAATCATTTTTTTTCACTGTAATAGAAGAGCAGTTGCCTGCCTGCCAGCTTCTGTGTCAGGTTGGATGCCTTGCCCATTTGCACAGTCAGTGCCACCACTCATATCTGTTTTAACAATAGCTTAAGCTTTAGATTTTAAAGAGGACAGGTGTCAATGTTAGGTGATTTCTGCCCTTTATGGATTAAAAGCAGACTCTGCATCAACTGTGTAATTTTCCATGGGAGTTTTGCCATGGATCCCCCTCCGGCATGCAGTGGCGGATCCAGAGCCTGATCTCGGGAGGGGCACTTGTAGATTATTTAAAGAAATAATCCAGACACAATAACCACTACAGCTCAGTGTAGTGGTTATGGTGTCTATAGTGCCGGGACCCCCTCCCAGAGTAAGTAGTCAAACCGTTTAAGAACAGTTTGACAACTTACCTGAAGTCTGCTGGGAAATGGGGCTGTAGTAGTGCATTGGAGCAGTAGTGTGTGTGAGTGGTGCAATGTGTAAGGGGTGCAGTGTGTGTGTGAGGGGGACAGTGTGTGAGCGTGTGTGAGAGCGGCAGTGTATGTCAGGGATGCAGTGTATGTGTGGGACAGTATGTGTGTGTAACAGTTGCAGTGTGTGTGTGTGAGTATTGCAGTGTATGTGTGAGTGTGGGCAATGTGTGTATATGGGGCGGCAGTGTGTGTGTATGAGGGGGCAGTATGGGGGGCAGTACAGGTCTATGGGGGTCAGTGTGTGTGTATGAGGGGGCAGTATGGGGGCAGTACAGGTCTATGGGGGTCAGTGTGTGTGTATGGGGGCCAGTGTGTGTGTATGGGGGCAGTATGGGGGGCAGTGTGTGTGTATGGGGGGCAGTATGGGTGTATGGGGGGCAGTGTGGGTGTATGGGGGGCAGTGTGGGTGTATGGGGGGCAGTGTGGGTGTATGGGGGGCAGTGTGGGTGTATGGGGGCAGTGTGGGTGTATGGGGGCAGTGTGGGTGTATGGGGGCAGTGTGGGTGTATGGGGGCAGTGTGGGTGTATGGGGGCAGTGTGGGGGGCAGTGTGTGTGTGTATGGGGGGCAGTGTGGGTGTATGGGGGCAGTGTGGGTGTATGGGGGCAGTGTGGGTGTATGGGGGGCAGTGTGGGTGTATGGGGGGCAGTGTGGGTGTATGGGGGGCAGTGTGGGTGTATGGGGGGCAGTGTGTGTATGGGGGCAGTATGGGGGGCAGTGTGTGTGTATGGGGGGCAGTATGGGTGTATGGGGGGCAGTATGGGTGTATGGGGGGCAGTATGGGTGTATGGGGCAGTGTGGGTGTATGGGGGGCAGTATGGGTGTATGGGGCAGTGTGGGTGTATGGGGCAGTGTGGGTGTATGGGGCAGTGTGGGTGTATGGGGGGCAGTGTGGGTGTATGGGGCAGTATGGGTGTATGGGGCAGTATGGGTGTATGGGGCAGTATGGGTGTATGGGGGCAGTATGGGTGTATGGGGGCAGTGTGGGTGTATGGGGGGCAGTGTGGGTGTATGGGGGGCAGTGTGGGTGTATGGGGCAGTGTGGGTGTATGGGGGGCAGTGTGGGTGTATGGGGGGCAGTGTGGGTGTATGGGGGGCAGTATGGGTGTATGGGGGGCAGTATGGGTGTATGGGGGGCAGTATGGGTGTATGGGGGCCAGTATGGGTGTATGGGGGCAGTGTGGGTGTATGGGGGGCAGTGTGGGTGTATGGGGGGCAGTGTGGGTGTATGGGGGGCAGTGTGGGTGTATGGGGGGCAGTGTGGGTGTATGGGGGGCAGTATGTGTGTAATGGGGGGCAGTGTGTGTGATATAAGGGTATGGGGTCTTTTTTTTTATATTTTTTTTTTTATTTTATTTAAATAAATATTCTATGTCCCCCCTCCCTTCTTACCTTTACTGGGGGAGGGGGGACATTTCCCTGGTGGTCCGGTGGGCGATTCATTGATGGTCCCAGTGGGGAGAGTTCACTCTCGCGAGATTTGGAGCGTTTCCGTGGTAACCGCGGCAACGCTCCAAATCTCGCGAGAGGAGGACCCGGAGGAGCTGCAGCCTGACCTCCGGGTCCTCCCTCTAACTCCCTCCCTCCCCCGCCGGCCGCCAGCACAGTGCCTGCGGACCGGGGAGGGAGATCTGTGATCTCCGGTCCGCACGCACATTTAAGGGCTGGCAGGGGAGGGAGAGGGAGAGGGAGACCGTCGGTATTCTCGGGGGGGGCAATTGCCCCGTTGCCCCCCCCCTGGATCCGCCACTGCCGGCATGCCACAGTCCAGGTGTTAGTCCCCTTGAAACAACTTTTCCATCACTTTTGTGGCCAGAAAGAGTCCCTGTTGGTTGTAAAATTCGCCTGCCCATTGAAGTCAATGGCGGTTCGCGCGGTTCGCGAACATTTGAGGAAGTTCGCGTTCGCCGTTCGCGAACCGAAAATTTCGGGTTCGCGACAACACTATACATAGGAGAAGGGAGGGACTCTGCCTATATTGTGGTAGGAGAGACCATATGGTAAAGGAATGTCCTTTGCTCCCGGAAAACTCTCGCACCTAAGACCTTATAGGGGACTGGCCTTGGGTGTGATTTCTAAGTCTCCTACATTGCCTCCTAACCGACTGCTTCTCCCTGTTTCGTTACATATGGGAGAGAGTTGTATAGTTGAAAATATATACGCCTTGGTTGACTCTGGGGCAGCCGAGAATTTTATAGACTCTGGTTTTGTAAAGAAAAACAACATTCCCATCAGGGAGAAGGAGATACCCTTGGCCGTTGAGGCCATAGATGGTAGACCATTGATATCTCCAGTCGTTACTCATGAGACTGCACCGTTACACATGTACACAGGGGTTTTACACTATGAAACCATTCGGTTCCAGGTCATCACCTCTCCCTCTTCACAGTTAGTGTTAGGGTATCCATGGTTACGTGCCCACAATCCCATTTTTGACTGGGAGACAGGGCAGATAAAATCATGGAGTGAAGCCTGTCATGAGTCATGTACTATTGAAGTCACGCCTGTGAATTCTATTAATGTTCCTACCACTCCTCCTTTGTCTACGGCTATACCCTCTCAGTATTTATCTTTAAAGACTGTCTTTGATAAAAGAGAGGCTGACAAATTACCGCCTCACAGACCCTACGATTGTGCTATTGACTTGTTGCCTAGCACTATACCTCCAAAGGGCAGGGTGTACCCAAAGGGCAGGGTGTACCCCTTATCGGTTCAAGAAAACCGTGTCATGGAGGAATATATTAAAGAATCATTAGATAAGGGATTTATTAGGAGATCCTCTTCTCCGGCTGGAGCGGGGTTCTTCTTGTATCGAAGAAAGAAGGTGATTTAAGACCTTGCATTGATTATAGAGGTCTTAATAAAATCACCATCAAAAATGCTTACCCTATGCCATTAATAACAGAATTGTTTGACAGGCTCAAACATGCTACGGTATTCACCAAATTAGATCTTAGAGGAGCATACAATTTGATACGTATAAAAAAGGACCACGAATGGAAGACAGCCTTTAACACTAGGTCAGGTCATTATGAGTATACCGTCATGCCATTTGGGCTTTGCAATGCCCCAGCAGTATTCCAAGAGTTTATTAATGATGTCTTGAGAGACTTTATTCACTCATTCGTTATTGTGTACTTAGACGACATTTTAATATATTCTACAGACTTACACATTCATCACAGACATGTTACGACCATTCTGAAGACCCTTCTTGCTAATGGTCTTTATTGTAAATTAGAAAAATGTCTATTCGACCAATCCGAAGTCCAGTTTTTGGGGTATTTGATTTCCGCTAAGGGTTTTGCTATGGATCCCCGGAAGCTTGCTGCTGTCATAGAATGGCCTCTGCCGCAAGGTCTAAAAGCCATCCAGCGTTTTCTGGGTTTCTCTAATTATTATAGACGTTTTATCAAAGGTTTTTCGTCTATTGTAGCACCTATTACTCGTATGACAAAAAAGGATGGCAATACTCGTGTCTGGTCTACCGAGGCACTTCAAGCTTTTGACTTCCTTAAGACTACGTTCGCCTCTGCACCTATTTTACAGCATCCTGTCCCCTCATTGCCCTATATACTTGAAGTTGATGCTTCAGATATCGGGGTAGGTGCTGTTTTATCTCAAAGAGAGTCTCCTGAAAAGCCATTGCATCCTTGTGGCTTCTTTTCTAAACAAATGTCCAAAGCAGAGAAGAATTATGATGTGGGTAATCGCAAACTTCTTGCTATCATTTTAGCACTCAAAGAATGGAGACATTTGTTAGAAGGCACTAAGGATCCCATCCTCATATTTACGGATCATAAGAACCTGTCCTACCTTAGCGAAGCTAAAAGATTGTCTTCCAGGCAGGCTAGGTGGTCACTGTTCTTGTCCCATTTCAAATATATAATCACCTATAGGCCAGGTGATCGGACCACTAAAGCGGACGCTCTGTCCAGACAGTTTGAAACTATTGACAAACAGGTGATTGATGTTACTCCTGTCATTCCCCCAGACAGGATAATAGCAACTACTGTATTATCTATTTCCTCGTCCCTATTGCAGGCCATACAAGCGAAACAAAGCATGGCACCTAGCGAGAGGCCTAATGATAAATTGTTCGTTGACGTTCCCGAGAGACGGGATATTCTGTCACTATATCACGATACTAAGACTGCTGGACATCCTGGTATTTCCAAAACAGTGTCAGCTGTTTCTCGGTATTTTTGGTGGGATTCCTTACGAAAGGATGTCACTGACTATATAAGTGCTTGTACTACTTGTGCCTGTATGAAATCCTCTCGTAGAGTTCCTTGTGGGCTGTTGCATCCGTTACCCGTTCCCGAGAGACCTTGGTCCAACCTATCTATGGATTTTATTGTTGAATTACCCCCTTCGAATGGTAACACAGTCATCCTGATGATAGTTGACCGGTTTTCCAAAATGGCTCACTTTGTGTCTCTTCGCAAGTTGCCCACATCCAAGGAACTGGCCCTTATCTTCGCTAGAGAAGTATTTCGGTTACATGGCATTCCCTTATCTATTGTGTCCGATAGGGGTAGCCAATTTATTTCCAGGTTCTGGAAGGCCTTCTGTACAGAAATGGGTATTTCTCTCTCGTTTTCTTCCGCTTACCATTCCCAGTCTAATGGAGCTGCTGAACGTGCCAACCAGTCTCTGGAGCAGTACCTCCGTTGTTTTGTGTCTCACCATCAGGACAATTGGTCTGACCTGCTTCCTTGGGCTGAATTTGCTCGGAATAACGCCACTCATGATTCTTCCGGCAAAAGCCCTTTTTACGTCCTCTATGGCCAGCATCCCGTTGTTCTCCCGGCTGCATTCTCCTCACAGGGCATGCCAGTTCTGGATGAGCATTTGGCTGGTTTGCGTAATACTTGGGAGCAGGTTCAGCGTTCTTTGGTTGACTCTGCTGCTCGCCAGAAGGCTCAGGCTGACAAGCATCGCAGAGCGGCTCCTTCCTATGTTGTGGGGGACAGAGTTTTGCTTTCCACGCGGAATATTCGTCTCCGGGTGCCTTCTATGAAATTGGCTCCCCGCTTCATTGGTCCTTATCGTATTATACATAAGGTTAATCCCGTTTCTTATGCCTTGGGTCTGCCTAAGAATCTGCGCATACCTAATGTTTTTCACACCTCGTTGATGAAGCCTTACGTGCGCAACCGCTATACCCGGCATGCTCCTCCTCCTCCTCCTGTCTCTGTGGAGGGTCATGAGGAAGTCGAAGTGTCTGCTGTTCTTGACTCTCGTTTCCTTAGGGGTCGGCTTCAGTACTTGGTACATTGGAAGGGTTATGGGCCTGAGGAGCGCAGTTGGATTTCTGCTGATGCTGTGCATGCTCCCCGCCTTGTGCGTTCTTTCCATTCACGTTTTCCTGCCCGACCTAGTCCTGCCCGCCCGGAGGGCGTGTCCTCAGGGGGGGGTACTGTAGCGTTACTCACCGACGCTTCAGGCAGGAAGGCCGGCAGTGACCGCGAAATGCGGTCACATGTCCCGCCTGAATCTAAGAGCGCGCCGCGAGTCTCGGGCGCGCTCTTAAAGAGACAGTGGGAGCCTAAATTGCCAAAAGGCTCCCATTGGCCCCTGTCATCCCACACACCCCATACACTTACCTTTTGGGGGTGTGGAAGTGACAGGAGCCAATCACATTGGTTTTGAACCTATTTATACTTACCCTTTTCCCTTAGTTCCTTGCCCTATCGTGGTTTCTGCTACAGTTCCCATTAGCGCTTCTTGTGTTCAGTTGTGTTCAGTTGTGTTCCTCCGTACTTGACCTTGGCTTTGTATTCTGACTTCGTTTTCACTTTATCCTTGTCTGTTCTGTTTGCCGGCTTGCTGTTTCCTGTGTACCAGACCCCGGCTTGTCCTCGTTTACGCTGTCTCTTTGTGCCCTTGACCTCGGATTGTTCCTGACTCTGTACTTCTCCTATATACGTCGAGTCCGGCCATTCTAAGGTCCGGTAGACGTATCTCTCCTCTGTTCTGCCTTCTGTTTAGCTGGATCCTGCGTGTAGGGGTATATTCTCGTTACAGACCAATCACAGCAATGCAGGTATAAACACTCCCCCTTGAGTAGTGTAGGACCCTCCTCTCTATCCTGGAGATAATTGGGAAGTAACTCAATTATCTCTGAGGATAGAGCATAACCTCCATTTTAATACATATAACAAAAGTACATAAAAAAATAAATCTAAAACTCACAAATGGAATCCCCACATTCAACGTATCCCCAGATAGCTTAGATCTGAGTGCACAATATTACCGAATAGCGCTCAGATCCCATACACACAGTCCAATCGCCATGGAGCCAAAGTCTTTCACATAGACTTTTGTTATACGAATGGGCTCCTGGGGTGACTCTGTTCGTATGAAAAAGTACCGAACGGTGCAACGTTCGTATGAATGAAAGAACAGATGAAGGGAGGTCGGTGGCTTCCACTGGGCATTCGTATGTCCAAGATGGCCGCCGCCATGTGTTCGTTCATACGAATGACGACCACCCAGCCGACATTCGACAATTAGGAAGTGTCTGCGGTTAACCACAACATTCTAATGAGGCCAACAGGTTAACAAGCAGCACGCTTCCCTGCTGGGTGGCCGGCCGTTCGGCAGTTCTTTCGGTAAAATGGGAATAAAGAGTGGGGACTGTACGGACAGGGAAATAGCCGAACAAACAGGCGAACCAGCATAAAGTAAAAGTAATTCCAAGACTGAGAGGTCTGTCACAATTACCATTGTGCGCTGGTGAACTGCTCCTCCTGGCTCGCGCAGCCTGAATTTAATACAGCTGCTGCTTCCCTGTAGTCGGATGCTGCCCGCTTTAATGACGTGCCCTTTTATAATTTGAATATCGCAACATCACGCCAGTTCTTATTGTGCAGCACTGATCCAGGATGCACCTCTAGTGGCCGTCTGAGTGATTGTCACTGGGGTTGTTCAATACACTAAAGGGACTGACGATACTCACCAGAATCAATACATTAAGTTGTACGTTTAGTTGTCCAGGTGACTATAGTGTCATTTTAAATATTATTTAAGCAAGTTTAAATTTGATGCATTTAAATTCAATGAACCTACATTCTAATAATGTTTTTTTTCTAGAATTTCAGACAATACATTTGAAAATCCAACATTTGACATCTCCTAAGGTTTGTATCTTTGATGTCTAATTGAAAATGATGTAGAAAGCAATACAAACTTTTTACAAGCAAGCTGTCTGGAAAATTCCACCATTAGCTACAGAGAATTACCATGCTGTTATGGTTAACATCTCTCAAAGAGTATAATTGGAGCCTCTAGTCGCTACTTATGGGACCATAATCTACCCACCAGTGACTTCAAGCCCTTAATCGTCATCCCTTAATATGTACCTTTCTTACATTTTCCTTTTTTGGTCTCTCTCTGTCTATGTGGATTCAGAGGGCATTAGTGTGCTATGTCTGTGTGTGTTTAGATGCAGAGAGTATGAGTGTAGTATATGTGTGTGTGTGTATGCAGTGTCATATCTCGGTATGCCATGAGGCTTCCAGGGCATGCCGCGCGGCAGCCACAAAGTCTCCGGTACCACACCATTCCGGCTACAGTGAACGCCGTGTGGCATTAGGTTGCTCCTCGTGCAGAGCAGCCACTGCACCATCTGTCTTCTGGCAAGTTTTTTTAAATGCTCCTTTAAATCCATATTGTTCTTAATTATGTGTTTATTTTTTATTTATTTTTTTTGCTTAATTTTTCAGGTTTGAAATTTATAACATGCAGATAACAAATGCGCACATCCAGATAAGAAAGAAGGAGTGATTTGGCAGACATATCTACCTGTGAAGGAATTCATGAATTTATTTGATTTTGGACCGCAAGAAACCTCAAACAAATGAAAATTGTCATGCTGAACATTTAGGGGCCCATCCACTAAATTGTAGCACATTTGTGGTGGAATCTCGGTAAAAATAAATTTAGTAGGCCGAGATTACCACGTGGCATGTGTACGTGCATATGCTGACGTATCGATCAGTTGGTTGCACGAGGCAAGATACGATCAGTAGTGTACGGAGCATGTGCAAGAATACAGGATGTAGTATTCCCCTCCTCCATTGTGCTGGACAGGCCATGCGGTCAAGCAGGAAGTTAATTCTTATTTGTATTGATTGGTCAAGAGAATGTGCGGGTGGAGCTTAATATGGGAGGAGTTATGTGCCTATATAAGGAGCCTGCACTATTGTCCGGGGCTCAGAACTTGCTGTATTTTGGTGACATTAGTCCCTCTGAGTCCCGATCGGTGAACCGAATAAAGAATCTCTTCCTTCCTGAAGAAACCTGTGTCCATCTCTCTGTGCTTGGCTTCTGTCAGTTTCTCCGGTATCACATTGACAACAAACGTCAAGCAAACTAGTAACTTTTCACTACAGTTCACTATTTATTATTGCTGGCATTTGTAAGGCGCCAACAAATTCCGCAGCGCAGTACAACTGGTGAAATAAACAGTAAAATATACGCAGACCAATGCAAACGGTAAAAAGAACCCTGCCAGTGGACTGAGATCTAGCCATGTGACCTCTTTCATACAAAGGTAGATAGCCTCAAATCTTTCGCTCTAAAGGTTAAAATGGCTGAGACAAAAGGTAGCAGGTGGAATATGGAGGTGATGGTCAGAAAGAATTAGAAGTATAAAGTAATTAATCATCTTACAGTTTAAAGTACTTTGATGCTTGCAAAGTGCAGATTTCTTACGTAATTCTTTATAACAAATTTTGCAAACCCCACAAAATTTTTTTATTATTTTTTTTTAAATTAAAAAACAAAATATTGGATGAGTAATCTGTGTGTAAAATAAGTTGTTTACGTGTAGGCTATTTGTATAATGCAAGTTAAAAGTACAGTCAGACTGTAATTTATTTTTTTTCTCAAAATCTCGGTTTTTATTTTTCCTTTAAGTATAAAATATTCTATTTTCTTTTATAGAAATGGTGTGATGACTTGTTTAATTTAGAAAAAAACACTTAATTGTACAAAAAAATATTTTGATGAAAGTTAGAGTTTATTCACATCATTGCTATTTTGTCACACTGCATAGTTCCCTGTTAAAAAGCAGTTTAGTTTGCTAAGTGGGGCACTTCAAGCACCATAACTACTGTAACCTCCTGTAGTAGTTATGAAGCCAGTAGTGCGCTGGTGCCGTCCCATTGTAAGGAGTCAATCCATTTAAAAAAAAAAAAAAGAAGGCCTCAGAATGTTTCTTACTACAATGTCATTCACTAAACTCTGAAATGTAGCAAATTAAAATCGGAACGGCAAAAGTAAATTTGAAATTTTATGTTATACTAGATGATGTGGAAAAGTCTTTATCCGTTTCAAGTTTGGCTATTTTGTCCTGAAAAGTTTAAATTCTATCTGCATTCAGAAATCTTGGTATAGCAGTAATAACCCTGTAGCGAGCTCAGGCGCTAAAATGACAACGCAAACATGATCACTTGTGTTATTTATGAGTCTGTGACTTGCCAGCTGCTGTTGCTGTTTAAAGCTTGTTGCTAAGTAGTGGCTACGTCTCCCATTATTCCCCACGGGAAGCATTACTCAGCGGCTGGTTTGCAACCCTGTTGCTATTGTTTAAAATTACACTTTAGTTACCAAAACAACTTCAGCTTAATAAAGGAGTTTTGGTGTATCACTGTTCAGTTCTCTGTTATTTAGGAGTTAAATGACTTTTGTTTCTGTTAATGCAGCCTTAGCCACAGCTCCCCTGGGCTGTGACTGGCACAGCCTGCATGGAATAAAATGGTTTCATTATCAATCAGATATTCACTTACTTTAGAAGTTTGTATCTCCTGCTCTGTAAATTGAGCTTTAATCGCACACTGGAGTTTCCTGCAGGGTCCAGCAGGCTATTGATAGTGCAGGGGATAATAACTTCTAAACTAAACAGACTGTGCATTAAGAGAAGTGTAAACATTAGATTTCACTTTTCAGGAAGGTTTAAGGAAGGTTGTGTGAGTCATCTTGTTAGGGTGGTGTGGCTAAGGATACATAAACAAAGTGATTTAACACCTAAAAGGCAGTGAATTGAGCAATGAGACTGCAAGGGCATGAGCTATAGACCAAATCTGCTTCCTTAAGCTAAAGTTGTTTTGTTGTCTTCAGTGTCCTTTTAACTACTGTCACTAACCCAGATAAACGTAACACCAGCTCCTTACCTGGTGTAAGATAGTTAATAACATCTAATTCCCTATACATCCTATAGGATAAATGCATGTTAGTTAAATGGAATATACTGAAGCCCGAAAGCACATATCAAAGCCAGATACATCATGTAAAAATAAAATTAAAGCATACCACCTAAAAACCTTGATGGGGTAATTGGATTAGGGTAGGCAGTGCTCTGAGGGGGAGTCCACAGTTATGTGACCTGCATCACTAGAGAAGCCCATAAAGAGCCAGCATGCCAGGAAAAAGGGCAGGCTTCGTCCAAGGGCTCACCATCAGCCTACAGGACCATACATGGTGCGCTACTGAAGCATACATGGTCCTAGTGCCCACTGCAAAGCGCTCATGCTGCACTGCCCAGGGACAATTCCATGATGTGCCATGATGCAGGACAAAATTGAACTAAAGATGGACAATGGAACAGGACCTGGAAATAAGAGCTATCCTACCAAATTGTGATTGTTAAAAGGCCTGATAAAATGCATGTGCAATTTAATTATACACATAGCAGAAATTCACCTCCAAAGTTCCGATATGTATCTGACAAACACAAAATCCCAGACCAATACATTGTACTTAGTTTAACTATCTCCTGCTAAGTCCAATCACAGGGTGAAAAAGACATGCACAGAGTGAGCCATTTAACCACTAAGGTGTGGTTGTTATGGTGACAACTAGACTTGTGCAGAAATGTGTTTAGTTCATAAGCAAATTAATTTGTCTGAATTAAAGACCTTTTACTCCACACCTGAATGAATCAATTTGTCCAGGTAACAATTTATTTTATGGCCAATTCGATTAACCCCTTAAGGACCGGAATTTTTTTGCGATGTTGTACATTTGCGACCAGGCATCTTTTTGACACTTTTGTGGTGTTTGTGTTTAGCTGTAATTTTACGCTCTCTCATTTACTGTTCCCATACAAATTATATATTGTTTTTTTCAGGACAAAAGGGGCTTTCTTTACATACCATTATTTATATAATCTCATGTAATTTAATTTTAAAAAAAAATGAAAAAATATGATGAAAAATTGAAAAAAATACACGTTTTTTGTATTTTATGTGAAAAATCTTTTACTCATCTACAAAAGCGAATGAAAACAACTGCTAAATAGATTCAAAATGTTGTCCTGAGTTCAAAAATACCCAGTGTTTACATGCTTTTTGCTATTTTTTTGCATGTTATAGGGCTATAAGTACAAGTAGGATATTGCGGTTTCAAAACATACATTTTTAAAATGTATCAATAGTGACATTGTAACACTATTATCTGTCATAAATTGCTAAATAACACCCCACATGTACATATTTTTTTAAAAGTAGACATCCCAGGGTATTCAATATGGGGTATGTCCAGACTTTTTTAGTAGCCACTTAGTCGCAAACACTGGCCAAAGTTAGCGTTCATATTTGTTTGTGTGTGAAAAAAGTAAAAAACTAAATTGAACGCTAATTTTGGCCAGTGTTTGTGACTAAGTGGTTACTAAAAAAGACTGGACATACCCCATTTGCAATACCTTGGGTTGTCTTCTTTTGCAAATGGTATGCCATCATGGGGGTAATTCTCATTCCTGGGCTACTATCAGGGCCGGTGCTAGGATTTTTAGTTACACAGGCGAAGATGCATTTTGGCGCCCCCAACCCTCATTAAAAAAAAAAAAAAATGCATCTTCACCTGTGTGTCTTTCCTCCCAAGCCACAGGCACACAGGCATCATTTTTCAGTCACACAGTCAAATTCATACAGGTACACTGTCATACAAAGACAGCAATAATCATACAGACACATACAGTCAGAGACATACAAGCAGAGACATACGTGCATACCGTCATACAGACACATACATACAGACAGGCATACAGAAACATACATACAAAGACATTCAGGCACATACATACAGACATACAGGCATAAAGAAACATACATACAGAGACATACAGGCATGCAGACACATACATACATACATACATACATACATACAGATACATGCATGCATACAGAGACATAACGTCATACAGACACATTCATATAGACAGGCATACAGACACATACATACATACATACAGAGGCATACCGTCATACAGACACATTCATACAGAAACATGCATACAAAGACATACAGGCACACACATACGTACATACAGAGACATAAAGGCATACAGTTACATACATGCATACAGAGACATATATACAGACATTCATACAGAGACATACAGAAACATACGTACAAGACATACAGGCATACAGACACATACATACATACAGAGGCATACCATCATACAGATACATACATACATACAGACAGGCATACAGAAAAATACATACTCACACACACACACACACGCACACAAACTCACAGACACATACTCGAACACACACACACACACACTCACATGCGCACACACACAATGACATACTCACACACACCGACAGACACACTCACTCACACACAAACTCATAGACACACTTACACACACACTGACAGACACACACACTCACTCACACACACACAAACTCACAGACACACACACTCACTCACACACAAACTCATAGACACACTTACACACACACTGACAGACACACACACACTGACAGACACACACACACTCACTCACACACATACACACTGACATACACACACACACACACAAACTCATAGACACACTTACACACACACTGACAGACACTCACACTCACATGCACACACACAGTAATTAATAAAGTAATTACTAATAAATTACATTTAAATGTCCCACCCAGCCTCCCTACCTGGAGTGCTGGCGTGGGTCTCTCATTGGTGGTCCAGTGAGGCTGCTGCGCGGCGTGCGGCTGAAGTTGATTAGGAGGCTCTCTGATCTCTCTGACCGGCTCCCTCGCAGGCTGTTTTCTGATGCCGCGGGAGCCGGAATATGACGTCATATTCCGGCTCCCGCGGCATCAGCAAAAGGCGCGCGAGGGAGCCGGTCAGAGAGATCAGAGAGCTCCCTCGCCGCCTCCTAAGCAACTTCAGCCGCACGCCGCGCAGCAGCTCCGGGGATCCAGGAGGTGACCAGGCAGGAGGGAGCACTTCCCTCCTGCCGGTCACTGGAATTTTGCGCCCCCAGAGCCGGTGCGCCCTAAGGCGGCCGCCTGTGCCGCCTTATGGACGCGCCGGCCCTGGCTACCATACGCTCTCAAAGGCAACGTAACCAACCTGGCCATTTTCAATGTAAAAATATTTGACCCATATATTTGACCCTGTAACTTGCAAAAACGCTATAAAACCTGTACATGGGGGGTCCTGTTCTACTCAGGAGACTTTGCTGAACACAAATATTAGTGTTTCAAAACTGGAAAATGTATCACAACAATTATATCATCAGTAAAAGTGCTGTTTGTGTGTGAAAAATGCAAAAAAAGTCACTTTCACTGACAATATCATCGCTGTGATATGTTTTACTGTTTTGAATCACTAATATTTGTGTTCAGCGAAGTCTCCCGAGTAAAACAGTACCCCCCATGTACAGGTTTTAGGGTGTCGTAGAACGTTACAGGGTAAAATACAGTGATAGCAAATTAAATTCTCTGTACTTTCGGCCTGGGTTGGCAGGCAGGTCCCTTAAATTGCAATCAATAAAATAACTTAATTATGTAAAAATATTACATAAATACGCACGTAGAATTTAAATATATATGCATATTTATATATTTGAAGTCTACGTGTATATTTATATAATTATTTATGTAATTTTGTATATGGACATATGAATAGTTCGCATTCTTTTTATTTATTTATATATACATAGATATATATACAATTTCATTCTAAGTGTATTTTGATATAAATATATATATATTAATATCAAAATACAGTTAGAATAAAATTTCGTATAGATATATAATTTTTTTAATTTTTATTATTATTTTTTATTTTTTTAATTTAATTTAAATTATTTATTATTCGTATTTTATAATAATATATATATACAATATATATAGTTATTATATATATTATATATATATACGTGTGTAAATTAATTATAAGTGTATTTTTATATTAATATATGTACATATTAATATAAAAATACACTTAGCATGACATTATATATATGATATATAGACATATATTATATAGGTATAATATATGTCTATATATCATATATATACACATATATAATAATATTTTTTTTTATTAACTATAACTTTAAATTTTTTTTTGATTTTACACTGATTTTACAGTTGCAGGGAGACTGCCTGTCAGCACAGACAGTCCCCCTGCAGGCAGAGACTAGGACACCTATTGTGACCATGTGGTCGCCCTGTTGGGCGATCACATGGCCACAGGGGTCCTAAACCGCCATGGGGAGACTGTCTGGGCTGCAGGCAGTCTCCCCACACCGGGAGCACCGCCGATCGCCGCCGCGGGAACGACGGCGATCGGGTAAGTACATTGGACGGTTAGGACGGTTCAGGACTGTCACCGGTCGGCAACGCAAAAATGCCGATGACGGTCCTGAACCGTCCTCCGTCCTTAAGGGGTTAATTTGGGTGTGTATTAACATGATTTCATCAAATCGATTTGTTTATGTACAAAACCAGTTTTTTGCACAAGTCTAGTGACAAGTGACGCAGCATGTGTTTCTGTGTTTTACCAGCAAGTGGCTAAACTACGACTGGTCAACTGGTCGGAATCTTCTAATTTTTTTTTAACAAGTTTGGAAACCAGTTGGTAATTAGTAGACTCGTTTAAAAATGTCTTCAAATTTGTTTGTCCAAATCAAATGCCTTTTAATCCATATTTGCACAAAGAGATTTGCAAAGTGATGGGTAAATCCTCGGACAAACTTAGTCTTATGGATATGGATTTCAAATTTTATTTGGATGAACCGGTCCGAATATATTTTTGCGCAAGTCTAGTAATTAGTAGCCGCTACTAATTAACACCTGCTGTTAATGTTGTTAAATATGGAAACAAGCCCTTGGTTTATTTTGAGTAAAAGCTCATGAAGACAGTAATACCCATTATATTACACTGTGTGCAGAATTATTAGGCAAATTAGTATTTTGACCACATCATCCTCTTTATGCATGTTGTCTTACTCCAAGCTGTATAGGCTCGAAAGCCTACTACCAATTAAGCATATTAGGTGATGTGCATCTCTGTAATGAGAAGGGGTGTGGTCTAATGACATCAACACCCTATATCAGGTGTGCATAATTATTAGGCAACTTCCTTTCCTTTGGCAAAATGGGTCAAAAGAAGGACTTGACAGGCTCAGAAAAGTCAAAAATAGTGAGATATCTTGCAGAGGGATGCAGCACTCTTAAAATTGCAAAGCTTCTGAAGCGTGATCATCGAACAATCAAGCGTTTCATTCAAAATAGTCAACAGGGTCGCAAGAAGCGTGTGGAGAAACCAAGGCGCAAAATAACTGCCCATGAACTGAGAAAAGTCAAGCGTGCAGCTGCCAAGATGCCACTTGCCACCAGTTTGGCCATATTTCAGAGCTGCAACATCACTGGAGTGCCCGAAAGCACAAGGTGTGCAATACTCAGAGACATGGCCAAGGTAAGAAAGGCTGAAAGACGACCACCACTGAACAAGACACACAAGCTGAAACGTCAAGACTAGGCCAAGAAATATCTCAAGACTGATTTTTCTAAGGTTTTATGGACTGATGAAATGAGAGTGAGTCTTGATGGGCCAGATGGATGGATTGGTAAAGGGCAGAGAGCTCCAGTCCGACTCAGACGCCAGCAAGGTGGAGGTGGAGTACTGGTTTGGGCTGGTATCATCAAAGATGAGCTTGTGGGGCCTTTTCGGGTTGAGGATGGAGTCAAGCTCAACTCCCAATTTCTGGAAGACACCTTCTTCAAGCAGTGGTACAGGAAGAAGACTGCATCCTTCAAGAAAAACATGATTTTCATGCAGGACAATGCTCCATCACACGCGTCCAAGTACTCCACAGCGTGGTTGGCAAGAAAGGGTATAAAAGAAGAAAATCTAATGACATGGCCTCCTTGTTCACCTGATCTGAACCCCATTGAGAACCTGTGGTCCATCATCAAATGTGAGATTTACAAGGAGGGAAAACAGTACACCTCTCTGAACAGTGTCTGGGAGGCTGTGGTTGCTGCTGCACGCAATGTTGATGGTGAACAGATCAAAACACTGACAGAATCCATGGATGGCAGGCTTTTGAGTGTCCTTGCAAAGAAAGGTGGCTATATTGGTCACTGATTTGTTTTTGTTATGTTTTTGAATGTCAGAAATGTATATTTGTGAATGTTGAGATGTTATATTGGTTTCACTGGTAAAAATAAATAATTGAAATGGGTATATATTTGTTTTTTGTTAAGTTGCCTAATAATTATGCACAGTAATAGTCACCTGCACACACAGATATCCCTCTAAAATAGCTATAACTAAAAACAAACTAAAAACTACTTCCAAAAATATTCAGCTTTGATATTAATGAGTTTTTTGGGTTCATTGAGAACATGGTTGTTGTTCAATAATAAAATTAATCCTCAAAAATACAACTTGCCTAATAATTCTGCACTCCCTGTATATGACAAACGGGTAACACACAGAGTTTAATGCCATCATGATTACTAACAACAATAGAATAATACATCTATATGTAATATGATCCGATGCGTGTGTAATTTAACTTTTCTTTGCAACTTTATAAGTGTATTCAGTGAGACTAGTGACGTCCCGAACAGTTCGCCGGGAACCGTTCGCCGGCAAACATAGCGCGATGTTCGGTCCGCCCCCTATTCGTCATGGACATGGGAGGGTCTAGGAGGGAGGGTCTGCTGCTGATTGGCTGGAATGTGTCTGCTGACTGTGAGGTACAGGGTCAAAGTTTACTCAATGATGATGAATAGGGGGCGGACCAAACATCGTGCGTGTTCGATGGCGAACGGTTCCCGGGGGAACTGTTCGGGACATCACTATGTGAGACTCATGTACTACACCTCCTTGGTTTATCAGATCAGGTAGCTGGATATATTTGTGTATTTATAATTGATTTATGTTATAGAAGAACATTCGCATTTGGGATATTTGTAAAGAGCAGAAAAAGAGGTGGGATGAAGTTGAGCCAGATAATCTGAATAGTAACGGGGGGGTAACCCCAAAATGAGAAACTATTTAATAAACAAAGAATAGTGTACCAAAGGGAACTGGAATACAATATAATCAGCAGAGGGTGTCAGCTACCTTCCAGACTTGGAAATACCAAATAAGAAAAATAAATACATTTTATTGAAAAACTATTAAAAACGTGAGAAAAAGTTGAATGGTGCTTGTGTATTGTGATGTGAAACAAGTGTGAAACAACAGGTATATGATAAGTATGATAAATAGTAACCAACTTGTATGGTTGCACAATTGTTAGTTCTAACCTTAAGAAAAAGGTGATACTAATCGACCTACCTATTGGGGATCAAGGTGTAACGTTACTCCAAAGTGGGTGAAAATATATATATAAATATCTTTGCACACATCTGTGCCAAGATATATATAGAAACTTTGCATATATACCCAATAAATATGGTCCTAATGGAGTAATAACAGAAAGAGGAGGGAGAAAACCTTTAGAGCCAATGTGCTCAGTCTAATCTGATAACGAGGTAGTTGTCTCTTAAGTTTGCTAATAGGTGGTGCTACTGATGTCAAGCATGCCATTTCCCCCTGCCATCACCAGTGATGGCTGTAGGGAAAGAAGCTTTGTCCATGAGGATCCCGCGGTCTTATGCCATAATATGCCATAGATTCCATGCAAGATGGCAGTTCTCGTGAGGGACAGGTTCAGACAAGTAAAACTCACCTTCCCCTGTCCCCCCCCTGCCACAGGACAACCAACGTTGATGTGCACATGGAAGATGGCTGTTCTCGCATGGGACAAATTCGGATCTGTAATACTCACCTTCCCTTGTCCCCCCCCTGCCACCGGACACCCAGCATTGATGTCACAGTTGGAGTCAGAGCTGACTTAAGACATGGTACCCCTATCAGCTAAAATGACAGCTTACGTGGATAATATCAAAAGAAAAGAGATACTGTCAGAAACACAATAGCCTCCAATAACACAGAATGCATGTGAAGAGTTTTTAACAGAATACAAAAATGTTTTCACAATCAGACCTATGTGTGGTATCATTTTATTCTTCACTAGTTCGGTATATAATTTACTGAGTCAGGAATTACATCCTCGTAAATGCTTAATTTCTTCTTGTCAAAAAAATTATTCTCATTTTCTAGTGTTCTGTCTATTTATCAATGTACTCAAATTTCAAATTAAAAAAGAACCGCAAGTGGCCGCCATTCGACAAACGAACACGTGGCAGCGGCCATTTTAACTTATTCGAACGCGGTCAGCGGTGTTTGCAGCCAAATCTATGGAGCTGTTTTCAGCTACCCAATTGCAAGAACACAGCTGGCACGTACCTTCTACTTTACTTCGACACCGCAGCTGGAGACTAAGTCCCGTTCGAAGATTATAGACCGACCGCACAGCCCAAATCCATGGAACTGTTTTGGGCATGAAAATGTGCTTGCTGTCGGTCAAAAGTGACTTATACCTATCTCCCGAACGGCTGACCGGATTTGAATGATTTTTGGGTATGTTTGTATTTGGAATGTGCTGATTAATAATATGTAACTTAATATTGGATGTATGGTTTTAGAGTTATGAAAGTTGGGTAAAAAGTATGTTTTAGACTGTACGGATAATTGGGTTACCTCTCAGGCTAAGGGGAGGAGATGTGTGGGATGTAACCATTGTGTGATTGGATAATGTATAATTATCTGTGGGCGTCTCCCTTGCAGGGGAGAATTGCATAAAAGCAGAGTGTGTTTCATTAAGCCAGAGTTCTTCTTGACCCTCAACACGTAGTCTTGTCTCGTGATTGGAGGGGACAGCTATATTCACACTGGGGATTGTTATGCGCTGCATACTCCCTTGAGCTTTAATCACTTAGCTCTTTTGAGAGCTTGCTCCTGTTACGCTCTCCTTGGAGGAGAGGTCTTCCCCACACGGTCCTGGATGCTGGAGGTTCATACAGGGTGGAAGGAAGACGGCGAGACTCCAGTTAAGCTACGGTGGTTGTGGAGTCTGCGGTGGTTGTGGTGTCTGCTGCAATGCTTGGAGTCCTCAGGAAGCGCTAGGAGCATCCGTCAACGGAAGGTGTCCGTTACAAGAGGATATCACATAGTTACATAGCTGAAAAGAGACTTGCGTCCATCAAGTTCAGCCTTCCTCACATATGCTTTTTGCTGTTGATCCAAAAGAAGGCAAAAAAAAAAAAATCTAGTCTGAAAATAAAGTTAATGTTAATAAAAAAAAATATATATATATATGATATATAGACATATATATTATATCTATATAATATATGTTTATATATCATATATATAATGTCATACTAAGTGTATTTTATATTAATATGTACATATATTAATATAAAAATAGACTTGTAATTAAATTACACACGTATATATATAATATATATAATAACTATATATATTGTATATATATTATTATAAAATACAAATAATAAGTAAATTAAATTAAATAAAAATAAATAAAAATAATAATAAAAATTTAAAAGAAAATTATATATATATATATGAAATTTTATTCTAACTGTATTTTGATATTAAAATATATATATTTATATCAAAATACACTTAGAATGAAATTGTATATATATCTATGTATATATAAATAAATAAAAATAATACAAAATATACATATGTCCATATACAAAATTACATATATAATTATAGAAATATACTCGTAGACTTCAAATATATAAATATGCATATATATTTAAATTCTACGTGCGTATTTATGTAATATTTTTACATAATTAAGTAATTTTATTAATTGCAATTTGAGGGACCTGCCTGCCAACCCAGGCCGAGACGTGTCTGTGTGGAGCTCCTGCTCATAACACACGAAAACATACTGAAATGCCACAAAATCGTGGCACAAAGACCTCTAATTCGAGGAACAACTAGTGCTGAACCCCCCTCTCCCCCCCCCCCCCCCCCACAGAGAGATGGGGGGAAAAAACAAGTAACTCACCCGTATGGAGGGCTCTTTCCAACCCGACATCAGGCGATCCTTTGACAGGCCGCAGCACCCTCCGCAGCCAAAAATGGCGCCAGACAGGGCCAAAAGCGCCCCAGCGAGTCGGATGCGTCTAGTGAGGACGGAGACCTCCAGCCCAGGCACTTAGCCACCGCAGTGTACAGACAAGGGGACTCCGACTCAGATGATTCGCCCTCCACAAAAGGCGACATCAAACGGCTGTTATTAGACCTGCGGGAGGTATGGAAATCCGACCTAGCCGGAGTACAAGCTGAGGTGACAAACATCACAATGCGCATAGGTGCAGTAGAAACATGAGAAAGTAACAGAGACTCATTACTTACAGAGACTACAACAAGGGTGGAGGTCTTGTCACAACAACACCAAACCCTCACCCGCACTGTCACTTCGATTGAAACACGCCATCGGAAGAGAAACGTGCGCATCAGAGGTGCCCCAGAGGAGGTAGGCCCTGAAGCCTTGCTGGAGTACGCAAATAAAGTTGCGGAGACCATGGGAGCTAAACGAGAGGGAGAGGCAAGGCTGATAAAAGCAGCTTTCAGGATCCAAAAGGCCCCAACAGCCCCAGCAGACGCCCCTAGAGACATTATTGCCATTACCAGGGACATCTCAGTAAAAGCGGCACTCATGGCCCACTCCCGAAAATTACCCACCACCAGTGTGGATAATTGCAGTATCAGAGTTTTCCCCTTCACAACCCTGATGGAAAGACGAAAAACTTATGCCAATCTCCAGCCAGCTAAGAGATCGCGGCATCCGTTACCGTTGGGGGATAGCGGGCACACTGGCGGTACCTTATAAGGACACTGTTCTGTCACTATCAGTGGAGGAAGATCCCACAAAATTCCTTAAGGACTTACAGCAACTGCAGGCATCACCTCTGGTACAGGGAAGCAAAAGGTCCAAGGACGCAACCAACGGGGAAGAAGATCAGAAAGACGGCACCGGAGCAGAGAAGAAGCGGGGAAAACCATGCCAGCAGCACCCCTCACCGCAATGAAGGAGAGAGACAGTGTCTGCTACCTACCCCTCCCCCCCTCCGCCAGGGGACTGGTAAAGGCGAAGCGATACATAGACTCCTACCGGCCTTAATACTGCATACTTACGATTATCAGAAATGTTTTGTTTGTTTTGTTTGCTTAACATTCCTTAAACGTTACTATACCCCCCTGTTGTGCCCACACACAATCATACAACCACATAACAGCAGGCCAACTAATAGGCCAAGACTTAACCATTGACGGAGGACAACACACACAACTGACCTCACATGGGACAGAGGGCAGTTACGCACATAAGACGACTAGGTGTCTGAAAGGGGGACAGAACCGGGGGGAGCCTTAACTAGGCCGACAACAATACCACTGTATACCCTTTACGTAGTAAAGATTGACATATGATAAGCAATACCAATTGGTCCCATAGCGAACACACGAGTTATAGATTAACGACTGCCTTTAATCTCAGAGACCGTCACTTCAATGATCTTTCATATCCCGATAACGTACATATCTGTTTGTATAAATCTCAAGCCAATGTTATACGCAAAGTTAAGCTTGTTCATACAAAACTTGTGCAGACTTTCAGTACACAATTTATGTCATGTTTACGCGGCTGGTATTTGCTATTGTGGCACTACCGGCACTATGTACTAATCTGACTGCATTCAAAAATAAAGAATTATATATGTACAGATTTTATAGCGTTTTTGAAAGTTACAGGGTCAAATATATGGGTCAAATATTTTTACATTGAAAATGGCCAGGTTGGTTACGTTGCCTTTGAGAGCGTATGGTAGCCCAGGAATGAGAATCACCCCCATGATGGCATACCATTTGCAAAAGAAGACAACCCAAGGTATTGCAAACGGGGTATGTCCAGTCTTTTTTAGTAGCCACTTAGTCACAAACACTGGCCAAAATTAGCATTCAATTTAGTTTTTTACTTTTTTCACACACAAGCAAATATGAACGCTAACTTTGGCCAGTGTTTGCGACTAGGTGGCTACTAAAAAAGACTGGACATACCCCATATTGAATACCCTGGGTTGTAAAAATATGTACATGTGGGGTGTTATTCAGACATTTTTGACAGATAATAGTGTTACAATGTCACTATTGATAAATTAAAAAAAATGTATGTTTTGAAACCGCAATATCCTACTTGTACCTATAGCCCTATAACTTGCAAAAAAAAAAAAAGCAAAAAAGCAAATAAACACTGGGTATTTTAAAACACAGGACAAAATTTTGAATCTTTTTAGCTGTTTTTTTATTCGCTTTTTTAGATGAGTAAAAGATTTTTCAAGTAAAAGTCAAAAAACATTTTTTTTATGTTTTTTAAATTAAATTACATGAGATTATATAAATAATGGTATGTAAAGAACGCCTTTTTTTGTCCTGAAAAAAACAATATATAATTTGTATAGGAACAGCAAATGAGAGAGCGGAAAATTACAGCTAAACACAAACACTACAAAAGTGTAAAAAGAGGCCTGGTCGCAAATGTACAACATCGCAAAAACAGTCCAGTCCTTGAGGGGTTAAACATCTGTAATGACTCTGACAAAACCACCTCTTCAGGCAAAGAATTGCATATCCTTATTGCTCTTACTGTAAAAAAAAAAACCTATAGCATAGACATTTAGCTCTGTTTATGAATAGATTTCCAGATAATGGTTTGTACTGGCCCCGAATATATTTGTATAATGTTATAAAATCCCCTCTGAGGCACGTTATTCTTTATCTTCTACCCAGTCCGACAGGAAGCTGTTCTCAGTTGCTCTCAGTTAGCAGCTTCCAGTCAGATCAGGTAGAAGAAATAGACAATCCTTTAATGTGGTCAGCACAACAATGCTACATTAAGAGAATGTCAGGAGAGGGAGAAATGTTTGCTCCCCTTCTGCTGGTCACCCAGTCATTGTGACTCCCCCCCCAGGCTGGTGCACCCTAAGCAGCCTTATGTACACTGCATGCATTCCATCTCTACACTACAAAACCTGTTGCAAAGACAGATTATTCTCTGAAGCCCACTTCACATTATTTTTCTTTATTTTTTAATATCTACATATCATGGCAGGACAGATTCCAAAAAAGAAGCTATTCAATTATGGAGGAGCAGCCAAATATATTGTAAAGAGATGGAATATGGGACGGTTTTCAAATTGTGGCTTACAAGAAATGCCTCTAGAGCACGTAACTCTTGTCATTACAGCCTAACCAGATTTTATTTTTAAAGGGATCTAAGGGGTTAAAACTCCTTCAGTCACTTGCCTGAATCCAGCACCGATATCCCTCGGCACTAGGTCAAGCTCCTCCCCCGCTGACATCAGCTGATGAGGGAGACCTATATGCGCATGTTCAACAATGGCCGTGCTCGCATTAGGATTTCCCCATAGTAAAGCATTAAGCAATATGTGGCGGAAACAGCCCCGCCACTTGTGCCTGGAGAGGACTGCTTGCCAGCCTCTTGCCATGTGATTATGATCCCTGGGAGGTTTGGCCCTTGAAATAACAGATTTGGGCATATTGTATTTTATTACGCTGCTGCTGGCCCTTTAAGAACCATCTGGGGACATACTGTGGAGTTACTGGGTGGCCACCATTTCATGTATCACAGGTACATGGTGAGAACAATGGATGAAGCACATGGTGAGAACAATGGATGGTGGCCATTTTAACTCACAGACACTGTTTGAACTTTTCTACACGGTGCCATTTTGCCGGTATTTGGTGCACAAAGACATCATGCAGTAGTTTTAAACTATACAACAGGGGACACATTATACAGTAATTATTTTTTATATAGCCTGTATATGTTCTGTTGAATCTGCTTTAAACTGTATCTTCCAAACCACTGAACGGATCTGGGTGAATTTTGGATATGTGGTTCTTCCAGATCCCCCGGTTCCGAAGATATATATTTTTATGGGGTTATTGCATGTTTTGGGGTCCCTGTGATATGTTTTATAAAACTGTATTTCTCTGCCTGTGATAATTATATTACCCATTGTGTTCAGTAATCATATCACAGGCAGAGGGGAGGATTTTGTGTGGGAGTGTCTGTGTGTATTGTACGGATTGATTGGTTGTATTTCAAAACCCTGTGGGCAGTACTATGTTTGTGGATTGTGAATAAAAGAGGCTGTATGTGCCAGTACAGTCAGTTCTGCTTGAACTCCAAACGAAGTGTTGTCTCGTTATTGGGGGAATTGGATTGTATGCTGATTGCCAGGAGTGTAAGCTGATTGTATGCTTTTCCTGTTCAGCTGTTTACAGCATTCATATGCTTGAGAGCATTTGCATGCTTCTCCGGTTCGGTGGTTGTGGTGTCTGCTGCAGTGCTTGGAGTTCTCAGGAAGCGCTAGGAGCATCCTTCAACGGAGGTACCCAGTTGGGGTGCCCGTCGATCCGTTACACAATACTTTCCTATGGGGAAAATCTGACGCTGGAGGCCCTAATGCAGAGCAACGTCCAGAGTCACAACGGACCAAAGGTTCTCTGAAACTGCAATGTTTTACATTGGAGCACTAGGAACGAAAGGGACACAGCACCCAGACCACTTAAACTAGCTGATGTGATCTGGGTGCCTACAGTGTCCCTTTAAACTAATCTCAAGATAATTAAAAGACAAAACATTAAAATGTTTATCTAGCTTTGTATGTCCTGGAATTAAATAATGTAGCTGATACCTGTTACAATATATATATATGTAAAATATATCTTTTATTATTGAGATGATTGTTGCAACATATCCTGACACTGTCTCTAACTGCTCTACATGATTTACTTGATTATGTTTGCACACATATCTTATTTGCTTTTCCTAATTGAAGTGTTAACAATGTCCTCATGTGAATTGGTTGAATATCAATAAAATGTAATTTCTAAAAAAAAAATAAAAAAAATGGATGTATATAATTGTGGCAATACCCGAATATGACATACCTAGAAATGAAGAAAGGCGGTTGTGTGCCAGAAATGACATACTAGTGAGCTTGTAACAAAGAAAGATTCAGTTCCCCAAGACATGCAATAATTACCTAGGCGAGAACCTCCTAAGACATAAAAAGTGATAGAACAGAAGTGCAGCAATCTGAAGGATGCATGAAATGATTTGCTGTAGGGAGTGAAAAGATCTCCTTGTAGTATTGGTACGAATAACGACCTTTAATACTTCTAATGTTTGCTATTCTTTCATCCTTAGAAGTAGTGTAACCGCGGCTGGTTCCCTTATTTACCACTATAGCATCTTAAAGCATAGAACTTAGTAGGGCTAACCATACAGATATCTTAGCCATAATTTTATATAGTTAGTAAGAGTTCCTCTATTTAACATAAATAAATGATTGAGAATACAATATAAAATAAGGATTGTCTTGGAAGCAATAAAGTTTTGTCTTTTTAGATATTTATTATATAAAAATATAAATATAGACATATAAAATCCATTATAGCAGAGTTTTTAAGATTAAATTAAATGCTTGCAAATATCATTAATAGGTTAACATACCCTTCTGAACATGTCATCATGTCAGCCTCTCTGTCATTTTAAGATGGAGCAGCGTCTGTCTCCAAGTCTCTCCTCTGTGTCTTAACATTTTAAAAGTACACCTATTTATACCTTAGGTGTCTCCATTTTAGGGTTACCGTAGTTCATATATGAAAAAGTAGCACTCCTTTTACTTTATTCATTTTAGGACCTCCCTTAACTTGGCAAAAATACAAGGCCATAACTAAAGGGTGTATACGTCATGGAAATTTTCCTGACTTAGTTCAAGATGGCATCTTAAAGTCTGACCATCTTCATATATTTAGGGTTACCACAGTATATTATGTACTGAAAGAGTCGTAGTATAGCCTTGAAGCTTGTTTATGCATTATTGTTATTGTAATTCGTCTGGGACAAAATGGCGCAAACATATTATGCACTGAGGTTATTGCTTAAAGAAACATCTATGAAAAACAATATGTTCCATTTTAAACACCTTGTCAATTTGCAATATCTCTTAAATACAAAGTACACAGTTTAAGAAATACAACATTTCATTCTAAAACTTGTAATATTTGCATTTGCCCATAACAGTAGTAAAGGTAATGTATCCTCTCCTTTTCATTGTTGCTCTCTCCTCAGGGCCTTCACTGGTTTGCTATTTTTTTTTTCTTTCATACCACCTGTGGGTCATCCACTATCCATAGAGTAACGGTGGGCGTGTTTTTGGAACTAACCCACCAGCCCCTTATCCTTGTATTTTGAGGCTCCTATATCAGCTCCTTTTTCCTTGTTATGTTACCTCTTATACTTAAGGGATTTGTTTTCATTTAATTCCAATATTTCTGATCAGCTGGGTCTGTCTTGCCTGGTGGGCATTCCTTCAATGGGGAGTATTGCTACAGTACTTACCTGATTGACACGCAGACTAAATGATTGCATCGCACGCCTTGTTCAGGAAGTACCGCCTCTTGACTTCCTTTAGCCCTCCCA
Organism: Pelobates fuscus; assembly: GCF_036172605.1. Classification (NCBI taxonomy): domain Eukaryota; kingdom Metazoa; phylum Chordata; class Amphibia; order Anura; family Pelobatidae; genus Pelobates; species Pelobates fuscus. The sequence continues at coordinate 190,115,902 of NC_086323.1, forward strand.
ATCGGTGCTTGCAAGATAGAGCAATGCAATTTCTGAACAAAAAAGCCTTCCAAAAACAAGAAACTAACTGGATACCTTGATCCAATACGATTTTGTTTGGAATTCTATGTAAATGGAACACCTATCAGCTGAAGATAACCGCTAATTCTGAAGGAGATGATAATTTATGAAGTGGAACAAAATGAGCCATTTTATAAAAATGGTTTATCATGAGAATTGAATAAAACTGCAGTACACAGTGTAGGTATAACTTGAGGAAAAGTTAAACCCCTGTACTCCCAAAACATACTGAAAGGGACTTATCTATAGTAATGCTAGGGTGAAAAGAAAAGAGGGCAAAACAACCGCAAACCTAAATGTATTACCAGGGCAGGAGAGCACAATAGAAAAATATGTGAAAATACAAATGCGGTTTAGGTGTGGCATTCTGATTGTACATATTTACTGTGTGGGAATGGTTAAATAGATGCTCAATCCCTCCCACCCCCTTGCTGGAAGACTTATCAATCTGCTGCTTACCTAAAATGAACAAGGAAAAGATCTAGAGTGGTCATTACTCAACACAGATAAATGAAAAGATTGTTCCTCATTAAAAGTGTATCTGTATCAAAGACTTCCTTGGATACTGACTGACTTTCAAGTGTCAAAACAATGAAGCTAGCATTGGTAAGACCTCATTAGTTGCCATGCAGCATTGAGATGCTCTACCTTTGAATTTCAGTTGTGGGGCGTATACCTCCATCATGGCCGTGGGGAGTTAGCCATCTCGCTGATAATTATAAGGTACAAGACAGATAGGCCTTCACATGTGAGGCTCTGACTACTTGGCCAAGAGTGACTGTATAGCAAGGCGCTATCTATGGGAATGAAATTAACACAGAAGACGAGGGGAGTGAACATCGGGAGCAGAAATCCAACTATGCTCACCAGAACCATCCCTAACTCTTGTTTAGTTAAATGTTTGTTTTGCTTGTGTTAGTTATTGCACTCTATGCCTCATTAATTTATGATGTTCCCTATTTATGACTTTTTCCTTTCTTATCTCTGCCATTCCCTCATATATCCTTAAATTCAAATTCCCTTTCATCTGCTTTTTCCTTGATTTTGTTTTTAACACCCCAATGATTCTCCACCCACAATCTGCTTTATCTAACCTCAGATTCTCTCCTTTATAGCCTGGGCCCCATACAATATTGAAACAGCTATACTCGGGGCTCCCAGCACACAACCCTGCAGGACTTGCCATAAGCAGAGCCTGGGCCCCATACAATATTGAAACAGCTACACTCAGGACTTCCAGCACACAACCCTGCAGGACTTGCCATAAGCAGAGCCTGGGCCCCATACAATATTGAAACAGCTACACTCAGGACTCCCAGCACACAACCCTGCAGGACTTGCCATAAGCAGAGCCTGGGCCCCGTACAATATTGAAACAGCTACACTCAGGACTCCCAGCACACAACCCTGCAGGAATTGCCATAAGCAGAGCCTGGGCCCCATACAATATTGAAACAGCTACACTCAGGACTCCCAGCACACAAGCCTGCAGGACTTGCCATAAGCAGAGCCTGGGCCCCGTACAATATTGAAACAGCTACACTCAGGACTCCCAGCACACAACCCTGCAGGACTTGCCATAAGCAGAGGTAACATTTCTGGATGATCGCTTCCCACCCACCCAAGACAAGCAGAGATTAAAGGTGGCGGTGTAGGTTTTCTTCTCTCACCTCACTGCTCCTTTAAAACCCTGCCCACCCCCCTTCCCTCTCTTTCCCATCATTTGAAATTCATTCAATTCGCCTTTTCAAACCCTTCTCTGCTAACATTGCCGTTATCTATCGTCCCCCTGGTTCCCCTCTCCTCTTCCTTGACCACTTTGCTGACTGGCTACCCTATTTCCTCTCTTCCAACATTCCATCCCTAATTCTTGGAGACTTCAATATTCCCATTAACCCACCTTTAACCCCAGCAACCTCTAAACTACTTTCAATTACTTCCTTCCTTGGGCTATTGCAGTGGGTTAATTCTCCCACCCATGTAGCTGGCAATACCCTTGACCTTATTTTCTCTTATTCATGTACATTATCTAATATCTGCAACACACCATTTCCTCTCTCTGATCACCACTTCTTATTACAACCTCAGCCTAACCCTCAGCTCAGGAGGAACCTTAACTCTATTGACCTCCAGCAGCTGTAAGCTGACATTGATTCACAACTGCTATCCATCCCTACCCTCTCCTGTCCCTCACTGGCCATCTCCACATATAAAACTACTCTCACATCTGCCTTGAATGCTGCAGCCCCACTCCAAACATGCACCTCGAGGAGGACACAACCCCAACCTTGGCATAAAAAATTAACACGCTATATGCAGAGTTGCTCCCGTTGTGCTGAACCCTCCTGGAGGAAGTCCCGCACCCAGGCAGACTTTCTCCAGAGATTCATGTTGCTTTCATACAGCACAGCCCTTGCCCTCGCCAAACAGTCCTACTTTTCCTCTCTCATTAGTTCATGCTCCCGCAATCCCAGACGGCTCTTTGACACCTTTAATTCCCTTCTCCGCCCTGCTGAGGCCACCCCCCAAACTAACCTTATGTCAGGATCGGGACAGGGATCCAACACGCAGAGTACAAACAGGTACAGGATACGTATACCGGACCTTAGAATGGCCGGACTAACGTACGGAGAATATAGAGAATGGTCAGAGACAAGCCGAGGTCGAGGGAACGAGAGGACAGGTAAGCGAGGAACAAGCCGGGTCAAGGATAACAGAGGTAAACAGAGTAAGTCAAACAAGCCGGGTCGGAACCAAAGGGATAGCTGAAAATACCAGAGCACTGTGTGACTAGGCAGGCTAGAACCACGACAGGGCAATGAGCAAATGAGAGAAGCACTGTTAAATACCCTGGCTCAGAAGGGTAGACACGCCTCCGACGAGTCCTGATTAGTCTCCAAACAATTGAGTGACAGGTCGTTCCGGGTTGGCGTCATGACGTCGACTTCCGGACGTCATGCTACAAAAGGAAGTGACTCCCTCGCGGCCGGCGTTTATGTGACCGGGTGGACCGCGAGGAACAGGGGAAACAGACCGTCCGGATGGATAGACGTCTAAGTCTCTACCTCTCCCAGAGGTAGAGACTTCAGGTACCCTGACAGTACCCCCCCTCTCAGAAATGCCCACCAGGCGGAATGAACCGGGACGAGATGGGAAGCGGAAGTGAAACGCCCTGCGGAGACGAGGAGCATGAACATCCTCTTGAGGCACCCAACTCCTCTCCTCAGGACCATATCCCTTCCAATCGACCAGATATTGTACTCTCCCCCGGGAGATTCGAGAATCGATGATAGCGTTAACCTCATACTCCTCCTGACCCTCCACCTGAACAGGGCGAGGGGAGGAGACCGTGGAGGAAAATCTGTTACAGACTAGTGGTTTCAGCAATGAAACATGAAATGAGTTAGGGATGCGTAAGGCAGATGGAAGAGCTAGACGATACGCAACTGGGTTAATTCGAGTCAGCACCCTGTAAGGTCCAATATAACGAGGAGCGAACTTCATGGAAGGCACTTTTAAACGAATGTTTCTTGTACTCACCCATACTCTATCACCTGGAACAAACACCGGAGCCGCCCTTCTACGTTTATCAGCATGTTTCTTAACCAGCATAGAATTGTGCAGAAGAATTTGTCGAGTCTGATCCCACAACTTCCTCAAATTGGCAACATGACCATCAACCGACGGTAACCCTTGGGAAGGAGAAGCCGAGGGAAGAATAGATGGATGAAAGCCATAATTCATGAAGAAGGGGCTTGAATGAGTAGAATCACAAACGAGATTGTTGTGTGCAAACTCCGCCCAAGGAATCAAACCAACCCAATCGTCCTGGTGTTCAGAAACAAAACAACGTAAATATTGTTCAATCTTTTGGTTGGTGCGTTCAGCAGCTCCGTTAGACTGAGGATGATAGGCAGAAGAGAAATTCAATTTGATACCCAGTTGAGAGCAGAAGGACCTCCAAAAACGGGAAACAAATTGGGAACCTCTGTCAGACACAATTTGGGAGGGTATCCCATGTAAACGAAAAATCTCCCTTGCGAATATCTCTGCCAATTCGGGGGAAGACGGGAGTTTAGGCAGAGGAACGAAGTGAGCCATCTTGGTGAATCTGTCAACCACAGTGAGGATAAAAGTCTGTTTTTTAGAGATAGGTAAATCGACAATGAAGTCCATAGCTAAACAGGACCATGGCTTCTCTGGAACCTCTAAGGGATGCAGAAACCCACATGGGAGCGTATGAGGTTGCTTAGTCTTAGTACAAACCTCACACGTACCGATGAAATCCTTAACATCCTTACGTAAAGCAGGCCACCAGAAATCTTTGGAGATTAAAGCATACGTCTTGCGAATGCCAGGATGCCCAGCTACCTTGCTGTTGTGGAAACACCGTAACACTTCCAGTTGGAGAGCAGGAGGAACGAAGTGTCTATCCCCAGGAGTCTGTTTAGGAGCTAGATGTTGTAACTTCATGATCTCAGCAAGCAACGGAGAATGAATCCTGAGATTCGTGTTAGCGATGATATTACATTTGGGAACTATCGAGGAAAGAACTGGCTCAGCTATAGTGGACGGTTCATATTGGCGAGATAAAGCATCGGCTTTAGAGTTCTTAGAACCAGGTCTATAAGTAAGCACATAATTGAAGTGAGTCAGGAATAAGGACCAACGAGCTTGCCTGGCGGATAGGCGCTTAGCCTCCCCAATATAGGACAAGTTCTTGTGGTCCGTTAGAATCGTAACAGGATGTAAGGTCCCTTCTAATAAATGTCTCCACTCCTTTAGAGCCATAATGACCGCTAACAGTTCCCTGTCACCGATGTCATATCTGCTTTCAGGGCCAGATAGTTTCTTAGAGAAAAACCCACAAGGGTGTAACGGTTTGTCCACCCCTAACCTTTGTGACAGAACAGCACCTACTCCCGTCTCAGAGGCATCGACCTCGAGTAGGAACGGCAGAGTCGTATCAGGATGGACTAAAATTGGGGCAGAAGCAAAAAGTTCCTTGAGAGTCTTGAAAGCAACAAGGGCCTTAGTAGACCAGGTCTTAGTATCAGCCCCTTGTTTGGTCATATTGGTAATAGGCGCAATAATAGAAGAGTATCCCTTAATAAAGCGCCTATAATAATTAGAGAAACCAATAAACCTCTGAATCGCCTTGAGTCCCTTAGGCAATGGCCAATCTAAAATAGATTGGAGTTTGTCAGGATCCATCTTAAAGCCTTCCCCAGAAATCACGTAACCAAGAAAGTCTATCTGAGACTGGTCAAAACTGCATTTCTCCAATTTACAGTATAAGCCATGTTGCAGAAGTTTGTGCAATACCTTTCTGACCTGTCTGTGGTGGGTCTCAATGTCCCTAGAGTGTATAAGTATGTCATCCAGGTATACAATAACACAATCATGTTGAAACTCCCTAAGAACTTCATTAATCAAATCCTGAAATACTGCCGGAGCATTACAAAGACCAAAAGGCATAACCGTGTATTCATAGTGACCATAACGGGTATTGAACGCTGTCATCCACTCGTGTCCATGCTGGATTCTCACCAAGTTATACGCCCCTCTGAGATCTAACTTGGTGAAAATTTTAGAGCCCTTTAAACGATCAAACAGCTCGGTAATCAAAGGAATCGGATAGGCATTTCTGATGGTTATCTTATTCAAACCTCGGTAATCAATACAAGGTCTCAGAGTACCATCTTTCCTTTTAACAAAAAAAAAACCAGCCCCGGCGGGAGAAGAGGATCTCCTAATGAATCCTTTTTCTAGATTCTCACGAATATATTCCTCTAGAACTGAGTTCTCTTGAGTGGATAGAGGATATACATTGCCCCTCGGAGGCATAGTACCAGGTAGAAGCTTAATTTTACAATCAAATGACCTGTGTGGAGGTAAGGTATCAGCATTCTTCTTGTCGAATACTGCTTTTAAGTCCTGGTAGAGAGACGGTATCTGTCTCTCTGTAGACTGAGTGGAAGTACCTGGTGTGTTTATTACAGCCAATGGAGAAACCCTGCGTAAACACCTCTCCTGGCAGCCCTGACCCCATGAGAGTATCTCCCCTAACTCCCAATCGATAATAGGGTTATGTCTTTTTAACCAAGGGTACCCCAGGACTATGGGGACAGAAGGGGACGAAATGAGCATAAGTGATAACTTTTCCTCGTGTAAGATACCAACAGTTAAGTTAACGGGTATGGTTTCACGGAAGATAACAGGCTCAAGTAAAGGTCTACCATCTATGGCCTCAACGGCCAAGGGTGTATCCCTTAACTGGGATGGGATAGTGTGTTTAGTAGCAAAGGCTTGGTCGATAAAATTCTCAGCAGCTCAGGAATCTATCAAAGCCGTAGTCTTTAGTACTCCCTTCTCCCAAGTTAAAGAAACTGGTAGCAGAAGCCTGTGATCTTTATAATTATGAGTAGAGGACAAAATAGAAACACCCAAGGCCTGTCCTCTAGAGAAACTTAGGTGCGAGCGTTTCCCGAGCGATTAGGACAATTCAGGCGTAAGTGACCTCTGACTCCACAATACATGCATAATCCCTCTCTTCTCCTGTACTGTCTCTCCTCTTCTGAGAGGCGAGTATTGCCTATCTGCATAGGTTCAGGAAACAGTGAGGTAGTGGAATCAGGACTTTGAAATGCGGGAGCTAATTTAAAGGAAGGTCTAAGGTTCCTCTCTCGAGTGTTTTGTCTCTCTCTTAAACGCTCATCAATACGAGAAATGAACGAAATTAAATCCTCCAAATTTTCAGGGAGTTCTCTAGTAGCAACCTCATCAAGGATTACGTCTGATAGCCCGTTCAAAAATACATCTATATAAGCCTGCTCATTCCACTTAACTTCTGACGCCAGAGACCTTAACTCTAGTGCATAATCCACAAGTGTTCGGTTCTCCTGTCTCAGGCGCAACAGTAATCTGGCTGCATTGACCTTTCTACCAGGGGGGTCAAAAGTTCTTCTAAAGGCATCTACAAAGGCATTATAATTATATACTAACGGGTTATCGTTCTCCCATAGTGGGTTGGCCCATCTCAGAGCTTTCTCAATGAGTAAGGTGATAATAAATCCAACCTTTGCCCTATCTGTGTCAGGGTACCTGTGGTCTCTACCTCCGAAAGAGGTAGAGACTTAGCTGTTCCTCCATCCAGACGGTCTGATGGCTCCCTTCCCCGCGGTCTATCCGGTCATGCTAGGCCGGCCGCGAGGGAGTGACTGCCTTTTACAGCATCTAGGCAGGAAGTAGTCATCAGGACACTCCCCCGGAACGACCTGTCAGTCAATTGTTGCAGGACCAATCAAGACGCCTCGGAGGCGTGGTTACTGCTCTGAACAGGGTATTTAACAGAGCTTCTTTCATTAGCTCATTGCCCTGTCGTGGTTCTAGCTTGTTCTAGTCACTCAGTGCTTGTGTATTCTATTATCCCTTTTGGTTTTGACCCGGCTTGTTTACTTTACTCTGCTTATCTCTGTTACCCTTGATTCGGCTTGTCTCTCGCTTACCTGTCTTCTGTTACCCTCGACCTCGGCTTGTCTTTGACCATTCTATACTGTACTACTTACGTTAGTCCGGCCATTCTAAGGTCCGGTATACGTATCTGGCTACTGTTTGTACTCTGCGTGTTGGATCCCTGTCCCGATCCTGACAATCTGTAGGATAGGAACGAGGTTGCAACTCAAAGTGGATACTAATCTGGTTTAAAAAACCACGACACTTCTCAGGTGAACCACCATAACGTACTGGTGGGGTAATGTGGGAGGAGGCACCTACAGTGGCTACCTCTAGGCCAGAACTTACAGGGGAGATAGAAGTAGTACGTGTCTCCTCTGGTGGATTATTGGCACGAGATAATAACGCCTGTAGCGCTAGGGCCATTTGATCCATTCTGTGTTCCACGGCTTCGAACCTAGGATCAGAGGGACCAAGCTGACTGTTTGTACTTGCAGGATCCATTGGCACTGTCGTAATGTCAGGATCGGGACAGGGATCCAACACGCAGAGTACAAACAGGTACAGGATACGTATACCGGACCTTAGAATGGCCGGACTAACGTACGGAGAATATAGAGAATGGTTAGAGACAAGCCGAGGTCGAGGGAACGAGAGGACAGGTAAGCGAGGAACAAGCCGGGTCAAGGATAACAGAGGTAAACAGAGTAAGTCAAACAAGCCGGGGCGGAACCAAAGGGATAGCTGAAAATACCAGAGCACTGTGTGACTAGGCAGGCTAGAACCACGACAGGGCAATGAGCAAATGAGAGAAGCACTGTTAAATACCCTGGCTCAGAAGGGTAGACACGCCTCCGACGAGTCCTGATTAGTCTCCAAACAATTGAGTGACAGGTCGTTCCGGGTTGGCGTCATGACGTCGACTTCCGGACATCATGCTACAAAAGGAAGTGACTCCCTCGCGGCCGGCGTTTATGTGACCGGGTGGACCGCGAGGAACAGGGGAAACAGACCGTCCGGATGGATAGACGTCTAAGTCTCTACCTCTCCCAGAGGTAGAGACTTCAGGTACCCTGACACCTTACAGCTGATAGCTTTGCATGTTACTTTACTGACAAGATTGAACAGCTAAGGAAACAATTCTCCCCTCCTTGCCGTTCTCTTTCTCAGCCACACGTAAATCATGCCTTTCCTACCCTCCAGACTTTCTCCCCGGCTACTGAACAAGAGGTGGCTGCGCTTCTCCGTTCCTCTCGCCCCACCACTTGCCCGCTCGATCCTGTCCCATCTCACCTCATCAGATCTCTCTCCCTTTGTCTTGTGCCTACCCTAACACACATCTTTAACTGCTCTCTCTCTTCTGGCACTGTTCCTGCTGACCTTAAACATGCCACTGTATTACCTATCCTGAAAAAAACATCTCTTGACCCATCCTCCCCCTCTATCTATCGTCCCATATCCCTGCTCCCTTTCTCATCAAAGCTTTTGGAAAGACTTGTCTTTACCCGTGTTTCTCACTTCCTTAATTCCAACTCTCTCCTTGACCCTCTTCAGTCTGGCTTCCGCCCTCTCCACTCTACTGAGACCGCTCTTATCAAAGTGACGAATGACTAATCTCCGCTAAATCCAAAGGTCACTACACCATATTAATTTTCCTTGACCTCTCTGCTGCCTTTGACACCGTTGATCATGCTCTCCTCCTTCAAACTCTTCAATTGCTCGGTCTCTGTGACTCTGTCCTCTCATCTCTCCCAACGCTCATTCAGTGTCTCCTTTTCCAAGGATACCTCCTCCCCTCATCCTGTCTCGGTTAGAGTTCCCCGAGCTCTGTCCTTGCTCCCCTTCTATTTTTTCTTCATACTGCCTCTCTTGGAAAACTTATTGCCTCTTTTGGATTCCACTACCACCTGTACGCTGATGACACTCAGATATACCTCTCCTCCCCAGACCTCTCCCCTGCTGTCCTGCAACGTGTCACTGCTTGCCTTTCTTCCATCTCTGACTGGATGTCGTCACGCTTTCTCAAACTTAGCCTCTCTAAAACTGAACTCCTTGTCTTTCCTCCTCCTAATACTGATCCTCCTCTCTCGCTCTCCCTTCAAGTCAGTGATATCCACATAAGTCCATCCCTGCAAGCGCACTGTCTTGGCGTCATACTTGACTCTGGTCTCACCTTTGAGTCTCACATTCAGTTTGTTGCCAAGTCCTGTAGGTTCCAACTCAAAAACATAGCCCGCATCCGCCCCTTTCTTATGCAAGATGCTACCAAGGAGCTTGTCCATGCTCTAGTAATTTCCCGCATGGACTACTGTAACCCTCTTCTGATTGGTCTCCCCAAAAGCCGTATTGCCCTGCTACAGTCTGTAATGAATGCTGCAGCTAGACTGATTTTCCTCTCTAGTCGGTCCTCTCACATGTGGGGAGGAGGTGCAGTTTGTGACAAGGGCAGTTTGTGACGGGTGCTGTGTGTGAGGGGTGCTGTGTGTGTGAGGGGGGCTTTGTGTCATGGGTGCTTTGTGTGTGAGGGGTGCTGTGTATGTGTGTGAGAGATGGGTGCAGTGTGTGACGGGTGCTGTGTGTGCGTGAGGGGTGCAGTGTGTGTGTGTGTAAGGGATATGTGTGAGGGGTGCCAAGTGTGTGTGAGGGTGCTGTGTGTCCGCTGGGGTGCTTTGTGTCAGGGGTGCTGTTTGTGTATGCGGGGTGCTGTGCCCTGGTTGTATACACACAAGCTCACTGACACACACACGCTCACTACAAACAAGCTCACTGATACACACACAAGCTTTCTCACTAGGAGACACACACACACCTGAGTATATCAAGGCTACCTGGCACTGGAGGCTGTTGCTAGGAGGTCAAGTAGCCATCTTCTGGCCTCTTCCAACTGCAGCAAGGTCTCCTGCTTTATGGTGGGGGCGGAGCTTGCTGACCTGGGTGGGGCTTCAATTGTGGGGGCGGAGCCTGTGTGCAGGGGAAGCTGCTGGGAAATTGGAAGGGAGACTGTCAGTGCTTCCTCTGGCCCTCAGCAGCACTCAGCACCACTCTCCAGCCCTCAGCAGCCTCAATGCAGCCCCCAACATATCTCTCCTGTATTCCCTTAGACTATAACAAGCTGTTACAGTCCGAGGGAAAATAATAAAAGCACATGGTCGCAAGTTGCCGGGACTGTCCCGGGAGGGTGATTTGCCAGCTTTCCGGGACTGTCCCGGCAAAAACGGGACAGTTGGCAAGTATGCCACTGTGCAAAGCCTTCTCCAGCACATCCCAAAGATTCTCAATGCGGTTAAGGTCTGGACTCTGTGGTGGCCAATCCATGTGTGAAAATGATGTCTCATGCTCTTTACATTGAGAGAAGTTGTGTTCTGAACCTGACAAATCGTCTGCTCCTGACATTTACTGACACCTGAAAACCTGATCTACTCTTACTTGCCTTGAACCATCCTGATTTATTCCAATCTGATCTCCAATATGAATCTACTTAATTTCTATACTGGCCTTTGTTTTCTTATTGATTATGTTCCAACCTACCTGGATATTAAAGACTTTCCTATTCTTTGCAAGTATCCTAAAAGACCCTGAAACTGCAGTTCTGATTTCCAACCAAAGAGGCTGATCACCTTGATTGCTACCTTAACCTGTTTTACTTTATCATTTAGGTTCCTGTTTAGTTTTATCGAATTGTGTCCCTGTTACCTGATATCCTGTCTGGGGCTTATTGCCTAAACTCATTTTCTGTAATTCCTGCAATCAGTGGCGTCAGGGCCGGATTAAGAGCACACTGGGCCTGGTGCTGACAATTATGATGGGCCTAATTACGGAATCTTATTGACCAAAAACACTAAAACAGTCCTACCTCCCAAGCGTCATGTATCTGATGGAGATGGTGCTGTAGGGAAACTCATAGGATGCAGCTATAAGAAAACATTCTCTATGCTAATCTCTCTAATTTATGCTTTCATCTTTCAAGTAAATCCATACCCCTAACAGCAGTGAAGCAGGAAGTCAATGGGCAGGGTAAAAAGTTGGGCCACTGCTGCGAATCACGTGACCAGACCTGCCAAAAGGGGAGAACATGCCCAAAAAGGGGGCATGTCTGTCCAAAGAATTTGAAGGACAGCCTGGCATGAATGCATGTCAGGCTGCCCACCAATCCTGCAGGGTGTCCAATTAAGGGCATATTATGCAGGCAGCACCCTGGGCTTGACATAAATGCATCTAATGATGCGCTCACTCCATGCTTTCTAAGGACTGTCCCCTAGCACTCACTGGTCCACTTGTCTCCTTACCTTCTTACTAGCAGGCAGAAGTTCCTGGTATATAGTCTGAGACAGAGAAAAGGTGTATGTAGTGAGTGTAGAAGAAAGGGGACATGCCACAGTGTTAGAGAGACCAACGTCTGCATTACCTAAACTAATTTTATTGTCAGCCAGTCCACATAAGTTTTGTTCACATACATCCCTCTTAAGCTTCCAAAACTTAAAGGGACACTATAGTCACCAGAACAACTACAGCTTATTGTATTTGTTCTGGTAAGTAGAATCATTCCATTCAGGCCTTTTGCAGTAAACATTGTCTTTTCAGAGAAAATAACTCCACTGGCCACTCCTTAGATGGCTGCTAGAGGTGCTTCCTGGGGCAGCACTGCCATTCAGTGTCTCCACCCTCTGCATGCAGACACTGAACTTTCCTCATAGAGATGCATTGATTCAATTTATCTTTATGAGGAGATGCTGATTGGCCAGGGCTATGTTGGACTTGTGCTGGCTCTGCCCCTGATCTGCCTAGTTGACAGTCTCAGCCAATCATATGGGGAAGTATTGTAATTTGCTCAGACCACCACTTCTGATGATGTCAGCAGACAGTCAGTTCAGAGGCAGAGCCAGCAGCTGCAGACCTGAATATTAGTTATATTTTACTATACTTAGGGAGGCAAGAAGGGGCCAGGTGGTTTTAACATAATCGGGTCAGAAATACATGATTGTGTTCCTGACCCTATAGTGCTTCTTTAAGCAAGAGTATGTGAAGAGTAGTTAGGGTTGCCACCTTTCTTGGAAAAAAAATACCAGCCTTAATCATTTGTATAATCACAAGGAGTGACATCAGAGAAAATTCTGTAAAATCACCAACAAACTACTCACAGTTTGATTCTGCTGTATAGATGGATTGCTCCCAGTGTCTCAGTCTCGCAAGTCACCCAGTGTCTCAGTGTCCCTATGCATTACAGTGTCAGTGTCCCCATGTCGCCCAGTCCCCTAGTCTCTCAGTGTCCCTATGTGTCCCAATGTCTCAGTGTGTCCCCATGTCACTAGGATACTGGGGGACACAGTGAGACATGGGGACACTGAGAGACATGGGGACACTGAGAGACCCGGGGACACAGAGACCCGGGGACACAGAGACCCGGGGACACAGAGACATGGGGACACAGAGACATGGGGACACAGAGACATGGGGACACAGAGACATGGGGACACAGACACTGGGAGACATGGGGACACTGAAACATTTGGGGACACTAAGACACTAGGGACACAGAGACATGGGAACACAGACACAGGGAGACTAGGGGACACTGGGAGACTAGGGGACACTGGGGACACTGGCTGGAAAACAGACACATGGGGACAATGGGACATATAGGGACACTGGGAGACATGGTGACACTAGGCACACTGAGACACTAGGAACACAGACACTGGGAGACTTGGGGATGCAGACACTAGCGACACTGGATGTGGGACACTGGGAGAAATGGGGACATAGTGTCTCCGTGTCCCAATGTCTCAGTGTCTCCTAATGTCCCTATGTCTCACAGCGTCCCCATGTGTCTCAGCATCCCCATGTGTCCCAGTGTCCCCTAGTGTCTCAGTGTCCCCATGTGTCCCTGCTGCCTTTCCCCCTATCCCTCACTTACCTGAGCTGTAGAGCTGCTGTCTGAACTCTGTGCTGTGTTGCTGCTCCCCCACAGATCAGTAAGTAGTAGAGAGAGGCAGGGATATTCTGTAACTTCCTATCCCTGCCTCTACCCACACACAGTGACCCCTACTGGCCGGTGCTGGTATTGCAGAGTAATCTCCATTTATTCGGAGAAAAATACCTGCATTTGTATTGCCGGTATTGCTGCAATACCGGCATGGCCCGGCAGCCTCAAATATTGGCTGTGCCAGTAAAATACCAGTCAGGTGGCAAACCTAAGAGTAGTGTGTAAAAAAAAAAAAAAAAAAAAAAAATTATTTTTTTTTTTTTTTTTTAAATGGGCCTATTCCATGGGCCTGGGCCTGGAGCTGCAGCTCCATCAGCCCCTATGTTAATCCGGCCCTGAGTGGCGTACACACAACCCATGGGGAAACTGATCCGTGGGCTCCCCCAATTCCCAATCCCTACCCTATTAAAAATAAATTACCCTACCTACCCCCCAATTTTAAGAATAGTGTGTCAGGATCCCGCGGGCGGTTGTAAGGGGAGGCTGCAATCTGCTTGCAGCACTCACCCTCAGTTCTTCGCCGCCCGCGGTCTCCCCTTCCCCTACCTGTTGGCGAGCGGCGTCCTCACAGCCCCCGGACGGCGCTCGCATCCTCCTTCTCGTCTCCCAGCGGCAGCATGTATAACGCTGCACGCTGGGAGACCACGCATTCATATAAACGCCGGGGTCAGCCACGTGACCCAGCGTTAAAGTCACAGCGCTACAATCACAGTGGGAGGTATAGATATCTCCCACGTGTGATTGTTAATTCTGATTGGAAATTATCCAATCAGAATTAAACACAGGATTTATATACTTATCTTTCCTGTCTCTCAGTGCCCTGTTGTGGTCTTTGCTTGCTAGTATTGCTACTGAAACTTGTGCTTCTGGTTACGTACTCTCTGGCTTGTTTATCTGACTTTGTGACTTTCTCCTACCCTTTGACCTCGGCTTGTTTCTCGTTATTCTGTCTTCTGGTTCCCCTTACTCGGCTTGTCTCCTGACTATTCTTTGTGTGCTTAGCCCGGCCACTCTAAGGTCCGGTATAGCGCCTTTTCTGTGTGTGTGTGTTAGCGTGTTTGGTTCCCCGAATCGTGACATAGTGAGTGGAAGGCAATAAAATGAATAACTGCAAAATAAAAGTTATATTTACCCATCTGAAGTTGTCTTTTAATAAACTATTCCTTTCTTCAACCCCAAAAAAGGCCAGTTTACAATCCATAATAACGGACGCAATTAAAGAAAATATTTAAAAAAAAAACCACAAAAAAAGACCATAAAAGTAATCCTTCTCACAGCAGACTGAGCTCTCACAGGCATTATAAAGGCTTTCTCACATTACATCAGTAATTACATTGTGTGGAAAAATCCCCAATGCCATGTAATGTCAGTAAAATATTACTATCTCTGACAGCCAAGTCTCGAGAGAGAAGTGAGACTTGGCTGTCAGAGAGCTCTGATTTTTCACTTTCCCCATGTCTACCCCCTATTGTTTAATTAATTACACCCCCATATGCTGCCCATGGGTGAGGTCAGGGGGGCCCCTTGAATATTATTAATAGGGCCCACCCATGAGAAATGGGTTTGGGCAGAGGGGACGTCCTTGTTTTATTTATATCCCCAACATGCTTGCCACTGGTACTATCCCTCCCTGTTATTTTGCAGGCCCTAACCCCCATGGGATGAAGTCTTTCTAGCAACTGGGAAGAATGTTCAGTAGACATGTCCCCACCTGTTGCATGGTGGGTGGAGGCATAGGGAGGTTTTAAACCTCTCTTAACCCCTTAAGGACACATGACATGTCATGATTCCCTTTTATTCCAGAAGTTTGGTCATTAAGGGGTTAAAGTAAAATTGAGGTCTGTAGGAATATGAAGTAGTTAACTTTCTTGTTTATATGTATTTTATGCTTAGATAAGGTTTATAATCATTATTGCTGACTGAAAGGATATGAAACAGTTAAACTCTTTTGCTTTGTATGTTTTAAAATAACGTATGACATAATTATGCTAACTGTGGCAGACTTAAACAGTAGGGTCTTCCTTCTAGAGGATGTGCGACATTGCTCAATCTCAGGATATTCTTGCCCAGACTTCATTCAAATGCTTATCTTTCTTTTGTCAGACTAGTATGTACTATTATTTACAAGGAAACGATAAATCTTGTACGACAAATCCCACGGCTTATGCAGGGCCGGACTGGGGATACAAAGCAGCCCTGGAAAAAAAAAATCTATGCCAGCCCCATAAGTCATTGCGCCATATATTGTCGCATGTAATATGTAAGGCTATGTCTTGCCACCCCAGATAATAGAGTTATGTTATATATATATATATAGCTTTTTCTAATATAATATATTGGTCCTTTCAGAATAAAACATTTAATTATACAGTAAGCATACTCACATGCAGACACAGACAATCTCACTGACACACACAAGCTCATTGATACACAGCCTCATAGACAAACAATTTCACTAATATACATAAGCTCATTGACATAAAAACCCAAGCTCACTCACTAGCAGGCACACACACACACACACACACACACACACGCAAGCAAGCACGCTCACTAGCAGGCGCACACACACACAGCTTAATGTAGTGTTTCTGGTGTCTATAGCCTGTCCCTGCAGGCTTTTGAATGTAAACACTGACTTTGCAGAGAAAAGGCAGTGTTTACATTGCTTCCTAGTGACACCTCTAGTGACAGACACTCAGACGGTCACTAGAGGCGCTTCCTGTGTCGGTGCGGATTGGCTGAGATCATCAAGCTTGATGATCTCAGTCATAGAGGCAGAGACCAGCACGACGTTGGAAAAAAAAAGGTGAGTTAAACATTATTTTTAAAAACACACACAGACACCACGACTGACACACACACACACACCATGACAGACACACACACCATGATACAGACACACAGCATGACACAGACAGACACACACACACAGCATGACACAGCATGACACACCGCATGACACAGACAGACACACCGCATGACAGACAGACACACCACATGACACAGACAGACACACAGCATGACACAGACAGACACACCGCATGACACAGACAGACACACAGAATGACACAGACAGACACACAGCATGACACAGACAGAGACACAGCATGACACAGACTCACACACAGCATGACACAGACAGAGACACAGCATGACACAGACTCACACACAGCATGACACAGACAGACACACAGCATGACACAGACACACACACACACACAGCATGACACAGACACACACCATGACACAAACAGACACACACACACACACAGCATGACAGACACACACACACACAGCATGACAGACACACACACACAGCATGACAGACACACACACACACACACACAGTGACAGACAGACACACACACACAGCATGACAGACACACACACACACACAGCATGACAGACACACACACACAGCATGACACACACACACACAGCATGACACACACACACACACACACACAGCATGACAGACACACACACACACACTGACATACATACTTTTTGGTACCTGTGGGTGGGCAGACTGCTGTGCTGGCGGCCGCAGGGAGAACTTGATTGGCGGCCGCAGGGGAAGCTCTTCTGGGCCGGCGGCCGGTGGGGGAGCAGGCTGTTCTGGGGGAGCAGGCTGTTCTGTCTCTGCTCCCCCTCCCTCGCGGGCTAGAAAAAGACCGGAGCCGGAATATGACGTCATATTCCGGCTCCGGTCTCATTAAGCTGCGCGCGAGGGAGGGGGAGCAGAGACAGAACAGCCTGCTCCCCCACCGGCCGCCGGCCCAGAAGAGCTTCCCCTGCGGCCGCCAATCAAGTTCTCCCTGCGGCCGCAGGTCACCCCGGCCCCAGGTGCCGACGGCCCACCGGGAAATTTCCCGGTATCCCGGTGGGCCAGTCCGGCCCTGGGCTTATGTAAGAAACTGTATAAAAGTCAGCTCTGAAATATACTCATTCGAGAAATCTTGTCAAAGCATCCTGTTGTCCGTGTCTTTAATGCTGACAATGATTCTCCATCAACGTTGATTGTGGTGACCGAGGGATGGAGAACCGAGGGGAGTTGAGTCCATTACAGCATTAACCCTTTCAAGGTCTTATTGCCCAACCTCTGCAAGATTTGCCTTCAATGAGCCAGTCTGCTCCGGGTGGTTTGTAAGCCGTACTTTAATTTTCGTAAACAATATTTAATTATTTTAATTTTTTTAATTTTGACTGCTATATAAAATATATAAGTATATAAGTTTAGGAGGCCCCTGCCCTGGAGATGTTATAAACTCCAGTTTAACGTAAAGAAATGCTGTATGAAGGCAATCTTAAAGGATCTGACAGCCTTGTATAGGACTGGGATATTACAGATCTGCTGTGAGTTAATCAGATATTGATGGGCAGGGCATGAAAAGTGCTGTCCTGTAGTATGTAGCATTCATATCCTGCTCACTGAGTGATTCATGGTCTGATTTCCTGCCTTGAATACTACATCATCAGAGCAGCATTTTTCCTGCCCTGCCCACTGATATGTCTATGTGACTTGTGATAAGAGAAGACTTCCAAGATGCAACGGCATTCTATTCATAGAACGCAGCGAACTCTTGCGTTTCATCTGACCCGCAGTAGTACATCCGGTTTGCGTTCCACCCGTCGCCTTCTCTAGTTCTTGTGTGACATGTGACCTGTAGTACTTCCGGTTTGCGTTCCACCTGCCGCCTTCTCTAGTTCTTGTGTGACATGTGACCTGTAGTACTTCCGGTTTGCGTTCCACCCGCCACCTTCTCTAGTTCTTGTGTGACACGTGACCTGTAGTACTTCCGGTTTGCGTTCCACCCGTTGTCAGCTGGTGTTCTTGTGTGGCATGTGACCAGTAGTACTTCCGGTTTGCGGTCCACGTGTACTGATTGAGCTGTCAGAGAGCACCTGGTGAGTAAATGGCTCCAGAAAGGGGTTTATTGATTATTCCCGATCGGTAATCAATAACCCTGATTTCATTGAAGATCAGAAGTTGCTGTGACCGCTGGTACCCGCACACAGCCAGAATGGGGGGGATCAGATCAAAGGAATAGACTGGGGACAGGGCTAGTTACCATGGTTACAGGTAATTATCAATAATTTATATAAACTACCTATAATAATAATAAAAACATCAACACAAACCTCTCTGCTGGAAAGATGTGTTCCATTATAATGAGTACTGCTGGATTACACCTCCCATCAATCCCAGTATAATTCAGGCTGAGTTTGGTGGGAGTTAATCTATAGATCTGAGTGCTGTGCAAAAAGACCAGTTCTCCAGTTTGATAAAGGCACGTTTTTAGGGATTAGGAAATAGTAATGCTAATTGTAGTAGATACATATTTTTATTTTGCAATGAATATACCCATTAAAATAACTGGGTTTTTGTACTTAGTGTTGTCCTTTAAGAAGAAAGATAGTAGACTTTGTGATATATATTAGCCATGTGATGAGGAGCACAGTGTAAATCAAAGGTTACCTGCTACACAATTCATATTATGGCATTTATTTGACATTTCCAGTTAATTTCTATATTTCTTACAGATCCTATGGTGTTTCAGAGAATTTGTCCATAAACATGATCTCTGTGCTGCCCAGGCTGTATCTTGGCAGTGCCACAGATACAGAGAATCCACAACAATTGCATGAAAATGGCATCACGCATGTACTGACTGTGGACAGCGAGGCCCCAACGACATTGGATTCGTTCCAAACTAAATTTGTGCGTTTGTTTGACGAGGCCTGCGCAGACCTTCTGAGTTGTTTGCCTGAATGTTTAAACTTTGTGAAAGAAGCTCATGATGTATCTGAATCATCCATCCTTGTTCACTGGTGAGTTCATTAAAGGAACACTCCAGTCAGAGAAACCACAACAGCGCTTTGTAGTGGCTATGGTGCCCAAACCTATTTTAACTACAAATAGTTCTGCCGCTCCCTGCTTCTTCTCAGCTGCCAGGAGAGCCAGAAGGTCTTGTGAATTTCAAATTGAAGGCCAAAAAAAATTGAAAACCTTTTCCAAGTCAGCTATATTTTTTGTATATCTCTTTTGACCTAGAATTTGAAATTCCAATTCCTGACAATTCACACTTTTTTTTTTTTTTTTTTTTGAAGAACCATCAATGTTTCAGTTTCTTCTCTTCCAATGCTGTGTGTGCCCTGGCTGTGCCAAGTAGAATTGGATTGTGATCTACATTTTAAAAGAAAATTGTGTCAAATGAAAATAAGGCTGATGATACAAGTTCTTCGTTTATTGGTGTACTTTGCAGGGAAGTGATGTTTCTCTTTTATGTATTCATTTCTTTGTTTTGGTTTTAGCCATGCGGGAGTGAGTCGTAGTGCTGCTATAATCACTGCCTATATGATGAGCACTGAAAACCTTTCCTTTGAAGATGCTTACGCAAGACTTCAGGCCATCAAAACCAATGTAAAGTAGGTTTCCAATTACACGTTAAAGGAACACTCCAGCCACCATTAACATCACATCTCGCTGTAGTGATTTTAATTCCAGGATTGGTTTGACATCTTACCTGTGGTCCGCCAGGTGCTGCTCTCTGCCTCCACTACTATCTCCAGAGAGCCGGATATTCTAGGCCCTGCAGTGCTGGACTTAGTTCATTGGCTGACCGCAGTCAGCTGACCCTCTGCTTAGGATCTTTTGACTTTTCGTCTTCAGTAGTGGATGCAGGAAGCCGACCCCCAGGTGAGAAAGCAAACCATTTAAGTGTGGTTTGACAACTTACAATGGGAGAGCACCAGGGAACTTCCTGGCACCATAACTACTGCAGTGAACTGTATTGGTTATGGTGCTTGGCGTTTTACTTTACATTTGTGGTGATTATAGAAAGAAGTGCAGATGTTTAATAATATAATATAATATAAGAATTTTCACACCATAACACCTTCGTGAATACCCAGGTACCCTCCACACACACACTGGTAGAGGAGCTCCTTTTACTGAATTATAATAATGTACTTCACTGTCCATTGTCTGATCAACACATTGCTGGAAGATTTAAAGAGACTTGATATGCAGGAAGTGATCCTTGTTTTATTTATATGTATTATTTATATAATTCATTAAGACCACATGCAAAAGCAATGAAAAATACTCTCAAGTTCGATCGTACAGGAAGTGCTGCAGGGGCAGAGTGTTTCCCCATGCACACACACACGCCAGGTTCGCAGTTTAATATCCGTAACTTAGAGCGACTCTGTCACCCAATTCTTACCTTGATTCAATCTTTTCCTCTTCTTTTAATCACTTAAAATCGGTGGTACTTTTCTTATTTTTCAATCTTTTTCTATTAAAATACATAATACAAATTAACGTTTGCGTTGTCTTACACATTTTTTCGCTGTTTGACAAAACTTGAAAAAAGGCAGTGTTATCTTTGTCAAGTTTTGAACAAGGTATTGACTTACTGGTCAAGAGAAAATATCTACGAGGTTCCTGCTGGGTCCCTCTGTATTCCTCGTGTTGTACTGTTGCACACGCTTGCGACTATAGCACTGGCGTTGGTTAAAGGCAGATAAAGCGCTATGAGCTAGTAAGGATCCAGTGGATGCAGATGGCATTGGCTACGAGGGATAGCTTCAGATAAGTAAAACACACCTTCCCTTGCACTTCTGGGTCACCGGACTCCAAGCGGTGATATCACCTTCGGGGTTCTTTGCAAATAATGCAGAGACAAAAGAAGTTGAAACAGCCTTCAAACAGGCCACATTGGGTAATTTTGAAAGATAAAAACAAATGAAACTTTGCTGGGGTTTATTCACTAAATCTAGAATTGTTGTGAACTAAAATAGAATTGCAGATGTAGGCAAAAAAAAAGTTAGTGAATAAAAGATGCAGGTTAGTGAATGTGTTTGTGTCATTGCAGAATTAACGATGAGTTCGTCAAGCAGTTGGAGCTGTTTGAAGCGATGGGCTGTCAGGTGGATATGACATGTTCAATCTACAAACAATATCGATTACAGAAAGTGACCGAGAAATATCCTGGTGAGTTCTGTAATTCTACTCTAAGGCTAGACCATATTGCTGCTTAGCTTTGAAAATGAGTGACTATTTTACCAGATGTAAGACTAAATCGTTTTCATTTTCACTATTAAACCAAGTTGTTGTTTTTTTTTTGGGGGGGGGGGGGGTTTGTTTTTCATTGTAGTTTTGCATGTTCTGTTATTTAGAAACTGAGCGTCCTCACTAAGTCAGTAAGCACCAAACAGCAGTTGGATAGTTCTTGGTTGTACAAATTCATCTTTCATCTACATGATTCTAATAGGAAACATTTGTACGACCACACAAAGGATTTAACCCCTTAAGGAACAAACTTCTGGAATAAAAGGGAATCATGACATGTCACACATGTCATGTGTCCCTAAGGGGTTAAGTAAAGGCTAATTCTCCCATATTAATACTGCTGCCACAGGTCAGGTGTGAAATGTATTTTGTGGGCTAATCATGTTAAATGTTGCACTGTGAGTGACCACCTGCTGTGTAAGGAAGCCCTATGTAGCTTTGTAGTTCTTTTCCTGTGCCCTGTTCTGTATCCCCATTGAAATGTTTGTGCAATGTTTATTTTACTTTATGCTGGAGCTATATACAATAAACAGAGTCCTGTTGAGTTGCCAAGAAAGAAGCTAGTTTGTCTCTTCTTTGAGGTCTTACAAGATATGGCTATTCCTCGATAGAGTAATTACTAATAAGAGTATTGCCACAGGGATGCGCAAATCATATCGCCCGACATCTGGGACATGAAGTTCCGGGCGCCGGGCAGGTTGTTATTTTTTATTAAAGGGCAGAGTGACTTGTCAGGTGTGTGCCGCTGGGTGTAAGGCCCCTCCAGTCTGGCCTGAGAGGGAGAGAGCCAGCACCTCCAGTCTCCACTGGGTGTGAGCTGCAGACTGTGCATTGTCTCCGTTCGCTGACCAATCAGAGCGTTGCTGCAGGTTACCATGGCAACACTCTGACTTATGGAGATCGCGAGACAATGCACAGTCAGCAGGTCACACCCAGCGGAGCTGCAGACTGGAGAGACAGGCCACCAGGGAGACAGGAGGCTGGACCACCACGGAAACAAAAAGGTATTTCTAACACCCCTCCCTCATTTTGCAACCAGTCACCCATCAACTTTTGTCCAGTCCCTGCAGCGGTCACAAGTGATGGCTGTGTGAGTCAGAAATCGATCTATGGAGGATCCTGTGGATTTATGGGATCCACCATAAACCTCAGTGTTATACTCTCGTGGCTCCTGACAAACAAAGCTCCGGGTGCTGAAGAAAACCACCAGGACAATGATAACAGGAACATCTTTAGATAAGTAAAGCTTACCTTTCCTTCGACCACCTGATCTGTCATCTTCATGGGTCTTTGCAAAAGTGAGAGATGTGCTTTAACTATGAATTGTGGGAAAACTACCAATGCAACTGACAAAGCTTAATCTAAAAGAACAGAACTAGAATAAAATTCTTCATTGCGGTCATTTTTCGCCTTTGACAGCTCCCTTGTCAATTCTGGACAGTTTCCAGTTTAGAAAGCTGATATTTGCACTTGGTTCTGTCCCTTTAACCCCTTAAGGACCAAACTTCTGGAATAAAAGGGAATCATGACATGTCACACATGTCATGTGTCCTTAAGGGGTTAAACTTGTTTCAATTACTTTTCCAATTTAATGAACTGTCCGTTTGATTTTAAAAATAATGATATTCAAATAACTACATTACATTATGCCTTTAGGATCACTATTTGAATATTCTCTCTGAATACCTATTTCAGAATTGCAAAAGCTGCCACGGGAAGTGTTTGCGTCTGACCCCAGCTCCCTCGGTCAAACTGCCGAGACTCTATACCGATGTAGAAAATGCAGGTATCTATTAGCTAGCGATGTGAAGATGTACCTACATACAGCCTTTTAGTTAAGTTTGAGTGAAGACTTGAGTTAAGTCTGTATTTTAACGTTTTACATGCATTTATTACATAATTTTTATCACAATTTAAAGGGACACTAAAGGCACCAAAAAACTTAATGGGGTTGTTTTGGTGTATAGCTCATGTATCTGCAGTCTCCCTGCTCTATTCTCTGCCATTTAGGTATATAATCACCTTGTTTATGCAGCCTTAGTCACACCTCCTTGCATGTGGCTTGCACAGTCTTTCTAAACACTTCCTGTAAAGAGTCATCACATTTTTACACTTCCTCTATTGCGTATTGCCTTCTAGACACTGCATGATCTTCCTGTGTGTGATTAAAGTTAAATTTACAGAGCAGGAGATAAAAACTGCTAAAGCCAGTTATCATCTGATGGAAAAATGAAAACCTTTTTTTTTTTTTTTTTCATAGACGCTGTGTCAGTCAGGGTAGGTGTGGCTTGGACGGGATAAACAGAAACAGAAGTGATTTTACTCCTAAATGGCAATTAATTTGGCAGTGAAAATGCAAGAGCATGATCTATACACAAAAACAGAATCGCTAAGCTAACCTTTTTGGTTAGATAACTGGGACCTCATCATGCAAAAAAAAAAAAAAAAAAAAAGCATTTAAGCATACCTGTATTCAATCACTGCTCCTCCTTTGACAAAGTTATACATATATTTTGATGACCCACACCATAGTGGTTATGTTGCTTGAACCGTTTCTTTTAGTTTATTTAGGACTTTATCATTGCTTTTCCTTACAGACGCTCATTGTTTCGGGCCACCAGTATCCTCAGCCACGTCGTAGGTGATGGTCCTGCTGCATTTGTTCATAAGAAGTTGAATTCAGCCACCTCCGCATTAGACCTGAAGAAGTGTACTTCCTATTTTGTGGAGCCTGTGCAGTGGATGGAGGAGACTCTGCTGGGTGTATTGGATGGTCAGGTAGGACCGGAAGACCCAGTTTCATTAAATCTCACCATTTTCTTGTCCTCTTTACGTTCAGCTCTATGAACATTGCAGAAGCAGAGCTACATTTGCAAGTTGTAACTGTTTTTGGTTCTAGCATTTTCCAATAGTTCAGATACTTCATTTATTTTTCCCATTCTCCAGAGTAGTAACAAACAGTCCTATTAAAGAAACAACCGGCCTCCTAAAGCACATCTGCTTGCTAAACTGTTTTATATGTAGACTGTCCTTTTTATTTATTTATTTTTTTTTTTTTAGTGTAGATTTCAATAGAAATTGACACTTTTATAAATTAACCTTGTTACACCTCCCCGCTAGCAATCAGGTAACATATCAGAGACCTCAATTGCCCAGAGCACCTGCCTTGCAAAGACTTCTCAATAATTGCAGTTAGAAGTCTGTGATTGGACAACTACAGAAACTCTGGGCAGGGTTAGAAGGGGGAGGATTTCTAAAGGCTGTAGACAAGAGATGCAGCCGTTTTTAGATATACCACAAATGAATAATTTTTTTCGAAGGTATAGCTATTAGACTCTGATTTTAATTTTTTTGTAAATTTGGGCGGTGAAGAGTCCCTTTGAATATTTAAATTGTATTGTTTAGAAAAAAAATAAAAAATTTTAAACTTAAATGAGTACTCCAGGGTGGAATTTCTTTTTTTTTTATTAGTTTTTTTTTTTTTAATACATTGCATAAATAATTTATATAAAAAAATATGCAGAAGACTACCAATCCAAAATAACACAAGATAGAAAGCATCATGTTTTAGGATTCCCTAAACTGTTGCACATACCTACACATTACATGAACATTGAGATTTACCCATTCCCAACAGTAGGTTGGTCTATACAATAACCCTCACAGTGATGGCAAAATGGCCAAAACATGTCCAGCAGTGCAGACTACCTACACCAAAATGGGAGGCTCTTGATTGGCCAAACTATTTCATGGTGGCAGAGTTTTCAAATGATTATGTAGGTAATGTAGGTATGCGTTTTCTATTTACTATTTAATTTGGTTATTTTTAATATTATTTGTATTTAATTTGTTTTATTAATGAATCGTCTATACCAGGGATAGGCAACCTTCGGCAGATGTTTTGAACTACATCCCCCATAATACTCTGACACCCATAGTGCTGGCAAAGCATCATGGGAGGTGTATTCCAAAACATCTGGGGTGCCGAAGGTTGCCTATGCCTGCATTAAAAAGAGCCAATCCCAGCCTGGAGTGCTCATTTATATGGACAGCAGGGACAACCACAGTTGTCTGTCGTGCCTTATAACGAATCTATATTAACCATATTCTATCCATTGCTTTATTATTTTTTCCCCCCTCCAGCTTCTTTGCCCAAAATGTAGCTCCAAGCTTGGTTGCTTCAACTGGTATGGTGAGCAGTGTTCATGTGGCCGCTGGGTCACTCCGGCATTCCAAGTGCATAAAAACAGAGTGGATGAGGTTAAGGCCGTGCAGATCCGTGGCATACAGACATGAAATCGAAAACATTTAATGGAGCAAATCTTCTTGGAACTAATGCACGGAGACGGAAATGGACATTTTTAGCCTTGGAGATACTTATGGGACTATATGCAGGCTTCTTCAGTTGTATTTCATTTTGGAATTCGCTTATCTTATAATGCATTCTGTGACTGCATGTTGGAGAGAGAGATAAGTGCAGAGAGGTGGATATTGCATCACCTGCAACAACATAAAAAGTTTCCCATAGCGGTTTCTTAACATCCACTCTAAATAAGCAGTACCTCTGCTATATATATTCTTACCTTAATACACATGTGCCGCAGGTGTAACTGAAGACTGTCTGCATATTAATCTCAGAACGTCCTAAATGTGTTAATAAACACAATCTGTATTAGAGATGCCCTCTGTATGTTAATGCTGGTCTCTGTTTATATTTGTCAAACTGTTATTGCGATTCCTTTGCCTTCTGTGGCAATATACTCCATAACCAGACTTTTTAGTGACTTCTGAAGATGCCATGAATTACTAGGACTGAAGTATCCGAAAACAAGGCAACTTTCGGCACTCTAGATGTTGTGGACTACATCCCCCATAATGCTCTTACACCCATAATGCTGGCAAAGCATCATGGGAGGTGTGGTCCAAAACATCTGGGTTGTCTATGCCGGTTCTAGATCATCGGGTATAGCCTTTCACACATCTGTTTCTGCTTTTCTTCTATTTAAGTTTTCACCTTCAATACGATCAACTTCCAATTTTGCTGCAAAAAGGGCGGGGGGAGAGGGATGGATCAACGAGTTGTTTTTTTACTCTACATACACGGTTATATCTTTTGCTATTCAGTTTTTTCCTAAAAATATTTTTTAAATCCAATTGCTTTAAATATTCTGCCGAGTTCAATAAAGCAATCTCTTTAGGAAGATAATTCAACATCTCTATTGTATCATATCTGTATTGCATTATAAAGCCCTTTCCTATGTCACAGGTGCAATCTTTTTCAAGTCTGAATGGGTGATCCATTGTCTTTTACAGTCTTCTTGATGAGCAGGTTATGAGAGAGCTGTTTGTACTGGATATGTATTTGCTTTTTAAAAAGTTAATTAATTTAGTCAAACAGACTGGCAGAGTTTGTACCCAATAAAACTTGGTTCAGAAAGCAACTTAATTGTTTTTTTTTTATTGAGAACTGGGAAATGGAGATCCTATTCTTCTAGATACTTTAGCACATTCGGATTTAAAGAACCGAAAATTATATACGGACCGTGAAAAGAGTGATCGGTCTGCAGACATTGTGTGGATGAATACAAATTAAAAGATAAATAATTCACCATAGTTGTCTATTTAAAGAACACATCTCACGGTCTGTGACTTCTGGTCCCAGTCATTGACAAGAGAATTGCTCATTTCAAATAGTTGGAGAATTTTCCAGTGTCAGCTGATTCAGTGATTATGGTGTTTAGAGTGTTGCTTTAACCCCTTAAGGACCAAACTTCTGGAATAAAAGGGAATCATAACATGTCACACATGTCATGTGTACTTAAGGGGTTAATTAATGGTGAGTTTTAGTGTATATATATATAATATATATATATATATATATATATATTTTTTTTTTATATTCTTGGTCTTACCATTGGTTAAAAAAAACTTTGCAGTCTACTCTCATTTCTCTAAGTAACTCGCAGAACACACAAAGTACCCAAAGGGTTACCCCAAGCACTATGAAGACTTCAGTGATTTGCAGTGGTTGTAAATCTTGGAGACTATATGAGCAGGACCAAGTATAACTCTACCTCCAGCAGCGTCATTAGCCAGCCCAAGACTTGCAGGCTGGCTAATGTCAATTCTGTGCATATTTGCCATCTTATGTCAGCACTCATAGCTTGCTGGGGACAGATGACCAATAGCAGCACAGCTCTCCACTGGGGATATCCTACCTGACATCCTAGTGAGTGGGAGTTATGTTACTGGACGTGGATCAGACAGTTGGAAGAACGTGATGAGTGATTGCAGGTAAGTTTTAGTTTTTTTTTACCTTTAGGAACCCCCCCACCCCCGTACTTAGTGTAACTCTAACCAAAAACAACAGAACAGAAATAATGAATCCATGTATACTTGGCACATTATTCCAAACTCTTCACCTTTTGAACTCCATGATATTATATTTCAGTGAATTGCCTTTGTCTGTGGTGCTCTGCAATATCCATGAATCTAGCTGCAACTACAGAACAGTTTTTATTTTTATTTTTGATAGTATATACACCATAAAAAAAAAAGCTACGTGCAAGAGAGTACTGAGAATGGACCACAGCTCAAATAGCCTGCCCTTCGGGGGTTCCTGCTCAGATCTCAAGCTGGTTTTAGCTCATCTTGTACCATTACAAAAAGAACCAGGACCGTTTGCATATCAGACTGATTCCAGGGCGGTCCCCAAAAGGGTGGTCCAGATCCGAAATGCAGGTCGTCTCTCTCTGCACGGGAGATACAGCAACTCCAGACTATCGTTTCAGCCTTGCAAGGGACATCTGGATAACACTCTAAACGATCATTTGTGGTTGCAGTATCTCTCATGCAAAGAGAGCCGGCCTGCATTTTGGATCTGTTCTGCTTTTTTAGGTGGAATCATTAAAGGGAAACTCCAGTGCCAGAAAAACAATCCGTTTTCCTGGCACTGCAGGTAGCGTCTCCCTCCCATCCCAGGTAGCTGAAGGGGTGAAAATCCCTTCAGGTCACTTACCTGAGACCCCACCGGTGTCCCTTGGCGGTGGTTTCGGGTCGGCGTCGCTCCTCCCAGTAATTGCGTCAGCTGGTGGGCGAGACTGATCCCGCCCGCTGAGGAAACCTAATGCGCAGGTTGAGGTCCCTTTAAAAAGTTAGGTTGAGGTCCCTTTATCATCAATTGCGAACTGCCTGCCTGGACCCCAGTATAACCTTGTGGGTCCGCTACTCTGGCGCTGTCTGTGCCCCTGTCTCCACCTGTCCCTCAGGGGGCGACTCACCGGGACGTTTTGAGGCTTGCACTGCTCCTCCTCCGGTCCTCTGCCCAGTCTCCCTCCTGCGAACTCCAGCATCTGCAAGGGCTGTCCTGATCCCCGGCCAGGGGCAGGGGGCGCTCTTGGTAAGAGGCCACTTCCTGGCACTCGTTCCCACCTGACCGGCGCCGAGACGGACAGGCGGCGCCGGCCGCCATTCAGCGCCTCCCTGGCTTCCAGACCCGCCGGCCACCTCTCCTCTCCCTTCCGATGGGCTCCTCCTCCTCCGTGCCGCCGGCGCCGCACCCGGGCTGAGCCGCTGGGGCAGCCTCGCCCGTCTGACCGGCCTCTTCACCGCTGACACGACGGGGGGAGCAGACGTGCTCGGAACCCCCAGCTGCTCCTGCAACCACGCCAGGCCCCTCTCCTGCACCATCGACCGGACACCAGCCAGGATTTCTTCAACAGACGCCATGACCTAAAAGAGCCACTCTGACCTGCAACAACTTAAAATGGCTGCTATTTAACCACTAACTCTCCTCCCCACACCAAGCTAAGCCCACCCCTTGACCTCCAGCTCACCTGCCAACTTCCTGGCTCTGTCAAGGCCCACTCCCCCCCTGCGTTGCTCCGTGAGCTTCAATACACGCACTATATACCTACTGTGTTTACTGTAGCACCCTCTACTGTAAAGTACTAAGTACACATGTTAGCACTATATAAATAAACTATACACACTGTATACCTACTGTGTTTTCTGTAGCTCCCTGTACTGTATAGTACTAAGTACACCTGTTAGCATTATATAAATAAACTATACACGCACTGTATACCTACTGTAGCTCCCTCTACGGTAAAGCACTAAGTACACATGTTAGCACTATATAAATAAACTATACACGCACTGTATACCTACTGTAGCTCCCTCTACGGTAAAGCACTAAGTACACATGTTAGCACTATATAAACTATACACGCACTGTATACCTACTGTGTTTACTGTAGCTCCCTCTACTTTAAAGTACTAAGTACACATGTTAACACTATATAAATAAACTATACATGCACTGTATACCTACTGTGTTTACTGTAGCTCCCTCTACTGTAAAGTACTAAGTACACATGTTAACACTATATAAATAAACTATACAGGCACTGTATACCTACTGTGTTTACTCTAGCTCCCTCTACTGTAAAGTACTAAGTACACATGTTAACACTATATAAATAAACTATACACACTGTATACCTACTGTGTTTACTCTAGCTCCCTCTACTGTAAAGTACTAAGTACACATGTTAACACTATATAAATAAACTATACAGGCACTGTATACCTACTGTGTTTACTGTAGCTCCCTCTACTGTAACGTACTAAGTACACATGTTAGCACTATTTAAATAAACTATACAGGCACTGTATCCCTACCGTGTTTACTCTAGCTCCCTCTTCCCCTAATTAGTGCTATATAAACAAAATATACATACTCCATTTCTACTGTACTTCCCTTCACTGTAATGTAACTTGTAAAGTGCAGAGTACACCGGTTAGTGTTATATGAGTCGATTTAGACGTATGCATTTAAACACAATGAAGTAATGCAAACGTATTAAATATATAGTCTTTAATATTTATATATTTCTTATTTTTTTTTATTTTTATTTTATTTTTTTTAAGGATAGTGCAGGGCAATCACAGACTGACACATGATTTACTTAAATATGCAGTGTAATAATGTGATTATTATTATGATGACTTCTATAAATGTATCAATGATCGTCACTCCTTTCATATGAAGTGTATGTGAGTTGCCTCTTGAATGCTATTTCTATATTCAAGTGGAAAAACATTCATTCCTCTTCACTTGAGGTTTCAATTTGCTGACATGGGTTGCGTTTCAGATACTCTAATCTTTCCCTCTGTAAGGCCAATCTCTCTCTTTTCAACTGCAAAAGCTGGCTGCGGAAAAGTCTTGTTTCCAGTATTTCTCGATCGTTATTAAAGACTTGAATTTCCCGTCTCAGATCATTTAAAGCTCTGATATAATCATTGTGACGTACTGAGGGCAAATCCCGGTGAGAGGAAATCTGCTCCACAATTTGCTGGATTTGCTCTACAGATTTGTCTAGAAGAACCGCCGCAGGGACTCTCTCATCTCCGAGAACGTGAATGTTAGGTAACTGCGGTACGGTGGAGAATGCACTCTGTGAGCAGGATGTGTCTACAAAATGCATAATCATTTCTTCTTGGTCCTCTTGTTTGATTGAATTTCCTGAAACCGTTAAACGAAAAAATTTATTAAAAAAACACTTTTTTTTTATTCCAATGAACAATTACGTAGCAAAAAAATATAATAAAAAAATTACTTAGTGAGACTGGCTAATACAGTGATAGATCAATAAATATATTCTGTATACATTCACACAAACAAAAACCCCGATCAGAAAACATTATTTAACTTACATACTCACAGGGTAATTCAAGTGAGAATTCAAAGTGAATTTAAAATTTAAAGTGGAGACATTCTGTAAGTCAGCTATGCTTTCGTTCGGGAACTCACTATACTAAATACCCAGGCCTGTGTGTTAAATAGCCCATAAAAAGATACCTATGGGAAGCGAAGACCCATTAAAGATCACTTTATGATTTCATCTCTTTCTATAATCATAGGTTATTAAAGGGACACTATAGGTACCCAGAGCACTTCAGCTTATTGAACTGGTCTGGGTGCAGTGTCCCTGTCCCCTTAATCCCTCTATGTACAACATCGTAGTGTCAGAGAAAGTGCAATGTTTACATTACAGCAGGGCTGCCCAACAGGTAGATCCCCAGATGTTGTAGCACTACAACGCTCATGATGCTCTGTCATTCTAGTTGCATTCTAAAGGCATGTAAAGCATCATGGGAATTGTAGTTCTACAGCATCTTGGGATCTACCTGTTGGACAGCTCTGCATTACAGGGTTAAGACTGCCTCTAGTGGCGGTCTCCATAAACAAAGCTTTGCATGAAGGATGGGGGGGAATGACACTTCAGTGTTAGGAATACAGTTTTGTAGGTGGTTATGCTGCAAGAAGTATTTGGATTCCGTTTCTTTGAATCTGCCCAACTTGCAAAGAAATGAGAGGTTGAGATAGCAGGGAAACCCACCATGAATATTCTCACCTGTCATTGCATCCATGCTGGAGAGATCGCACTGGATAACGCAAAAGTGTATTTCTGTGTATCAAAGGGACCCCAAAAACACATTAGCTTGCCGAAATGCTTTATGTATGTCCCCTCTTTTTTTTTTCTTTTTACTAGAAATTGCCACTTTTCTAAATTAAGCTTGTTTCACCTCCCTGGCTTTCAAGCAGACAACCACTCCTTCCATGTCCTGCAGTGATCTATATTTTTGCGCCATATGTATACTACAGAGTGCCAGAAATGCGTTATCGTGCTACAGATGCACATTGTTCAATGATGTTATTATCAGGTGCCAATTACGACATGTCAGACTAAGCTGTCAAACACTTGGTTATTCCCAGGACAACCAAATGCAGACCTGATGACAAAAATGAATCAATTATCTTACACACATGTTTGTATTCGCTTTGATCTAGGTTTTAACCCCTTAAGGACACAACTTGGAATAACAGGGAATCTTGACGGAATATTTCCAACATGTGTCCTTAAGGGGTTAAACAAATAAACAACAAAAAAAATAAATAAGTAAATAAATAAATAAATAAATAAAGGTTTAAATAATAAAAGCTCATTACATACCAGACCAGGAAGCAGGTTTGCCATCGGCTGGCAATCTGTCAGCATCGAAGTCTGTCAAGAGGTCCAATGACAAATCTAAGGACCAAAAACAATCATATTTACATGGAATGTAAAAAATAAATTAATTAAAAATGTATCTTTTTTTTTTTTTTTTTTTTAAACACCTTAAGGACAGAGGTAGCTGTACACGTTCTGATCATAATAGAAAAAGTTAACAAAACATAGAATTTGCGCTGTGTGTCTGTTCAACCATAATTCCCCTCTTTCATATGAAGTACACCCACACTTATTATATGTAATTTTTTTCAGGAGAAACGGCTTTCATTTCATATCAAATATTTATATATGAAACATAATTTATTATAAATAAAACCTAAAAAAGTGTGAGAAATTAAGATTTTTTTTTCAATTTTATTTAGTTGTGCATGGCATTTTAACTTTGAATGCCATAATACCGTTAGCTTTTACTGCAATAAAATACACATTTGTATTCAGCGATGTTGCACGAGAATAGTAGTACCCCCCATGTACAGGTTTTATGGTGTGTTGGAAAGTTACAGGGTCATATATAGCACGTTCCATTTTTCAGTTTATACACATTACAATTTGCCAGATTGGTAATTTTGCCTTTGAGACCGTATGGTAGCCCAGGAATGCGAATTACCCCCGTGATGAATACCATTTGCAAAAGTAGACAACCCGAGGTATTGCAAATGTCCAGTCATTTTTATTAGCCATTTAGCCACAAAACACTGGCCAAAATTAGCGTTTCATATTTGCTTGTGTGTGAAAAATGCAAAAAACAAATATGAACGCCGTCCTTAGGGGGTTAATCAATTCAAAATTACCAGAGCCTTCGGATGTTGATGGCAGATCCAGCTGCTGGAAGCGATCCGACGACTCTAGATTAAATGAATCTAATGCCTCTTCAGAGTTTTCTGGAGCCCAAACTGTAACATAGTTATGGCATAGTGGGACTTCTTGCTGTAGGGCTTGAAAAAAACCAAAAAATAATTATTTTTACATATAGTCATTCTAGACACACGCCCTTAATAAATCTACAACACTATGGCACTTTGATGACACAGAAAATGATCTTGGCTCTGATAATTCGGTCTTCCTACCAGTGAGAAGAGATCAAATCCCCCCATAAGCCGAGAGTATGCAGTCTCTGAAAATCATAGGGGCAGAAACAGCACTCACAGCTCCATTTGCACCGACTCGGAGTAATACAACACAAGACCTAATAGAATTTTCCAATTATCTATATATAAAGAAGAATATGAATACACAATTTCAGGGCAAGTGTCAGGGCAATACAAGAGAAAAAGTCACTTTTCAAGATTTTTTATATTATTGGTGGCTTTCTCTATATTTAAAGGGACAGTATAATCACTAGAACCCCTACTGCTTAATGTAGTGGTTCTGGTGTCTATAGCCTGTACTTGAAGGCCGAGCAGTATAAACAATTCCTTTTCAGAGAAAAGGCAGTGTTTACAAGGATGAATAATGCCACCTCTAGTGTGGTCACTTGGGCAGCCCCTAGAGGAACATCCTGAGTCTGATCCTGCAAAGATTGTTGTTCCAATGTTCAGCATCTCCAAGCTCTGCATTAGAGACTATGAACACTCCATATAGAGATGCATTGAGTCAATGCATCTCTAAGAGGAGATGCTGATTGATGCAGTGTGGCAATTTGCAGCACGTGAGTACTAGTCTCTCAGTGTTTCCCTATGGATAGGCTGAGATCATCAGTGTTAATGATCTTGGATGGAAAGGTGGTGTGGCAACACAGGCTTGTTGGGGTAAACAAAAGTGTTAAATAGTTACTTAGTTACTAGAACACGGTAGGGTTAGGAATGCATGTTTGTATTGCCAATACTATAGTGTTCCTTTAACAAATATGTATTTGTGAGGTCTATATAGAATATAATTGAATATTGACATTCACACCACCATCTGCGGGAATAAGCGCCTATGTCCCTGTCAATCACTGTGATAAGATCGGTCCTTTGCACTTGACAGTCAGCACAGAGAAAGCATAGAGAGAAGAGGAGAAAATGCATCTTATTTCTTCCGATAAAATTTGTGCTCTGATTGCGCAGGACTAAACTGGATTGTGATGTCAGTTGCTACTTTCTAAATCTTTGTATGCATCTATAAAAAAAAAAAAAAAAAAACACATATGGAAAAAAAGGTTAATCGGTACTTATCCATTATTTTTATTTAGTGATGTTATTTCCAGAGCAAGGAGAGTTTCTCTCTAATATGTCAGTCCAACCACAAACACTAGCACTCACTGTGGTCATGATGCTACGAGTCTTTGGTGTCCATTTTCTGTCAAATTGTTTTGCATCAGTCTGACAAAAAACAGGGATCTCCTGGCAACCCAATGCACCGGTCGATTAGTCTGCTTTTTCTGGCCATCGGGTTTTGCAAAAATCTCATCAAGATTGATGGGAATTGGTAGGAGATGGCAGAATTCATCACGTAGAGCAAGGCAGGTTCTACGCATTCGTAATCATAAGGTTTTTCAGAAAAAAATATATATCTTTATTCAACACTCGCAAGTGTTTTACTTACAAGATTGTGTAAATTCAGCAGGCTTGTCAGCAACATGCACTTTGTTGTACTCAAATTCTACTAAGAGGTCCTGTGATAAATCTACAAAAGAAACAGAACAAATATTAAACATTCACTAAACAAAACAAATACAAAACATTCACTAAACAAAACAAATACAAAACATTCACTAAACAAAACAAATACAAAACATTCACTAAACAAAACAAATACAAAACATTCACTAAACATTCACTAAACATTCACTAAACAAAACAAATACTAAACATTCACTAAACAAAACAAATACAAAACATTCACTAAACAAAACAAATACAAAACATTCACTAAACAAAACAAATACAAAACATTCACTAAACATTCACTAAACAAAACAAATACTAAACATTCACTAAACAAAACAAATACAAAACATTCACTAAACAAAACATTCACTAAACAAAACAAATACAAAACATTCACTAAACAAAACATATACAAAACATTCACTAAACAAAACAAATACAAAACATTCACTAAACAAAACTTCTCTTCAAAATTACTAGCATTTAAAAAAAAAATTAGTTTGTCTCTCATTCACAGTAAACACAAGTTTAGGCAAGTATTTATACATGACTTATCCCTGAGGATTATTATCATCATTTATAAAGTGCTAAGAAATTCCGTAGCGCTGTACTACGGATGGACTAACAGACATGAATTGTAACCAGACGGTAACAGAGGGTTTGAGGGCCCTGCTCAATGCTAGAGAGAGCATTATGGCATAGCAGACAATATTTAGTAAG
This sequence comes from Pelobates fuscus, assembly GCF_036172605.1. Taxonomy (NCBI): domain Eukaryota; kingdom Metazoa; phylum Chordata; class Amphibia; order Anura; family Pelobatidae; genus Pelobates; species Pelobates fuscus. The sequence goes on from NC_086323.1 coordinate 190,151,866, forward strand.
TGTGATTACATTTCAAAATATTGAATACAAATAGAATAACGGAAGGCAATCTGCAATATTTATTGAAATGCGGTAAACGAGGAAGAATACATGCAGGGTTATTTCAAAAGCTATAGGGACATTACAGGCAATGAGAACACTTCATTTCATTGTTAGTGTCTCTCTGCGGGGGTATACTCATAACACTATAGTGTTCCTTTCAGGCCAGAGTAGCTGAACTGAAAGCCAAGCTGAATTAGAGAATTTTTCAAATTTGAACTTTAAACTTGAAAGTTCCTTAGAAATCTTGACATCTCAATTTAGTGAATAACCCTAATGATCTAGGGCAAGTTGGAAGAGGATCCAGTAATCAGCAGCATGATGCTACTTTATTAGACTAGACAGACATCCAGGACCGGTGCTAGGATTTTTAGTTACACAGGCGAAGATGCATTTTGGTGCCCCCCACCCTTGTTTAAAATAAGGGTCATACAAACACAGAAATAATCATACAGAGACATACAGACACAGACACATACAGACACACAGGCAGAGACATGCATGCATACAGAGACATGCAGGCATATAAAGACATACATACAGAGGCATACCGTCATACAGACACATACATAGACATACAGAAACATACATACAGAGACATCCAGGCATGCAGACACATACATACATACAGGCATACAAAGACATACCATCATACAGACACGTACATATATACAGAGACATACAGGCATACAGACACATACGTACAAAGACATACAGGCATACAGACACATACATTTGTACATACAGAGACATACAGGAATACAGAAACATACATACAGAGACATACAGGCATACAGAGACATACAGGCATACAGAAACATACATACAAAGACATACAGGCATACAGAGACATATATACATACATACATACAGAGACATACACAATTACATACTTACATCAGTTCAATCTTGTCCCCTGGGTGCATGCTGTCCGGCTCCTTGGAGTCCTGTCCTGCAGCCCAGCCCCACACAGCCTGCGACAGACACCAGGGTAGGTGCAGTGGCGTACACATGACCCATGGGGCCCCGGTGCAAAAATTGATCCGTGGGCCGCCCCCCCCCCCACACTTAAAGGACCACTACAGACACCCAGATCACATCAGCTCAATGAAGTGGTCTGGGTGTCAGGTCCCTCTAGTTTTAACCCTGCAGCTGAAAACATAGCAGTTTCAGAGAAACTGCTATGTTTCACCGAGGGTTAATCCAGCCTCTAGTGGCTGTCTCACTGACAGCCGCTAGAGGAGCTTCCGCTATTCTAAGACACTGAACGTCCATAGGAAAGCATTGAGTAATGCTTTCCTATGGGCGGTTTGAATGCGTGCGCGGCAAGAGCATTCGGAGCTGAGAGGTGGAGGGATCCCCAGCGCCAAGGGAGTCCGGCGCTGGAGAAAGGTAAGTGCAGAAGACACACACACACTCTCACGAACAGATGCATACACACCAGCTAACAGACACACACATTTACTGACAGACACACACACACTCACTGACAAACACACACTCACTAACAGACATCAAACAGACTCACTAATACACAAACACACTCAGTCAGAGACACACAGTAACACACTCACTGACACTCACTAGCAGACACTCACTGACACTCACTAGCAGACACACTCACTGACACTCACTAGCAGACACACACTGACACTCACTAGCAGACACACACACTGACACTAGCAGACACACACACTGACACTCACTAGCAGACCCACTCACTGACACTCACTAGCAGACACACTCACTGACACTCACTAGCAGACACACTCACTAACACTCACTAGCAGACACACTCACTGACACTCACTAGCAGACACACTCACTGACACTCACTAGCAGACACACTCACTGACACTCACTAGCAGACACACTCACTGACACTCACTAGCAGACACACTCACTGACACTCACTAGCAGACACACACACACTGACACTCACTAGCAGACACACACACACTGACACTCACTAGCAGACACACACACACTGACACTCACTAGCAGACACACACACACACTGACACTCACTAGCAGACACACACACACTGACACTCACTAGCAGACACACACACTGACACTCACTAGCAGACACACACACTGACACTCACTAGCAGACACACACACTGACACTCACTAGCAGACACACTCACTGACACTCACTAGCAGACACACTCACTGACACTCACTAGCAGACACACACTGACACTCACTAGCAGACACACACACTGACACTAGCAGACACACTCACTGACACTCACTAGCAGACACACTCACTGACACTCACTAGCAGACACACACACACTGACACTCACTAGCAGACACACACTCACTGACACTCACTAGCAGACACACTCACTGACACTCACTAGCAGACACACTCACTGACACACTCACTGACACTCACTAGCAGGCACACACACACTGACACTCACTAGCAGACACACACACACTGACACTCACTAGCAGACACACACACACTGACACTCACTAGCAGACACACACACTGACACTCACTAGCAGACACACTCACTGACACTCACTAGCAGACACACTCACTGACACTCACTAGCAGACACACTCACTGACACTCACTAGCAGACACACACACTGACACTCACTAGCAGACACTCACTAGCAGACACACACACTGACACTCACTAGCAGACACACTCACTGACACTCACTAGCAGACACACTCACTGACACTCACTAGCAGACACACTCACTGACACACTCACTGACACTCACTAGCAGACACACACACACTGACACTCACTAGCAGACACACACACACTGACACTCACTAGCAGACACACACACTGACACTCACTAGCAGACACACACACACTGACACTCACTAGCAGACACACTCACTGACACTCACTAGCAGACACACTCACTGACACTCACTAGCAGACACACTCACTGACACTCACTAGCAGACACACACACTGACACTAGCAGACACACTCACTGACACTCACTAGCAGACACACACACTGACACTAGCAGACACACTCACTGACACTCACTAGCAGACACACTCACTGACACTCACTAGCAGACACACTCACTGACACTCACTAGCAGACACACTCACTGACACTCACTAGCAGACACACACACTGACACTCACTAGCAGACACACACACACTGACACTCACTAGCAGACACACACACTGACACTCACTAGCAGACACACTCACTGACACTCACTAGCAGACCCACTCACTGACACACTCACTGACACTCACACTAACACATTTTTTTTTTTATTTAATCCCCCAGCCTCCTTACCTTTTGGAGTGCTGAAGGGATTCCCTGGGGTCCAGTGGTGCTGCTGGGCTCCTGGGCAGGTAGGTGGGCAGGTAGGTGGGCGCGCGAGGGAGCACTCTCCCATGTGTGCTTTCTCTTCAGCTCCCTCGCGCACTGCGTAGGGATGCCGGCGCCGGAAGATGACGTCAGAACCGGACGCCCGGTGATACCAGGGCCAGCCTCGGGGGCCCCCCAGGGGAAGAGGGTGGGTACATACCGGGTCGCAGGGGCGGCCGGGCCCCCTGCGACCCTGGTAGCGCTCGGCCACGCAATAGGTCGTCGGCTGGAGGGGAGCGCAGTGCGCTTCCCTCCTTCCGGTCAGCCTGATTTTGCGCCCCTAGGGCCGGTGCGCCCTTATGGTAGCGCCGGCCCTGCAGACATCCTCAGTTGTCTGTTACCATTATAAATCCATGCTCCTCCTTTTTTCTTTTACCATATTTTGATAAATCTTCGATTTAAGAGAGCAATTACCAGATCCATCAGAAGATAACGACGTGTCCAGTTGTTGTAAAGAATTTGACCTCTGTAGTGAGAGTGAATCAGAAGAGTCTTCCGATGTTTCCGTAGGCCAAGAAGCCAGTGCTCTCTGGTAGGCACATCTTCTTCGTTGTTTCAGTGCTGGGAAGAAGAAAAAAAATATGAATTTTTCTGATTGGAGTTTTCCTGATTTATATTGGCGATAAACTATATATTTACAGAGAAAAGCAGCACTGAGTGACCCAAATCGGCATCATTAAGCTATAGTTTTTGGTGACTATAAATATTACATTGTAAATGTACATTGCACTAATGTATTAGGATATGATAATTAAAAACCTATTTTTCTTTACCATGCAATCGGTCTGTATCCACATCTCCATTGACACAAAGAATAATCTCAGATCCCAGAACCTGTCTCAGTTCCTCTTCATATGGGTTCAAGTCTGCGTCATGCTCCTCACCACCGATTACACGGGTTTGTTTTGAAGCTCTGGACAACTTCCTCTTCAGATGTCTCTTAATGTCATGGTACCTCTTCTTACAGACTTTCATGGAACGCCCATGCCCTCCGACTGCATTAACAGCATCAACAATGATCTTCCAAATGGCCTTCTTCTTGGAGGAGGAGATTTTAGAAGCCGACACACCAGTAATTGAATTGTAATACTTGATGACTTTTGTGACCAGTGCTGTATTCTCCTCAAATGTAAACCTAACCGCTCTTCCTGATTGTGCTGTTCCGCGCTTGCTTGCTTTGGAGGAATCTGCTTCGGGAAAAAAGAAACATTAACATTTCCATATCTTCCCCACGGACAAACTCTGTACACTACACCAGTATCAGAATTATAGAGTAAAATGTATGGAACAAAACAACTAGATTTATCAAAATGTTGGAGAATGAATTGCAAAGATTATTTTTTCCCTGACGTGAACAATCAATTAATACTTTTTATTTTTCCCTAACCATTTCTTTTGTGCCTCTTTAGTTGTTTTTTTCCCCTTTGTGTCACAGCACAATGTATGTCTATTTCCCACCACCAAATAGGTATTTTGCCTTCTGGCATGGTCTTTACGATTTTAAATGCTTTATGTACAATACACTGGGAAGTGTTCTTTGAACGTGATATACTTTCAGTTGAATTTAGTTGGTAGTCTTCGGAACGGTCTCATTAAAGAGATGTTTCACCGGCAATACGGTCTGTCAAGGTTCCATGTTTGGAAACTGAAATAGGGATGATCCTAACCAATCCCCAAACCTATGCATGGATTTACGTAGTGAATGCATCTCAGACTCAACAGCAAGAACGCAATACACAACATTTGACAGAATATGGTCAACTAAAAGGCTGCATAAGAGCGTAAAAATATCAGATGTGAATTTATAAGAATTTACAGTGATATAGTATGTGTGTACACAATAATACAAAATAAAGTATTCTGCAAAAAGACACAGGATGTATTTTTTGGTTAATTTTGCATCTTAGAATATTTGAACTCTCAATGAATGCAGCAAATACGTGTGTGGAGATATAGATATATAATGAAAGGGTGGCTGAAAAATAATAGCATTTACTATTGTTATATGTACGTTATGTTATGTAACATGCAAAATTAACCACAAGATGCATCCTGTGTCTTAACTTTTTGCAGGAGAATTTAATTTTTGTGTGAGCGAAACTTAGTTTACAATAGAGAGAGGTAACACATCCTCATCGTAATCTCTATAAAGGTCATGAGCAACAGTACATAGTTATATAGTTACATAGCTGAAAAGAGACTTGCGTCCATCAAGTTCAGCCTTCCTCACATATGCTTTTGCTGTTGATCCAAAAGAAGGCAAAAAACCCAGTCTGAAGCGCTTCCAATTTTGCAACTAACAAGGAATAAATTCCTTCTTGACCCCAAAATAGCAGTCAGATGTCTCCTTGGATCAAGCAGCTATTACCCCACTAATTAGAAATTATATCCCTGTAGGTTATGTTTTTGCAAGTAAGTATATTTTCAAGAAATGCTATTAATCTCATGATAACAATCTGATATGAACACATTACACTGCTTGAAGGATGAACAGGAGACACAATTAAAAGACAACTACATTTGTATTATTAAATGTAAAGATGTATTAGAGCCATGTATTCTACCTTCTGTGTGCTTAATTTTTAAACACTAAAGGATGAACACGGTTTAAAGGAACACTATAGTCACCTAAACAACATTAGCTTAATTAAGCAGTTTTAGTGTATAGATCATGCCTCTCAGGTTTCACTGCTTAATTCTCTTAATTAGGAGTTAAATCACTTTGTTTCTGTTTATGCAGCTCTTGTCACACCTCCCCTAACTCTGATTGACACAGCCTGCATGAAAAAAAAAACTGGTTTCAGTTTCAATCAGATGTAATTTACCTTAAATAATTGTATCTCAATCTCTAAATTGAACTTTAATCACATACAGGAGGCTCTTGCAGGGTCTAGCAAGCTATTAACATAGCAGGGGATAAGAAACATTAAAAATTAAATTAAACATAACTTGCAATAAAGGAAGTATAAACATTAGATGACTCTTTACAGGAAGTGTTTAGGAAGGCTTTGCAAAACACAGGCAGGGAGGTGTGACTAGAGTTCATAAACAAATTGATTTAACTCCTAAATGGCAGAGAATTGAGCAGCAAGACTGCAATGACGTGATCTGTACACCAAAAATGCTTCATTAAGCTGAAGTTGTTTTAGTGACTATAGTGTCCCTTTAATCCAATACTTGTCATGTAGGGGGTCAACTGCACATGTGCGGCAATTGCCAAGCTCCACCAGTTGAAGAAACATTAACAGTGTAACAACATCAGAAGTAAAGACCTTCAATATTTGAAGCTTTTAATGTGGAAATACCTCTAGTGGCTGGTAGTCTGATGGCCACTACAGGTATGTTCACCGACATATTAACAAGACTGCTTCTCAGGAAAGGCAATGTTTACAATTGTCAGAGAAAGAGGACAGGAAATAAAACGACTTAATAGGAAGAGGCAGTTCCAGTACTTGCTTAGTAAAAATAATACTAGGAACAGATAAAATTCTTGTTAATCTGCACCCGAACGAATCCCAAATGTAAATCCCGGACGGATGGATTTGTTTGGGTGTAGATTAATATGAATTTGATTTAATCGTCGCAGGTGAAAAGGATTTGTAAACAAGTCTAGTGCCTGGATTTAATCTGCCTTTCATCCTTCAAGCTGTGTCTCCTGAAGTTAGTCTCCCAATTCCAGATTCCAGTCGGCTGTCTAACACAATGTTGGTGTACAGATGCTTTCTATATGTGTGTGGTTTACTGTGGATTGCAAACTAAACATTACATCTCACCTATTCCGGAGTTCAACCCAAACAGATTTTCATCAGGGGTAGGGTAATCTTTAATGCACGGTTCCTCTCCTTGCTCAATGTGAGATATGACCACCGGCTTCATATTGGCATAACCTGCATGGGTAAATACACAGTGATTACATCATAAATCTCCCAAGTACAACAACTAAATATGTGACATGTATAAAACTGGGAGAAAATACTAACCGGGTTATTCACTAATGAGAATTCAAAGAGAATTTCAAACTTAAGGTCAAAATACTTAAACTAGAAAAATTCTCTATTTCAGCCATGTTTTTCTATCAGCTACTCTGGTCTTACATTTGAAATTAACTTTGAATTCTCCCTTTAGTGAATAATCCTTCCTGTGATTGGGTCTGAAGAACACTGCCCACTACACTGCAGCTGTAGTAGTTATTGGTACAGGAGTTCAACCATTATAGTACAAATAACTCCTAAATAAGGTAATAAAATAGGCGATGACTTAGTGGGCGTACGCTTTTATAAAGTGCTACGTGGTCAAATGTTGGTTGCCTGACACTGGACGTCCTCATGCGATGCATGGCTGTGGACCCCCCATATTGCGTGACGCAGAGCAACGATTCGAGTAAGTACAGCAAGGGTGTTTTAACCCTTACACTGCCAGGGGGATGAGGAAAGTACAGTGGTATAACCAAAAAAACAAAAATGAGAGGGAATCGTGTACTGCCGATTTCACTACAGAAAATAAAAAAAAATATTTACGGTTAGTAAAATCTCTTGATTTCCAAATTTATAGCAGCAGTAACATAGGGATTATGCAAGAATATGCAAGTAGAATGAACCTTGATTTTCTTTAAAAGAGTTACCCCAAGAGCTTAATATGTGCACTTGATGGTTTCGTTAATCCAATTTGGCAATAGTGCATTTAGAAGCTACTTATCTTTTTGACGGACTCTTGAAATTGATAAGAAGGTGTGCTGATCTGTGGAAAGTAGCTGTCCTGTCCAGAAAAGTTTGAACTCCACACTTCGCAACCAAGGAGTCTGGATTCCTTAGGGGATGATGGATTTGATAAAGTGACGGAAGAACAATCATCTGATTGATGTGAAAAGGATTTAAATGCAGATTAATTTTGCCTTGATGGAAAATTGAGTATTTTTCTGATGCTGATAGTGTCTGAATTTCACCTGCTCGTTTTGCAATTGCAAGGCGACCTTATCTGATAAAAATTTCAGTGGCACTTCTTGAAGAGATTTACATGGACTTTCACATAAGGAATGAGTACTAAAGAAACATCCCAGGAAGGAAAGACACTTTTGAGGAGGTGCAACTGCCAGATGGCTTTAAAAAATGTTTACATTACAGCTTAGGGATATCTCCAATAGCCAATCCTCAGAAGGCTACTGGAGGTGCTTCCTGGGTTAATGGTGCACAGTGTGCAGCACTGCCATTCAGTGTCTCCACCCTCTGTATGGAGACACTGAATTTTCCTCATAGAGAAACATTGATTCAAGAGACCGCAAGAGAGGGGGGCACTATAGGCTAGGAATATAATTTTGTATTCCTAGCCTATAGTTTAAATCTTTGAAAAGTGTTGTTTTTCCAGAATGATCCTTGCAGAAGCCAGGCCGTGAGCTTGAACATTAGAAGAGTTTCTAGTGGGATTTTCTTGTGCTCCAACAACTGTAGTTCTACCAGAAGTTTCCAAATTCGGTTTTTTGTGATTTCAGGAGTTCTGAGAACCAACACCTGTTTGGCCAATATGCAATTATGTTTACGAAAAGGACAAAATCTGTCCTCCTTATAGAAAAAAAAACAATTGGTTTTGTCTTCCATAGAATGGTTTCTTGTTCCACTTCATTCTTTTTTTTACTTTGGTAAAGCCTTTTCTGTGACCAAAATCTGTCTTATAACCAGGACTCTTACCAGGCTTTGAGTAAAATTGCTCTCCTGGCTACGGAGATTAGGCCCATAGCTCCTGCTGCCAATCTAATAGCATTTTCAAGAGCAAATCAAAGTGACTGGAAATTAAGGTGCTGTAGTTATACTTATTAATCAGTAGATGGCACCAGATCGAGACATCTCACAGCATATATAGAAAAAAACAAAAAATGTTACTTACCGTAAATTTGTTTTTCCTGAAGATTAGAGGCAGTGCTTTACCAATGGGATTTATAATCAGGAGGGAAAAACAGGCAGGCAATTATCCAAACTTTTTTTAAAACCCTACCCCTTATTAAGCACCTTCCTTTAAATGTCCGCTTACCAAAACAACCCCAGTTCTTTGCCTGCCTTCGGCAGAGGAGGTAAAGCAGGTTTTTTTTCTCCAGGGAAGCAGGTGAGAAGGGCTGAGGCTCGGGAGGCTCTGCTTCCTTTTGTTAGAAGCAAAATTTTGTACGCCGGACGGTTGGGTCTTCACAAATTTATGTTCCGTCTCTTCCGCGCCAGGTGCCGGTCAGACAAAGGACGCAGGCGTGCGTCAGCTGGGAGGTCCTGGCGGTGGAACGCACGTACAGGTTACGTTGCGTTCCACCGGGGATTTGCGGAGCGCAATGCACATGCGCAATGCAATCCAAGATTCAGGCGCCAAATCTGGACTCAGCGTTTTTTTTTTTTTGTTCAGTGGGTTTACAGGACTGAAAAGGAGCAACTTACCAGCTGCAACCTCTGTTTGCCAGGAGCTCTGAGTCTCAGATCTGTTGCAAGTGTGTTTCTCATCTGCCCTCTAACACACTGTGAGACTATTTGAATGGCTCTAGCCTGAATCTTAAAGGGAATTAGAAAAAAAAAATAATTCCCTCTCTCTTATCTTTTCTCAGTATGTCTAATCCTGAGATTTCGGAGAAGTCGACAGAGAAGGGGAAATGTTCAGCAAAATCCAAGCATTTAAGTTGCTCTGTATGTCTCCAACCTATGCCAGATTGTGGTGGAATCTCGGTAAAAATAAATTTAGTAGGCCGAGATTACCACGTGGCATGTGTACGTGCATATGCTGACGTATCGATCAGTTGGTTGCACGAGGCAAGATACGATCAGTAGTGTACGGAGCATGTGCAAGAATACAGGATGTAGTATTCCCCTCCTCCATTGTGCTGGACAAGCCATGCGGTCAAACAGGAAGTTAATTCTTATTTGTATTGATTGGTCAAGAGAATGTGCGGGTGGAGCTTAATATGGGAGGAGTTATATGCCTATATAAGGAGCCTGCACTATTGTCCGGGGCTCAGAACTTGCTGTATTTTGGTGACATTAGTCCCTCTGAGTCCCGATCGGTGATCCAATAAAGAATCTCTTCCTTCCTGAAGAAACCTGTGTCCATCTCTCTGTGCTTGGCTTCCGTCAGTTTCTCCGGTATCATTTGGTGCATTGGCCGGGAAGCTCATCGTTCAACGGTAGCTGAGAGGCAGAGGCGTGAGACGGTCTATCTTTGCCCACGTTCTCTACGGCTGCACCCCTGAACTTCTGCGTGGACCTCCCTTCGTCTCGGCGCCACTGGGCCGTTGTCCAGGAGATCATCGGCCTCTACGTGAGAAGTGCTGGGGTGTCCCCGTCGATGAGTGTGAACTCAGGTTCAGGAACGAGGAGGTAAGACAACTGCTGTTTTAGACGGCAGGACCCACTAGGGGTATACCGATTGTGCGGTAGGCCCAAAGGGGTTTTGAATCTGTGTATCTGCCCCCTCTGTCGGAGGGAAGGAGCGAAGGCGCACCGCTCGATCGAACGCTCTTTAGTCAGACCGTTTGATTCTGTTAGTCAGGCGGGGCTCTGGTGTAAATAGCCCTAGCCGGACACCGGTGTCTTGTCTAGACTAGCGTTCTAGGGTGTACATTTTGTTCGCTAGGTCGGAGGGACCGGGAGACTAAGCGGCGTCTGTGTAAATTCGGTTCGCTAGTTCTCATCCTATCTGGGCTAAGTGGGAAGGCGTGTAAATTTGGAACCCACTAGACTTTTGATAGTGCGACTAAGAGGCGTCTGTGTAAATTCGGTCCTCTAGCTCGCTATATATGTGGTGATTGGGCAGTGTGGCTAACCAAAACGTATGTAGATTGTTTTTAGGTAGTCCATTCAAGGTACTGGCCAATAGTTTAGTTGGGAATTGTAAATGTGTTAACAATTGTTTAGTAAAGTGTATATCTTGTTAGATAGCGCGAGCTCAGCCGTCTAGCGAGAGTGTTAATAGTGTGTTGCTGTATTATAGTGCACGGTACCATAACCCTGTATATTTACTGACACTGTATATAAGTACTAATCATTGTTGTCCATTGCATGTTTAACACCATAACCACTAATAATTGTATTGTGACCTTAACTTGTGCTTTGACCTATGCTAACCGTACTGTAACCGCTAATTGTAAAAGACGATGTTACTGGGGTGTGTTATAGACGGGTAATTCGTATATAGAGAATTATAGCGTGGGTGACTGTATAGTTACGCCAAAGGGCATAATATTGATTATATAGTGACTGGTGTAACAGCTGTGTGTGTACGGGAATTCCCTGAGTGTTTATTGTGTTATTGTGTACGTTTCACTTGGTAACCGTACCACGTGGTGCTGTTGCCAGAGGAAACGGGTGTGACTGTTGAATAGTACGCGTGTATAGTATTCGTTGTCGACGACGTTCCATTGTTAAGTATGGGTGCGTCGCAGTCAACGATTCCGGATCCCTTAGGTTGTATGGTGAAGAATTTTAAAAAGGGATTCAAAACTTGTGATTTTGGGGTTAAAATGTCTCCTGTACGTTTGGTCACTTTGTGTACTAGGGAGTGGCCTACTTTGGTTGCGGCATGGCCGCCACGTGGCAGTTTGGATCTAACTCTGGTACAGCGCTTACACGTGGCTGTATCAGGTAGGCCTGAACTTTACGGCCAGTTTCCTTATATTGACTGTTGGAGACAGGCCGTAAATGACTCGCCAAAATGGCTCCAGACATGCCACGAGGAGCAGTGTCGCCTCATGGTAGCTAGGACTTGTTCGTCCACTAGGACTGGTGTTAGGCCCATTTTGGACACGCCCCCTGAGTCCGAGATCCCTTTGCCGCCCCCTTACTTTCCGTTAAGAGGAAGTGACGCAAACGCAGGAAGTCCTGCACCCCTCCCCTCATTACCCTCATCCACTTCCGCTTCCTCCTCCAGTACAGGATCCACCCCCCCTCGTACTAAATCTCCCCTTCCGGAACCAGAACCCACCCCCATTAAAAACGAATATCCTGATTTGGCGCCACTTCAGACTTCCGGTCAAGCTTCATCTAGCTCGGCTCGAAGTGTTTTATTTACAACCTTTTCCCAAAACCAAGTTCCCACATCCCCATACCCTATCTCTCCCCAACCGGAACCCATGACTGACGCCTCTCTACGTAGCCCCATCCAAACCCGACAGTTGACTGGTGCCCAACAATTAAAGCACTATCAGATGCCTCTTCGCCTAAATCCCGGGTCAGCTTATATCGATGCCGCAGGTCAAATGGCACACGCTGACCCAGTCTTCGTATATGTCCCATTTACCACTACCGACCTTTTAAACTGGAAGACCCATAATTCCTCGTATACTGAGAAACCACAAGCCATGACTGATCTGTTCACCTCAATAGTACAGACGCATAATCCGACATGGGCTGATTGCCAGCAGTTACTAATGACTTTATTTAACAATGAGGAAAGGACAAGAATAAATCAAGCAGCCATTAAATCACTAGAGGATAGAGCCCGTGCTTTGAACCAAGCTAATCCAGCAGCATGGGCCGCAACACATTATCCCAACACTGATCCCGATTGGAACGTAAATGGTGCTGATATGGTTCAACTCAGAGCCTATAGAGACGCTATAATTGCTGGCATGAAAGCAGGAGGAAAGAAAGCCATTAACATGTCGAAGACAGTTGAGGTGATTCAGAAAAGCGATGAAGCGCCCAGTGTCTTTTATGACCGATTATTGGAGGCATACCGCTTGTATACCCCCTTTAATCCGGAAGACGCAGACAATTCCCGAATGGTTAACTCCGCCTTTGTCAGCCAAGCATACGGAGATATTAAGCGCAAGCTACAAAAGTTAGAAGGGTTTGCAGGTATGTCCATCACCCAACTAATGGAGGTAGCAAATAAGGTCTATATGAACAGGGATACAGAAAGTAAGAAAGAGGAAGAGCGCAAGATGCGTAAAAAGGCTGATATGCTAGCGGTAGCGATCGCAGGCGTAGATAGAAGGGGCCCAGATAGAGGCGATAGTAAGTGGAATGAGGAACCTCTAAGTAGAAATCAGTGCGCTTACTGTAAGGAAGAAGGGCATTGGAGAAATGAGTGTCCGCGAAGAGAACAGTCTGAGAGAGACAGACCTAGGTCAGGTTACGGAAACTTTAGAGGCAGAGCGAGAGGTAGAGGAGGCCCCGGAGGGAGTAATGGTTATAGAGGGAGTAATGGGAACAGAGGAAGTGTTAGGGAAGACAGGTATATTCCAGCAGCGCAAAGGTCCCGCGATAGAGAAGGTAGGGACTTCGTAGGATTGGCTGACACGGTCATGGAGGACTATTGATACCGACCGGGCTCCATCCCCCTTGGTCGAGCGGAGCCTATGGTCGATGTATCAATAGGGGGAAAAAGGAGTGCGTTCATGATCGACACTGGTGCTGAACATTCAGAGGTGACTAATCTAGTTGCTCCTCCATCTGGAAGGACTATTACTGTGATAGGAGCAACTGGAAGAAGTGCTGAAAAACCGGTTCTTAAAAGTCGACTCTGTACATTGGGAGGCCACATAGTAAAACACCAATTCCTTTATATGCCTGAATGTCCAGTCCAATTGCTGGGACGTGATATGCTATCAAAATTACAAGCGCAGATTACGTTCCTACCAAATGGAACAACATCTCTAAAGTTTAATGGACCTTCAGGTATTATGACTTTATCCGTACCAAAGGAAGAAGAGTGGCGACTTTATACAGTGTTGACTAGCCAAAACCCTAGGAGTGATGAGACATTGTTTAACATACCAGGAGTTTGGGCAGAGAACAACCCACCAGGACTGGCCCGCAATATTCCACCTATAAAAATTGAACTGAATCTTGGGGTTTATCCAGTGAGCCTAAGACAATACCACATCCCACAGAAGGCTAAGAAGAACATCCAATCCTATCTGGATAAGTTCATACGGTATGGTATCCTAAAATTCTGTACTTCCCCCTGGAACACCCCATTGCTGCCTGTTCAAAAGCCCGGTACAGATGAGTATCGACCTGTGCAGGACTTAAGAGCAGTCAATGATGCGGTTGTTAGTATACATCCAGTCGTACCCAATCCATATAACCTGCTTGCTTTAATTCCGGGCGGGGCTACTTACTTCACAGTCTTAGATCTCAAAGATGCTTTCTTTTGCCTCCGAATTGCCGCAGAAAGTCAATGTATTTTCGCTTTCCAATGGGAGAACGCTGTAACGGGCTCAAAACGCCAGATGACTTGGACAAGACTGCCCCAAGGGTTTAAAAATTCACCTACCCTATTTGGTTCAGCCCTAAGTCAAGATTTATTGGATTTCGAGTCTATCCCAGGAGAATGTGTATTGTTACAATATGTAGATGACTTGTTGATAGCAGCAGTTACAAAAGAAAAATGTCAGCAAGCAACGCACGATCTACTACATATTCTCTGGAAGGCAGGATACAAGGTGTCTAGAAAGAAGGCTCAGTTGTGTTTGCCAACTGTCAAGTATCTGGGATTCCATATCTCTGAAGGTCAAAGGATTATGGGGCCAGAGAGAAAAGAAGCTGTCTGCCAAATACCAATACCCAAGAATAGAAGACAAGTGAGAGAATTCTTGGGGGCAGCGGGCTTCTGTAGGATATGGATTCCCAGCTATGCGATACTAGCAAAACCTCTGTACGCAGCCATCAAAGGTACAGAGCACGACCCCTTCTTATGGACTCAAGAACAACAAACGGCATTTGAAGATGTGAAGAAGGCTTTGATGAGTGCCCCAGCATTAGGTCTACCTGATCACACACGACCATTCTACTTATATGTACACGAGCAAAGAAGAATGGCTGTGGGAGTATTGACACAGTACTTGGGATCATGGCAAAGACCTGTTGCCTACATGTCTAAGCAACTGGATGCAGTGGCCAGCGGACTTCCACCTTGTCTAAGAGCCGTAGCTGCGTCCGCCCTGCTAGTAGCTGAAGCCGATAAACTCACTCTGGGTCAAGAACTTTATGTACGAGTCCCACATGCAGTACAGACGTTGTTGGATTACAAAGGAAATCATTGGTTTAGTAACAGCCGTATGACCAAGTATCAAGCAATGTTGTGTGAAAACCCAAGAGTGCATTTAGAGACTGTAAACACCTTAAATCCAGCTACCCTTTTGCCACAACCTACTAAAAGTCAACATGATTGTTTGGAAGTAATGGATGAAGTATTTTCAAGTAGACCAGATCTTCGTGATTTTCCCATCCAGAACCCCGATGTTCAATATTATACCGACGGCAGTAGTTATGTGAAAGAAGGGATCCGCTATGCAGGATATGCAGTAACAACAATAGACAAGGTGATAGAAGCTCGGCCACTGGCGAAAGGAACATCAGCACAAAAGGCAGAATTGATAGCACTAACACGAGCGTTACAATTGGCTGAAGGTTTAAGAGTGAATATCTATACGGACTCTAAGTATGCGTTTTTAACCACTCATGCCCACGGAGCTTTGTATAAAGAAAGAGGACTACTGAATTCAGAAGGCAAAGAAATCAAGTACGCAGCTGAAATCCTACAACTATTGGAAGCAGTGTGGGAGCCGAAAGAAGTCGGTATTATACATTGTCGGGCGCATCTGAGAGGAGATGGTGATGTAACCAAGGGAAATCGGATGGCAGATAATGCAGCTAAGCGTGCTGCTGAATCAGGAAGACAGGAGTATGTGGGGCATATAGCTGCTCTTATACCAACTCCACTGTCCCAATGGACTCCAGTTTATACAACTCAAGAAGAGGAGTGGTTAAAGACTGAACCGGGAAAGTATTTGGAGAACAAGTGGTATCAGCTAGAAGATGGAAGAATAGTTATACCAGCATCACTAGCAGTAGAAATTGTCCAGAACTATCATAACGGGACACATTCTGGGAGAGACAGTACTGAAGAATCTCTCAGGAAACATTTCTACATACCAAGATTGTCCAACTTGACTCAGGCCATTGTACGCAGATGTGTAACGTGTGCTAAGAATAATGCAAGACAAGGACCAGTAAAGCCACCAGGAGTCCAGTTTATGGGGGGACTTCCCATGTCCGATTTACAAATAGACTTTACAGTGATGCCTAAATCGGGTGGACATCGTTACCTGCTGGTAATTGTGTGCACCTATTCAGGCTGGGTAGAAGCATGTCCTACTCGTACAGAGAAAGCAGGAGAAGTTGTAAGATTCCTGCTACGAGAAATAATACCCCGATATGGACTACCCTGTTCTATAGGATCGGACAATGGTCCAGCTTTTGTTCACCAGTGCCTACAACAACTGACTCATATGCTTGGTATAAAGTGGAGGCTTCATACTGCATATAGACCCCAGAGTTCTGGTAAGGTAGAGAGAATGAATAGAACTATTAAGAACCAGTTGGCTAAAATGTGTCAGGAAACCCAACTTAAGTGGAACGTTCTCTTACCTATAGCTCTATTGCGAACCCGCAGTACCCCTACCAGAAGGATGGGCCTCTCTCCTTTTGAAATTATGTATGGGCGACCACCTCCCGTACTTGGTAACTTAAGGGGGGATTTGAGTCAGTTGGGAGAAGGAATTACTCGGCAGCAGGTTGTAGAGTTGGGTAAGACTATGGAGGAGGTACAGAAATGGGTACAAGATAGATTACCTGTGAATATTTATCCCCCTGTTCATAATTATCATCCAGGAGACCAAGTGTGGATTAAAGAGTGGAATAATGTACCGTTAGGGCCCAAGTGGAGAGGTCCTTATGTTGTTCTTTTGTCTACCCCTACAGCGATAAAAGTAGCAGAAGTGACTCCGTGGATACATCACTCCAGGGTTAAACCAGCAGCAGTTGATTCTTGGCAAGTTACAGCAGATCCAGAGAATCCCTGCAAGATCCGGTTGAAACGCACTACTCAGTCGGAGTAACGAGGAATTATTGTGGATTACAAATTTTATTGTTACAGGTGTGAGTGAGAAGGCCATAATAAAGCCTGTCCGCTTACCAACACATAGTGTATAAGCCAGGAAAGTCTCGAAGGGACACCTGTGAAGACGAGCAGAACTCCATTCCCTGCAGCCCTCACATCCTGGAAGCTGAGGTTCCATCGCACGGACGAAGACTGAGGATGACGGCGAAAGATGTGCTTTTGATTGTGTTTATTTATATGTGTTTTTTTATTCAGGAAGGTAGAGGTACCGACACTCCTAGCTGTGAGGTATGCATTAAGACTACGAGAACAGGTAACCATATTTCCCAAACCCTAATTTGGCATTCACAATACGAATGTAAAGGAGAGGTATCAAGATGTAGATACCTAAATATAGACTATAGTGTGTGCCATTTAGGAGTAGGAGAACCTAAGTGCTTCAGTCCAGAGTATCAACCTCGTACAATTTGGTTGACTCTCAGGAATGGAGATCCTCAGGGGACCCTAATTAATAAGACGGTGTTAGAATCCGTACATTCTTCGGGTGTTCTGCTATTTGATGCGTGTAAAGCGATATCGAGTGGTAGAAAGCCGTGGAATGTATGTGGGGATCTTAGATGGGAGAGGACGTATGGGTCTAACGATAAATATATTTGTCCCAGTAGTAAAAATAAGTATGTAAGTCCTAGATGCCCAAATAAAGACTATAACTTTTGCCCATATTGGTCTTGTGTGGGGTGGGCGACTTGGGGACAGACAGTAGATAAAGACATGATAGTGACTAAGTTGCCGACTAGCCCTTATTGTAAGTCTATGGAATGCAACCCAGTCCATATACTTATTAATAACCCCGACAAGTTCCTAGATAAGTATGGCAATTTATTTGGGTTTCAGATATACGGGACGGGTTTAGATCCTGGGACATTATTGTTTATAGGGATAGAGACTGATACGGTATCCTCCCAGACTCATCAAGTATATCATTCCTTTTATGAAGAGATGAGTATAGATAATAAGATCCCCCATAACGCTAAAAACCTGTTCATTGACCTAGCTGAAAGTATTGCCGGTAGTCTTAATGTTACCAACTGCTATGTGTGTGGAGGTACTAACATGGGAGACCAATGGCCTTGGGAAGCAAAGGAGGTAATGTCCGGTTCTGAGGCAGTTGACCAACTAATATCTACACAAGCCGATTATCATTTGAGTGTTAGAGGTAAATCTGAGTGGAGATTAAAGACCTCCATCATAGGTTATGTTTGCATAGCAAGGAAGGGAATAATGTATAACACTTCTGTAGGAGAATTAACTTGTCTAGGGCAAAAAGCTTATGATGATGATACAAAGAATACAACTTGGTGGTCGGCTTCAAATGTCTCAGAACCATCTAACCCGTTTGCTAGATACGCCAATTTAAAGGATGTGTGGTTTGATCTATCTATCACATCTACCTGGAGAGCCCCAGCAAATTTGTACTGGATCTGTGGTAAGAAAGCCTATTCGGAGCTGCCACAGGACTGGGAAGGGGCATGTGTGTTGGGTATGCTCAAACCATCCTTCTTCTTGTTACCGATTGAAACAGGTGAGACTTTAGGTGTTAAAGTGTATGATGTGAATCATAGGAAGAAAAGGGGACCCATAGAGATAGGCACCTGGGAAGATAATGAATGGCCTCCCCAGCGTATTATAGACTATTATGGGCCAGCCACGTGGGCTGAGGATGGTACCTTTGGTTATAGAACCCCTATTTATATGCTCAACCGTATTATAAGATTACAGGCGGTGGTTGAGATTATCACAAATGAGACATCACAAGCGCTCAATCTTCTAGCGAAGCATAACACCAGGATGAGGACAGCAGTCTACCAAAATAGATTAGCCTTGGATTACCTTTTGGCAGTAGAGGGAGGTGTATGTGGGAAGTTTAACCTAAGCAATTGCTGTCTTCAAATAGATGACGAAGGGCAAGCAATAGCTGAGCTTACTAGCCATATGGTTAAACTAGCGCATGTGCCTACTCAGGTATGGAAAGGGTACAATCCAAGTAGTTGGTTTGGTAGCTGGTATGAGTGGTTTGGAGGGCTTAAGGCAGTGGTAGGTGGAGTCCTACTGATTTTACTGTTGTGTCTACTCCTACCGTGTCTTATACCCCTAGTAGTTAGGTCTGTGCAAAGCCTGATAGGAAGTATAGCAGAGAGGAAGGCTGCTGCACAGATAATGGCGATATATAAATATAAGGCTCTAGATCAGGGAGAACCAATGCAAGAAGATGAATGTTGAAGATTCACATCATAAGATAAGTCTGGTCTGGTTCAAGGTAACTTGCGGTGTAAGCAAAACTAAGGTTATGTGATGCCTCAAGTAATTATAAAATATCAAGAGGCATCAAAGGGGGGAATGTGGTGGAATCTCGGTAAAAATAAATTTAGTAGGCCGAGATTACCACGTGGCATGTGTACGTGCATATGCTGACGTATCGATCAGTTGGTTGCACGAGGCAAGATACGATCAGTAGTGTACGGAGCATGTGCAAGAATACAGGATGTAGTATTCCCCTCCTCCATTGTGCTGGACAAGCCATGCGGTCAAACAGGAAGTTAATTCTTATTTGTATTGATTGGTCAAGAGAATGTGCGGGTGGAGCTTAATATGGGAGGAGTTATATGCCTATATAAGGAGCCTGCACTATTGTCCGGGGCTCAGAACTTGCTGTATTTTGGTGACATTAGTCCCTCTGAGTCCCGATCGGTGATCCAATAAAGAATCTCTTCCTTCCTGAAGAAATCTGTGTCCATCTCTCTGTGCTTGGCTTCCGTCAGTTTCTCCGGTATCAAGATGGATATAAAATTAAACTTTGTTCTCTATGTTCCAAAGAGGCTTCGGAGGAAGCTAAAAGAACAGAAATGTCCACATTTCTTAGCTGGTTGCAACAGAGTATGCAGCAAACCTTTATGGAAATGCAATCTGCCGCTATGCAGTCAGCTCAGGCTTCGGTTGCTCAGGATTTACAGGTAGTTAAACAATCTAAGAAAAGGGCGAGATCATGGGAAGATTTAGATGCAAGCTCAGGTTCTTGTGCTTCTGACTCTAGAGATGATTCCTCTAGTGATTCGTCTGAGGAGGAATTTGCCTTTCCAGAGGAAGCCATTGGGAAATGAATAAAGGACGTGAAGAATCTTATGGAGGATGGGATAACAGGAAAAAGATCTTAAGTTTTCCCTTTACATCCACAGCTAAAGGAGTTGGTTTTAAGAGAATGGAAATTCCCAGGTCATAAACCATATATATTAAAACACTTTAAAAACTTTTCTCCATAGAAGTGGACCAGGACTGCCTGCTGGATACAGTTACTGTAGTAGATGTTCCCATAGCTCAGATAGGAAAGAAAACTGCGTTACCTATAGGTGACTCGAGTGGTTTAAGTGATGTGATGGAAAAGCGTATGGACTAGTCTTTAAAGAAAATGTTTATTTCCTCAGCGGCCCAGGCAAAAGCACTTATCGCAGGATCCTCGGTGGCTAAAGCCCAAAAACATTGGCTAGAAGAACTAGAGAAGGTTTATGCAGGCGAATCGAAAGAAAATCCAGTAAAGCTGTTAAAAAATATCAAGATGTCTGCAGATTTTTTGGCAGATGCTTCTTCAGAAAGTCTGAAATTATCTGCTAAGAATTTGGGTCTAACAACAGTATCTAGAAGAGCACTTTGGCTTAGAAACTGGTCAGCTGACGCTGCATCAAAAAATTATTTGTGTGACTTACCCTTTGAGTCTGGTAGTGTCAGGATTGGGACAGGGATCCAACACGCAGAGTACAAAGAGTGGAAAGGTACGTATACCGGGCCTTAGAATGGCCGGACTAACGTACCGAGAGTAATAGAGAATAGTCAGAGACAAGCCGAGGTCGAGGGAACGAGAAGACAGATAAGCGAGAGGCAAGCCGGGTCAAGGGATAACAGAGATAAGCAGGGTAGTACAACAAGCCGAGTCAAAACCAATAGAGCAAACTAGAATACCAGAGCACTGAGTGACTAGACAAGCTAGAACCACGACAGGGCAATGAGCTGAAGTGAGAAGTAAGCTTAAATACCCTGGCTCTGGATGGTAATCACGCCTCTGACAAGTACCGATTGGATATCGGACACTTGAGTGACAGGTCGCTCGTGATAGCGTCATGACGTCACGTATTGAGCGTCCCGCTAGAAAAGGATGTGGATTCCTCGCGGTCGGTGTTTAAGTGACTGGATGAACCGCGAGGAACGAAGGAAACAGCTCGTTTGGACGGATAAACTACTAAGTCTCTACCTCTTTTAGAGGTAGAGACCTCAGGTACCCTGACAGTACCCCCCCTCTCAGATACGCCCACCGGGCGGAAGGAACCGGGACGAGATGGGAAGTGGAGGTGAAATGCTCTGCGAAGGCGAGAAGCATGAACGTCCTCCTGAGGTACCCAACTCCTCTCCTCAGGACCATATCCCTTCCAGTTGACCAGATATTGCAATTTTCCCCTTGAAATTCTGGAATCAATGATGGAGCTGACCTCCTCCCGACCCTCCACCTGAACAGGACGAGGTGAGGAAACCTTAGAGGAGAATTTGTTGCAAACAAGAGGTTTCAACAAGGAGACATGAAAAGAGTTAGGAATGCGTAAGGCAGGTGGCAGAGCAAGGCGATACGCAACCGGGTTGATACGAGTGAGAACCCTGTAAGGACCTATGTAGCGAGGAGCAAATTTCATAGATGGAACTTTTAGGCGAATATTCTTAGTGCTCAGCCACACCCTATCCCCAGGAACAAAGACCGGAGCCGCTCTTCTATGCTTGTCAGCGTGTCTCTTGAACAACGAGGAATTATGTAACAGAATTTGCCGAGTCTGATCCCATAATTTCTTCAGGTTGGCGACATGATCATCAACCGACGGTATCCCCTGAGAAGAGGAAACCGAAGGAAAAATTGAAGGATGAAAGCCATAGTTCATGAAGAAAGGGCTAGAGCGAGTTGAATCACAAACAAGGTTATTGTGTGCGAACTCCGCCCAAGGAATCAAACCGACCCAATCGTCCTGGTGTTCGGAAACAAAGCAACGTAGATACTGCTCAATCTTTTGATTGGTGCGTTCAGCAGCTCCGTTAGACTGAGGGTGATAGGCAGAGGAGAAGTTCAATTTGATTCCCATTTGAGAACAAAAGGATCTCCAGAAACGTGAGACAAATTGAGAACCTCTATCAGAAACAATCTCCGAAGGAATCCCATGTAGGCGAAAAACTTCTCTCGCAAAAATCTCTGCCAATTCAGGAGAAGTCGGAAGTTTAGGTAATGGCACGAAATGGGCCATCTTTGTAAATCTATCCACCACCGTGAGAATAACAGTCTGTCTCTTGGAAGCAGGCAAATCCACGATAAAGTCTATGGACAGGCAGGACCAAGGTTTCTCAGGAATGTCCAAGGGGTGTAAGAGACCACAAGGAGATGTATGAGGTTGTTTAGTCTTAGCACAAGTCTCACAAGCTGCGACGAACTCCTCAATATCTTTTCGTAGTGAAGGCCACCAGAAATCCTTGGATATCAGAGAGTATGTCTTGCGAATACCAGGATGGCCAGCTACTTTACTTTCGTGAAAACATTGTAAGAGCTCCAGTTGGAGTTCAGGAGGGACAAAGTTTCTTCCCTCAGGAGTGTCTCCGGGTGCCAGATGTTGTGACTTCAAGATCTGGTCAAGTAGCGGAGAATGGATTTTGAGACTGGTATTAGCAATAATATTGCATTTGGGTACAATGGAGGACAAAAGTGGTTCAACTGAAGCAGAAGGCTCATATTGGCGAGATAGCGCATCGGCTTTAGAATTTTTTGACCCAGGTCTGTAAGTCAGAACGTAATTGAAATGGGTAAGAAATAACGACCAACGAGCCTGCCTGGAGGACAAACGCTTGGCCTCTCCGATATAAGACAAATTTTTGTGGTCCGTTAGAATGGTAACAGGATGTAATGTACCTTCCAATAAATGTCTCCACTCTTTCAAAGCCTTGATAACCGCTAGTAATTCTCTGTCACCAATGTCATATCTGCTCTCTGTACCAGACAATTTTTTAGAGAAAAATCCACATGGATGTAATGGTTTATCAACTCCCAACCTTTGAGATAGGACAGCACCTAAACCAGTCTCTGATGCGTCTACCTCAAGTAGAAAAGGCAGAGAAGTGTCGGGGTGAACTAAAATTGGAGCGGAAGCGAAAAGTTCCTTGAGAGTTTTGAACGCAAGAAGAGCTTCAGTAGTCCAATTCTTAGTATCAGCCCCCTGTTTGGTCATATTGGTGATAGGTGCGATAATTGAAGAATAACCCTTAATAAAGCGCCTATAATAATTAGAAAAACCAATAAATCTCTGTACGGCTTTAAGACCTTTGGGTAAAGGCCACTCTAGAATGGACTGGAGCTTATCCGGATCCATCTTAAATCCCTCCCCCGAGATCACATAGCCGAGAAAGGTTACCTGGGTTTGATCAAAGCTACATTTCTCCAACTTGCAGTATAAGCCATGCTGGAGAAGCTTGTGCAAAACCCTCCTGACTTGCTTGTGATGAGTCTCAATCTCACTAGAATGTATGAGTATATCATCTAGGTATACAATGACGCAATCTTGCTGAAATTCCCTAAGAATCTCATTTATCAGATCCTGGAATACAGCTGGTGCATTGCATAACCCAAAAGGCATGACAGTATATTCATAGTGGCCATATCGAGTATTGAATGCCGTCATCCACTCATGTCCCTGCTGGATTCTCACCAAGTTATATGCCCCTCTGAGATCTAACTTGGTGAAAATTGTAGAACCCTTCAAACGATCGAAGAGTTCGGTGATCAAGGGAATCGGGTAGGCATTCTTAATGGTTATCTTATTTAGGCCTCGATAATCAATACAAGGTCTTAAAGAACCATCCTTCTTTTTAACAAAAAAAAATCCAGCCCCGGCAGGGGAGGAGGACCTCCTAATGAATCCCTTGTCTAAATTTTCGTGAATATACTCCTCTAGAACAGAGTTCTCTTTCGTAGATAACGGGTATACATGACCTCTGGGCGGCATGGTACCAGGGAGTAGGTTAATTTTGCAATCAAAGGACCTGTGTGGAGGTAAGGTATCGGCTTTCTTTTTGTCAAACACTGCCTTTAAATCTAGATACTGAGACGGAATTTGTGTCACTGTAGGATTGTCAGAGTTAGTCGCGGTGTTGGTTAAGCAGAGGGGTAAGACCTTCCGCAAGCATTTCTCTTGACAATTCTGTCCCCATGAAACTATCTCCCCTGACTCCCAATTAATAATAGGGTTATGTCTCCTCAACCAGGAGTACCCCAGGACTATGGGAATAGACGGAGACGAAATGAGCAGTAAGGATATGTCCTCTCTATGTAGGATGCCAGCAGTTAAGTTAATCGGTATGGTCTCACGGAAAATGACAGGCTCAAGTAACGGTCTACCATCGATGGCCTCAACAGCCAGTGGTGTCTCTTTTAACTGGGATGGAATAGCATGTTTGGCAGCAAAACCCTGATCTATAAAACTCTCAGCAGCTCCAGAATCGATTAGTGCCATAGTCTTGACTACTCCCTTTTCCCACTTTAAAGAAACGGGTAACAGAAGCCTGAACTCTTTGTAGTTGTGAATAGAGGACAAAGTAGAAACACCCAAGGCCTGTCCTCTAGAGAAACTTAGGTGCGAGCGTTTCCCGAACGATTAGGACAATTTAGGCGTAAATGACCTCTGACTCCACAATACATACATAAACCCTCCCTTCTTCTGTACTGTCTCTCCCTCTCTGTGAGATGAGTACTGCCTATCTGCATAGGTTCAGAAATACGTAAGTCCTCGAACTCAGAATTTTGAAAGGTAGGCGCTAGTTTAAAGGAGGGTCTACGGGTCCTATCTCGAGTGTTCTGCCTCTCTCTTAGGCGTTCATCAATACGAGATATAAAAGAAATTAAATCCTCCAAATTCTCAGGGAGTTCTCTAGTAGCGACCTCGTCAAGAATTACATCTGATAGCCCATTCAGAAACACATCTATATAAGCCTGTTCGTTCCACTTAACTTCTGCCGCCAAGGACCTGAACTCTAGTGCATAATCCACAAGTGTTCGATTGTCCTGTCTAAGGCGTAACAGTAATCTAGCTGCATTGACCTTTCTACCAGGAGGGTCAAAAGTTCTTCTAAACGCAGCTACAAAGGCATTATAATTATAGACTAGTGGATTATCATTCTCCCATAAAGGATTGGCCCATCTCAGAGCTTTCTCAATGAGTAAAGTAATAACAAATCCAACCTTCGCTCTATCTGTAGGATAAGAGCGGGGTTGTAATTCGAAATGGATGCTAATCTGGTTCAGAAAGCCACGACACTTCTCCGGTGACCCGCCATAACGTACTGGTGGGGTAATACGGGAAGAAGCACCTACAGTGGCTACCTCTAGACCTGAGACTGCAGGAGAAATAGAAGGAGTACGTGTCTCCTCAGGTGGGTTACTAGCACGAGACAAAAGTGCCTGTAGTGCTAGGGCCATCTGATCCATCCTATGCTCCATGGCGTCAAACCTGGTATCAGAAGAACCAAGCTGACTGTTTGTACCTGCAGGATCCATTGGCCCTGTCGTAATGACAGGATCGGGACAGGGATCCAACACGCAGAGTACAAAGAGTGGAAAGGTACGTATACCGGGCCTTAGAATGGCCGGACTAACGTACCGAGAGTAATAGAGAATAGTCAGAGACAAGCCGAGGTCGAGGGAACGAGAAGACAGATAAGCGAGAGGCAAGCCGGGTCAAGGGATAACAGAGATAAGCAGGGTAGTACAACAAGCCGAGTCAAAACCAATAGAGCAAACTAGAATACCAGAGCACTGAGTGACTAGACAAGCTAGAACCACGACAGGGCAATGAGCTGAAGTGAGAAGTAAGCTTAAATACCCTGGCTCTGGATGGTAATCACGCCTCTGACAAGTACCGATTGGATATCGGACACTTGAGTGACAGGTCGCTCGTGATAGCGTCATGACGTCACGTATTGAGCGTCCCGCTAGAAAAGGATGTGGATTCCTCGCGGTCGGTGTTTAAGTGACTGGATGAACCGCGAGGAACGAAGGAAACAGCTCGTTTGGACGGATAAACTACTAAGTCTCTACCTCTTTTAGAGGTAGAGACCTCAGGTACCCTGACAGGTAGACTGTTTCGGGTCAAAACTGGATGATCTGTTAAAACAAATGAAGGAATGTAGGAAGGCCTTGCCTGAAACCCACAAGAAGCAGGTTTGGAACAAAAAAATTTAGTTAGAAGTTCCTTTCGCAGGAACTACTATAGGGGTCAACAAAGGAAAGTTTTAGATTACAGAAAGGAAGAAAGATTCACGGACAAGAGAAATAGAATGTTGTGACGCCAGGCCAGTGGGAGGAAGATTGACCCACTTCCAAGATCACTGGGAAAGTACGACATCAGATCGCTGGGTTCTCTCTGTAATAAAGAGCGGGTACGGTCTGGAACTGGCAAATACCCCGAAGAAAACGTATTTATGTTCCAGGGTTCATTCTCGGGCAACAGAGAAAGCTTTAATGGAAGAAGTATCAAGCCTCCTGCAGAAAAGAGTAGTAGAAGTACCCCTAAGAGAAAGACATCAGGGCACTTATTCAAGGCTATTTTTAGTGCCAAAGCCAGATGGTTCATTCAGACCCATACTAGACCTAAAGGCCGTAAACAAGTGTATTATAAAAAAGAAGTTCCGTATGGAATCAATAAAATCAGCAACACTTCTTATTCAACCAGGAAATTGGTTTGTATCCTTGGATTTAAAAGACGCATATCTTAACGTGCCCATAGCAGAATCCAGCAAAAAGCTCTTAAGATTTGCAATCTGCATCCAGTCGGTAACCAGGCATTACCAATTCAAAGCCCTCCCATTTGGCCTTTCATCTGCTCCCAGGGTGTTCACAAAGCTGCTAGTAGTCATCTCAGCGTACCTAAGAGGTTTGGGGATCTATTTCATCCCTTATTTGGACGACTGGCTTTTGATTGCTGAATCAAAAGAACAACTAGCTTTAGACCTAATTACAGCTTTACAAGCTCTAAAAAAATCATGGTTGGCTAATAAATTTCAAAAAAATCGGAATTAGTTCCGGTTCAAAGGATTCAGTTCTTAGGTCTAATCATAGACTCAATCTCTATGAAGATCTTCCTTCCAGAAGAGAAGAAACTAAAGATAAAGCAAACAATTCAGAGGCTCAGAGAAAAAGGTGTTTTTCTCAGTCAGAGAAGCGATGAGTTTACTGGGTCTTTTTACGGCCGCTATCCCGGCGGTCGGTTGGGCAAAAGCCAGAATGAGGCCTTTTCAGAGAAACATTCTACAAGTTTGGAAACGACAGACAGACAGCCTGGATGGGCTGATGAATTTCAACAATCAGACGCTGAGGAGTCTTCAGTGGTAGACCTCATCCCGACTCCTGCAAGCAGGTCTTTCATTCCAAATGAAAGCCTTCAGAATTTTAACAGACGCCTCGGCACTGGGCTGGGGGGCCCATTTAGGAGACCTAAAGAAGCAGGGGCTTTGGCAAGAAAAGGATGTAAGAACTTCCTCGAACTTCAAAGAATTGAAGGCAGTATGCATTTCAGTTCCAGATAAAGTATCAGCATATTCAGATACATTCAGACAATAGAACGACAGTTGCATTTGTGAACAAACAAGGCGGTACAAGATCGACAATATTAGAAAATCTATGTTCAAAGATCATGCTATGGTCGGAAGTTCACCTTCTATCAATCTCAGCAGTTCACATAATGGGAAAATTCAGCGTATTAGCAGATGCCCTGAGTCGTCAACACTTAACAGATTGGTCCCTTTCGTGCAAAATTTTCAAGCTTATATCAGACCGCTTCGGTTGTCCAGAAATAGACCTTATGGCCTCCAGGACAAACAGGAAGACAAGACGATTTGCATCTCTGAACCGTGCAGACAAACCAGATCTCATAGATGCTCTTTCAGTACCATGGAAGTTCAACCTAGCATATGTGTTCCCAGGGCCGGCGCGTCCATAAGGCAGCACAGGCGGCCCGCCTTAGGGTGCACCGGCTCTGGGGGTGCACAATTCCAGTGACCGGCAGGAGGGAAGTGCTTCCTCCTGCCAGGTCACCTCCTGGATCCCCGGCACGGTGTGCGGCTGAACTGGATTCCGAGGCGGCAAGGAAGCTCTGATCTCTCTGATCTGCTTCCTTGTGCGCGTTTTGCTGATGCCGCGTGAGCTGGAATATGACGTCATATTCCGGCTCCCGCGGCATCAGAAAACAGCCTGCGAGGGAGCAGATCAGAGAGATCAGAGCTCCCTCGCCGCCTCGGAATCCAGTTCAGCCGCACGCCTCCCAGCAGCCTCACTGGACCACCAATGAGAGACCCACGCCAGCTCTCCAGGTAGGGAGGCTGGGTGGGAAATTTAAATTAAATTCACATTATTAATTACTGTGAGTGTGTGTGTGTCTGTGAGTTTGTGTGTGTGTGTGTGTGTGTATGTGTGTGCATGTGAGTATGTGTGTCTGAGTTTGTGTGTGTGTGTGAGTGAGTGTGAGTATGTGTCTGTGAGTTTGTGTGTGAGTATGTGTCTGTGAGTTTGTGTGTGAGTATGTGTGTGTGTCAGTGTGTGTGTGTCTGTCAGTGTGTGTGTGAGTATGTGTGTGTGTGTCTGTCAGTGTGTGTGTGTCAGTGTGTCTGTCAGTGTGTGTGTGTGAGTATGTGAGTGTGTGTGTGTGAGTGTCTGTCAGTGTGTTTGTGTGTGCATGTGAGTATGTGTGAGTATATGTGTCTGTGAGTTTGTGTGTGTCTGTCAGTGTGTGTTTGTCAATGAGTCTGTCAGTATTTGTGTGTCTGTCAGTGTGTGTGTGAGTGTCTGTCAACGAATGAGTGTGTCAGATAAGTGAGTCTGGCTGTCAGAGACGTCTGTGTGTTTGTCATTGAGTGTGTGTGACTGTCAGTGTTTATACACCCCTGACTGTAGCGTGGCCAAGCGGAGTGTACCGTGGTACAGGAACTTCTGTTTCCTGTACCTGGCAGGACTGACAGGAAAAGCTCACTGTACCGGGATTCGCTCCGCTCAGCCACGCTACAAGAAAGTTAGGAGGCACACCAGGAAGGGGAGGGGACCACTATGGGGGTCGGTGGCGCACCAAGGGACAGGGAGAAGAGGGGAGAGATACCATGAGGTACAGGAGAAGGAGGGAGGGGGGAGAGGAACACTAAGCGACAGGGAACAGAGGGGGGAGGGGAGAGGAACGGAACACTAAGGGACAGGGAAAGGAGGAGAGAGGAGAGAGGAACAGTAAGGGTCAGAGAAGGGAGGGGACCATTAAGGGACGGGGAGAGGGGCTGGATGTGAAAGAAACACAGCGGGTCTTGAGAAGGAAAGAGACACACACAAAGGAGCTGGGAAGAGTAAAAGACACAAAGGGTCTGGGAGAAAAGGAGTCACACAAAGGGTCTGGGAGGAGTAAGACACAAAATGTGGGAGGATGTAAGAGTCATACAAAGAGGAGAGATAGAAGACACACAAAGGCAAAAATAGGAGATAAAATACACTAAAGGGAGTCAGATATTTAAAGACGGGATAAGAAACACAAAAGGGAGGTTAAGAGGCACACAGGTGAAGATGTTTTTGGGGGGGCGGAAAAAAGCATCTTCGTCTATGTACCCAAAATTCTTTGCACCGGCCCTGTGTGTTCCCACCGGTAGTGCTTATTCCCAGAGTGCTTCAAAAGATCAAGTTGGAAAGAGTAAGAACTATCCTAATCCTCCCTTGGTGGCCAAGAAGAAGTTGTTTTTCAGTTATTCTAAACATACCAGGAGCCACCTTTTGGAAACTTCCCCATATCAGAAGAAATTCTGGAACGCTCCATGGTACCTCTTCCAACCCTACAGAGATTCCAATTGACGGCTTGGTGTCTGAATTCCAGATTTTAGAGAGTAAAGGTCTAGATCCTGAGGTTATAAAAATGTTATTGGCTGCTAACAAAGAATCAACGTGTAAAATTTACTCCAAGTTTTGGAAGAAATTTTGTCATTGGTGTTGTAGGTTTAAAGAGCACCCTGTTTCCACCTCCTTCAAAAGATTCTTAAATTCCTGCAGATGGAATTTGCGATAGAGATTAAAGCCAGCATCTTTAAAATTACAAGTTTCAGCTATCAGTTTCTTTTCTTTCAGATGTTTAGCTTCAAAATTCTTCAGGGCTCTGTGCCGTTTGGTTCCTAACATTAGGGAAACCTGTCCGCCCTGGGATCTAAATTTAGTATTGTCCGCTCTTTGTGAGCCGCCTTTTGAACCACTAGAAAAGGCGTCTCAAAGATTTTATCATTATAAACCGTATTTTTGGAGAGTGGGTGAACTCCAAGCTCTACGGGCGAATTTTCCTTTTTTGGTTTTTCATCAAGACAAGGTAGTTTTAAAGCTCGATGAGTCTTTTATTCCAAAGGTATGAAGGCTTCAAAGAGTTCTCTGGCTAGATGGATAAAGGATTGTATTAATTTAGCTTATTCCACAAGTAACGTGGAAATCACAGGCTCAGTAAAGGCCCATTCGACTAGAGCTATATCTACGTCCTGGGCTCTGCAAGCTGCGGCTACGCCTTCCGGATTTGTTCAGCAGCCACATGGTCATCGCTTCATACATTCTCAAAACATTACAGGTTAGACATACTGGCCTCTGAAGATGCAGCTTTTGGGCGCAAGGTGCTACAAGCAGTGGTGAAATGAATCCCGCCCTAAGGGATTGCTTTGTCATATCCCATTGGTAAAGCACTGCCTCTATTCTGAAGGGAAAAACCAAAATGTTTACGTACCGTAAATTTCTTTTTCCTGAAGAAGATTAGAGGCAGTGCTATAATTCCCCCCCCCCCCCCATCCCCCCTTTTTTTCTAATAAACTCGGAATTGTGAATGTAATCGGCTTGTGTATTTTCTGGGGTTGTTTTGGTAAGCTGACATTTAAAGGAAGGTGCTTAATAAGGGGGAGGGTTTTAAAAAAAGTTTGGAGAATTGCCTGCCTGTTTTTCCCTCCAGATTATAAATCCCATTGGTAAAGCACTGCCTCTAATCTGAAGGGAAAAAAAGCACACACAATAGTGCAGACTGTTGAAGTATATAAATGTAGGAAAATCATGTGTTTAATGTACATAGGTTCCCATAAAAATACTCATATATATATTACGTTAAGGAAATCCAAAGCTAGATTTTTTTAAAATGCTAGTAAATATTTGATAAGAATCAAGTAGCAGTGAATGACAGTCCAAATGTTAAATCCACTAGAGTGCAAGTGAATTTATTACATTAAAAACGGTAATGATAAAACAATAGGCAGACTGTTTTACAGGTTTCTGTCCTTTTATCCACTGGAGCTTTTAGTTAGTTTATCATCCCCCACCCCTATTATCTGTGGGCATGGAGGTGGGGTACATGATTCCCTTGTGGTCCAGTGGAGCTGGAGGACAGTGAAGAGTGGGCCCTGAGAGTAATCTTACACCTCCAGCAGCAGACAGTAATCTTCTCTTGTGCGCTGCGAGAGCGTTGCCGTGGCATCCCGTGGTATAGCTCTTGCGCCTCGCAAAAGAAGAGTACTGGCTGCTGCTGTAAGGAAAATTAGCAAGTGAACTCTTTCTTACCAGAGAATTTTGTTTTCAGTAAAAGAGGCTTAGCTCCTACCATAAACTCCCCTCCCCAAAAAAACAAAAAACGCAGACCACGTGGGAGAGCTAGTGGACAAGGTATTCCTGATGTGACATAGACCATGTGGTCAGTCAGGTTTATCAGTCTTTAAGTAGCTAGGCTATTTAATATATATATATATATATATATATATTTCAAATATGGTGCCGGATTGCGTGACTCTGTTTTCGCATGCTTAGTGGCGCAACAAAGATACATTGGAACACACGGCTACTTGAGTAAACTCAACATACTGTGCCTGCGTGCAGAAGCTGCCACGATAAGAACCCCCCCCCCCCCCCCGGGTCAGGTTCTGTAATATCTAACACCTCCAGTATGTTTAGCTTCTCAATCCTCCTTCTTGCGGACAACCAGTCGGACAATTTTGACAGGGAGTTGACAATATCACTGGATAACTCAGCTCCAAATGCCTCCCTCTTCACCAACCTGTGCTGTTCAACCAACCTGCTTGTGGAGTTGTCTGTCCGTCCCACTAGCGGGACAAGTAAGAACTGAGGTGTTCCAAATCTACAAGGTATTTAAGTTTAGGAGGAGTGGTTCTAATTAAAAATAATATTACATTTTCAGGTTACCTGTCCCCATAGAAGAACATCATCCCCTATGGTACAGCCACTATATGTTTGGAAGAACAGTGCTTTTACAATAATATGGCACAACCAACTATACTATGCATCAATATGCAAATCAAATCGAAAAAGAAAATGTATAAATGGTGCACAAATAGTATTAAAAAGCATAGTCAGAATATACTGTTAGCTTAAAATAAGCAGATAGATACATAGTACAAGATCATTCAAAATATGTGACCTACCAACACATTCCCATATGGAGTAGTTGTCTACCCCTCAAACACAGCTGAACATCAGAAAGATTAAAGGGACACTATAGTCACCTGAACAACTTTAGCTTAATGAAGCAGTTTTGGTGTATAGAACATGCCTCACTGCTCAATCCTCTCCCATTTAGGAGTTAAATCCCTTTGTTTATGAACCCTAGTCACACCTCCCTGCATGTGACTTGCACAGCCTTCCATAAACACTTCCTGTAAAGAGAGCCCTATTTAGGCTTTCTTTATTGCAAGTTCTGTTTAATTAAGATTTTCTTATATCCCCTGCTATGTTAATAGCTTGCTAGACCCTGCAAGAGCCTCCTGTATGTGATTAAAGTTCAATTTGGAGATTGAGATACAATTATTTAAGGTAAATGACATCTGTTTGAAAGCGAAACCATTTTTTTTTTCATGCAGGCTCTGTCAATCATAGCCAGGGGAGGTGTGGCTAGGGCTGCATAAACACAAACAAAGTGATTGAACTCCTAAATGACAGTGAATTGAGCAGTAATTTAGGTGACTTTAGTGTTCCTTTAAGCCATGGAGATCATTGTAGGTTAACATTAGTCCTCCATAGGGACGTCAGATTCACCAGAATCCGGGTAGCAATGGTTTAAAATAAAGCTAGTGGCTAAACTGAATTCTGGTGAGTCTATCGCCTATATAGAGGATTGGTACTAGCCGGTTTCCTTTGGATTCAACAATCTCCCGGTGCTCAGTTGTTTGAGGGGAAGACAGCTACTCTTTCTTTGGTTGATCTGCATTAAGAGTGTGTTGGGAGGGCACATATTTTAAATGATATTGCACTATGTATCAGTAACACATTTTTTTCTCAAAACATTTTAGTACAGTTTGCCAGCTTACCTGGGTCCTGCCAGGATACGGTGTCAGCAGCGCCAGCTTTGGGTCTTCTATTGAAGAAAGCGCTATATAGGTGAGCAGAGCAACGCAGGACCGCATTTCACAGGTTAAGCACATCAGCTGAGCACTCTTAACCAATGAGGAACGTCCTGGATCTGCCATGCTTCGATGAACAGTCACCTGGCTTCTACTTTAGCAAGAGTTCGAAGATGGCACAGGCACCCACCAGGGACCTGGTTAAGTTGCCAATCTGTTCTAAAAAATAGTTCTACTACTTACCGTGGAATGGCACCAGAGTACTCCTGTCACCATAACCACTAGAATGGCATGTAATAGTTATGGTGATTGGAGTTTTCCTTTGAAAGGAAACTTCATACTGGTTTGCATTGTTAAAATAATCTTTAAAAGTGCAGATACAGACTTTGATAATTTACCAAGGATTTGGAGTGTCTGGTAATTCTCCATCATCACCTCTTTGTATAATTTTCTGTCTTCTTCTTTTAAACAATCCCATTCCTCTTTGGTGAAGTAAATTGCAATATCGTCATAATCAAAAGGATTCTGGAAAAAAGAAAACGTTCTGTCAACAGAACAGTTCCTTTATACTCCTAATGCTTATTGCCTTCATTTCAGAACAGTAATGTCCAACTGGCACACCCAGCAACACAGATACTTAGTTGCCACAATGCCACATGAGGTTATTCAACAAAGAGGGAATTTTGTGGAATTGAAATGAAAATGTTTAGGCTAGAATAGTCTAATTCTCAAGTCAATTATGTTTATAGTTTGAATACTTTGGCCTAAACTTTGAAGTTTATGTCTCATGTTAATAAACATCTATGTGTATATATATATATATATATATATATATATATGTGTGAATTACCGTATATACTCGATTATAAGCTGACCTGAATATAAGCCGAGGCCCCTAATTTTACCCAAAAAAACTGGGAAAACTTATTGACTCGAGTATAAGACTAGGGTGGGAAATGCAGCAGCTACTGGTAAATTTCTAAATAAAATTAGATCCTAAAAAAATTATATTAATTGAATATTTATTTACAGTGTGTGTATATAATGAATGCAGTGTGTGTGTGTGTGTGTGTGTATGAATGCAGTGTGTGCGTGTGTATGAGTGCAGTGTGTGTGTGTGTATGAGTGCAGTGTGTGTGTATGAATGCAGTGTGTGTGTGTGTGTGTGTTGCAGAGCCTTGGTGGGGGGTGGGCATTTTTATTATTATTTTTTTTTTATTATTATTTTAATAATTTTTTTGTTGTATTATTATTTTTTATTTTATTATTATTATTTTTTTTTTCCGGCCCCCCTCCCTGCTTGATACATGGCAGGGAGGGGGGCTCTCACTCCCTGGTGGTCCAGTGGCATTAGCAGTTCAGTGGAGGGGGGCTGGCAGGAAGCACTTACCTCTCCTGCAAGCTCCCTTCTCCTCTGCGCCGGTCCGGTCAGCTCACACTGTGACCCCGCGGCTCTCGCAAGACTTACACTGGAGCTGACAGAGGTGCTGACCGGACCGGCGCAGAGGAGAAGGGAGCTGACAGGAGCTGCAGGAAAGGTAAGTAAACGCACACAGCCCCTTGTCTGTAGTATGGCAATGTAAATTGCCATAATACAGACATCGACTCGAGTATAAGTCGAGTTGGGGTTTTTCAGCACAAAATGTTTTCACTTTCACACTAACTTCTCTTGTTACTAAAATATCCCTATCCTTCTGCTCACCTGTCCCAGGTAACACCATCTTCATTACTTACACTTTACTCCCCCTCCCCTCTCTATTCATCCCATGCACTCTACACATACCTTTCCAGCTTATCTGCTCCAACTGCTCCCAAATCCTCTATATCCATACCCTCTTACAAAACTTTCAAATCCAACTCCCACGTTCACTTCCTTTCTATCCTTCTGCTCCTAGCAGTTGGTGGTGTCTCTCCAAAATCCCAGTCCCATCTTGGCAAACCCACCACTTACCAACTCAAGGAACCACACAAATCTCATACTCATCTCATGTTACTCTACCTCTAAATCCTCCTTCAATACTGCCCTCTGGAATGCACGCTCTGTATGCAATATTACAAAATCCACTGCTGTCCACGACCTCTTCATCTCTCATTCCCTATATTTACTAGCCTTAACAGAAACATGGCTTTGCCCCTCTGACACTGCTACCACTGCATCTTTGTCCTTTGGTGGTCTTCAACTTACCCACAACCCAAGACACTGAATGTAAAGGTGGTGGTGTAGGGTTTTTTCTCCTCACCTCTCTGCTCCTTCAAACCTCTACCCACCCCTTCCCCATCATTTGAAATTAATTTGATTTGCCTCTTCAAACCCTTCTCTGCTAACATTGCTGTTATTTATCGCCCCCCCTAGTTCCTTTCTCCTCTTCCTTGACCACTTTGCTGCCTGGCTACCCTACTTCCTCTCTTCTTACATTCCATCCCTAATTCTCAGGGATTTCAATATTCCAATTAACCCACCTCTAAACTACTTTCAATTATTTCCTCCCTTGGGCTATCGCAGTGGGCTAATTCTCCCACCCATGTAGCTGGCAATACCCTTGACCTCATTTTCTCTTATGCATGTACAGTATCGAATATCTGCAACACTCCATTTCCTCTCTCTGATCCCCTCTTATTGTTTTGCTCTCGAGTCCCCCCCCCCCCCACCCAACAACCTCAGCCTAACCTACCTCAACTCAGGAGGAACCCGAATTCTATTGACCTCCAGAAGCTGTCAGCTGATATTGATTCACAACTGCTATCCATCCCTTCCCTCTCCTGTCCCTCACTGGCCATATCCACATATAACACTACCCTCACCTCTGCTTTAAACGCTGCAGTCAAGAGGTGGCTGCGCTTCTCCTTTCCTCTCGCCCCACCACTTGCCCGCTCGATCACCTTATCACGTCTCTCTCCCCTTGTCTTGTGCCTTCAACTGCTCTCTCTCTTCTGGCGTTGTCCCTGCTGACCTTCAACATGCCACTGTAGTACCTATTCTGAAAAAAACATCCCTTGACCCGTTCTCCCCCTCAAATTATTGTTGCATATCCCTGCTTCCTTTTTCCTCAAAGCTTCTGGAAAGACTTGTCTTTACCCGTATGCCTTACTTCCTCAATTCCAACTCTCTCCTTGACCCTCTTCAGTCTGGCTTCCACCCTCTCCACTCTACTGAGACTGCTCTTACCAAAGTTACCAACGACTTAATCGCAGCTAAATCCAAAGGCCACTACTCCATACTAATTCTTCTTGACCTCTCTGCTGCCTTTGACACCGTTGATCATACTCTCCTTCTTCAAACTATTTAATCACTGTCTCTATAACTCTGTCCTCTCATAGTTTTCCTTGTATCTCTCCCAACGCTCACTCGGTGTCTCCTTTTCTAATGATGCTTCCTCCCCTCGTCCTGTCTCGATTTGAGTCCCCCAAGTGTCTTTATATTATCTCTTTAGTCTGCCTCTCTTGGCAAACTTATTACCTCTTTTGGATTCCACTATCACCTGTACATTGATGACACCCAGATATATCTCTCCTCCCCGGACCTCTCCCATGCCGTCCTGCAATGTGTCACTGCTTGCCTTTCTTCCATCTCTGACTGGATGTCCTCCCGCTTTCTGAAACACAATCTCTCTAAAACTGAGCTCCTTGTCTTTCCTCCTCCTAATACTGATCCTCCTTTTTCGCTCTCCCTTCAAGATAGTGGTATCCACAAAAGTCCATCCTTGCAAGTGCACTGTCTTGGCATCATACTTGATTCTGGCGTCACCTTTGAGCCTCACATCCAGTATGTTGCCAAATACTGTTGATTCCATCTTAAAAACATAGCCCGCATCCGCCCCTTTCTTAACCTTTGCTACCAAGGAGCTTGCCCTGGCTCTTGTCATATCCTGCATGGATTATTGTAACCCTCTCCCTAATTGGTCTTCCCAAAAGTCGTATTGCCCCGCTACAGTCTGTAATGAATGCTGCCGCCAGACTGATTTTGGATAGCGGGTTACCTGCGCTATTAATGAAGGAAGAGACCAATTCCCTCCCCCTCTCCCAGTAACTGGACGACACAGTTCCAGGGGTATAACAACCACTTTATTGGCCACACGCGGCTTTATACTTTTCCCCATGCAAGGGTTGGACACCACACATGGACATTGTCACTGTGACAAACTCCCTTTTTTAGGGAGTTTGCCATGAGTTTTTGGAGGGGACTACTTGCCAGCCTCCTGCCCCCAGACTATGGGCCCTGCAAAAAGACATGCTAAAAAGTGACTTCCCTGGAAAATGTGCCTCTTTCCCTCCCCCGTTTTCCTATCCTATTGTACTCCAGCAGGGCATTGTCCGAGGGACACTGCCAGACCAGTTGAAACTGGCTGCTTTGTCCCTCCTCAATCTCTCATCAGCCCTTGCTATTGTCTGACCCCACCCTTCCTTGTACTATAGGGCACTTTTAACATTGGACATATTGAGCGCTCAGATCCAAGCTATCTGGGGATATGTTGGACATATAGGTTAAACATTGTATTATAAGAGTTATGTATTTTTATGTGGTTTTTGTAACAGTTTTTGACTTGGAGATATTTCCTGTACCTGGAGATAATTAAGTTACCACAGTCACTTAAGCCAATTATCTCCAGGATAGAGGAGAAGATAGACCGGCCGCACAGCCTAAATCTGTGGAACTATTTTGGGCATGAAAAACAAGCTTGCGGTTGGACAAATGTGACTTCAACAAATCTTTTGATTTTTGCATATGTTGTTCACCCAGAACAGGGCTATCCAGGGATGTAGGATTTGTGGGGATATGTGGTGTTTTGGGGTGTTTTCTGTACAATTTTCTGCCTGTGGATAATTAGCCATTAGCTAGCTTAATTATATCACAGGCAGAGGGGAGGGATTGCTGACTGTATGTGGGAGTGTTGCTGTACTAATTATTGTTCCTATTGGTTTGTGTCCCTTTTGTCCCAGATTACCATCAGGTCCAGGGGGTGTGCCTCTGGCCTGGAAAGATGTATAAAAGAAATGCCTTTGTGCTCAATAAATCAGATCATCTTGCACCTTTATGAAGTTTCAGCTCATGTTTGGGGGATTGGAGAACTACACTCTGGGGGCTTGCTATAATCACTATACTCCCCTAAGAATAATCACTAAGCTCTTATAAGATCTTGTTCCTGTTCTCTGGATTAAGAGAGGTCTACCTACTGGAAGCTGGATCCTGGTCTTGGGTCCAGAGTGGGTGGAAGACGGCGAGACCCCAACCAAGCTGTGGCGGTTTGTGGAGTCTGTGGTGGTTATGGTGTCTGGTGGATTGCTTGGAGCCCTCGGGAAGCACTAGGAGCATCCGTCAGCGGAAGGTACCCAGTCAGGGTGCCAGGCATTCCGTTACAGTCACCTCCCAGGATCCTCCTCCTCCCAGGGGTCCCAGCGCGGGACAGGAACTCTGGTCCCTTTGTCCCTTGTTCCCGCTACCCAAACACAGGGTTCCCACTTCAGGTGACAGGGAATCCTCTTCCCAGGGTCCCTCATGCCTAGCAACCAAAACGCAGGAGAGGGGTCGTGGTTCCTTTGTCTCCTAGGCATAAAAAGCACACCAATTAGTGTATCTTTTCCCATCTTCCCATGTACCTGGGAAGCACAGCGTGGGAAACACCTTGCCTCTTTGTTCCCCAGGTAGAGATAGCCCGCCAAACCCACAATTATCCCCAAAGGATATCCACACCAACCCCAAGGGGCCCCCACAACGGTCCCTGCCCCGAACAGCCTCCGTTCGCGGGGTCCCCGTGTGAAACCAAGCAAGGGAAGAGTCTACTTTTGAGATGCTCCCCCTGGACGGCGCTCGTCTATACGAAGGGGAGTGCTCATTAATTAATTCCCTTGCAGTTTCACATTTATGTTGCGAGTTGTTACCATTCTAATTGATTGGTGCGAACATTCCAATGGGCACTGGGGAAGTACTCATTCGGGAACGGATTAAGTTAGGGCACAATCCGTGAATGCTCCCCCTGGTTGGCATTCGTACACACGAAATGGCGGCCACCCACGGAAGGCACACGCGGCTCGCGTCCCTTGTGGTTTGTGGCTTTAGCACCTCGATACGAGGTGTGAACGTGTGGCGAAACCAACCTCGCCACTGGGCATTGGAGAAGCCTGTTTGCCCGCCTCCTGACTATGGCCCCTGGGAGATTTGGCCCTTTAAATACAGTATTTGGGCATATTGTATTTTATTATACTGCTGCTGACCCTTTAAGAACCATCTAGGGACATACTGTGACTTTTGGGAACAAAGCCCTTTTAAGACGGTGTCCCCAGACTTATTTGGGACAATGCACCTTTAAGACTTTGTCCCCAGTGTCCCCAGACTGTTAATATACTGTGTTCCTGGCTTTCTCCCACTTGGTTCAGTAAATGGGGCTTACTGAACCAAGTACCACACAGGCGGACCACCCAGAAGTGGAAGTGTGCAGGCAATTTACCTCCCAGGCTGGGAGCCTGCTGTAGGTAAATTGCCGACCGCTGGGGGGCCGCCGTTCGTACAAACGAACACGTGGCGGCGGCCATCTTTAATTCATCTGAAGTTTTACCTTCTCCAGACTTCAATGGATTCGACAGTTCGACAATTAGAATGGTTGTCGTTCGTCTGTTTGAACTGACTTTAACATGGGAAATAGACCGACCGCACAGCCTGATTCTCTGGAACTCTTTTGAGCATGAAAATGTGCTTGTGGTAGGTCAAATAAGACTTTCCCTTAACTTTTTAACCCCTAAACCGATTGCCCTGATTTTTGAGTATGTGTATATTTCAAGCATGCGCATTCTGAAAATGTATGGTTTATGTGAATGGCATGTATATTTTGGAAGTTATTAATATTTTGTAAAAGCTGCATTTCTCTGCCTGTGATAACTATATTAACCATTGTGTTCAGTAATCATATCACAGGCAGAGGGGAGGATTTTGTGTGGGAGTGTCTGTGTGTATTGTACGGATTGATTGGTTGTATTTCAAAACCCTGTGGGCAGTACTATGTTTGTGGATTGTGAATAAAAGAGGCTGTATGTGCCAGTACAGTCAGTTCTGCTTGACCCTCAAACGAAGTGTCGTCTCGTCATTGGGGGAATTGGATTGTATGCTGATTGCCAGGAGTGTAAGCTGATTGTATGCTTTTGCTGTTCAGCGGTTTACAGCATTCATATGTTTAAGAGCATTCTTATGCCTCTCCGGTTCGGTGATTGTGGTGTCTGCTAGAGTGCTTGGAGCCCTCAGGAAGCGCTAGGAGCATCCTTCAACAGAGGTACCCAGTTGGGGTGCCCGTCGATCCGTTACAGAACGTTGTAAAACACCATCTAAATGAGGTTTCATGATGGTCCCCGTTCAGGAGGTTAAATGGATTCCTTTCGAGGCGGCACTCCCGAACAGGGGAGCAGGCAGTTTAGACGAACACACAGAGTCAAAATATAGGATCAAGATAGGGGAAATACACGAAATACACGAAAATGAGGGAAAATGAGGGAGAACCCACAGTACACACATAACAGAAAAACCAGGGCAATTCACAGTTTAGCGTCCTAGTTATAGTTAAATCCCCCCTCTCATAATATTGTAAAGTGCTGCGGAATCTGTTTGCACTATATAAATGGCAATATTAATAATAATAATAATAATAATAATAGGTGTCTACCCATTTCTGGAAATGTTCTTCTCCATTTTATGGGTCTATACAACCTCTGCAGAGGATTTTTTTTCTGACAGGTGTTAGAACAGTAAACTCATTTTTATATCCCTTTCATCTATTTTATCACAGCGCTACCATCACCTCTACCTCGCAGGCTCGCTGCCTGGGTGTTCTTTTTGACTCCAGCCTCTCCTTCACTCCTCATGTCTAATCAATTGCCAAATCCTGTCGCTTCCATGGCAAAAACATCCACCCCTATTTAATCCCGGATGCGGCTAAGGTGCTGGTCCATGCTCTTGTCCTCTCTTGCCTGGACTATTGCAATACTCTTCGCACTGGTCTTACATGTTCTCAGATTGCACTGTTGCAATCTATAATGAATGCGGCAGCAAGGCTCATTTTCCTGTCCGCTCGCACCTCCCACGCCTCCCCGCTCTGTCAGTCCCTGCATTGGCTTCCAGTTAGATATATGGCTCAATTTAAAATTCTGGTGCTCGCTTACAAGTCCCTACATAATGCTGCTCCAACCTACCTATCCTCCCTAATACACAAGTGTAACGGATCGCCTGGCACCCCGACTGGGTACCTCCGTTGAAGGATGGTCCTAGCGTTTCCTGAGGACTCCAAGCACTCTGGCAAACACCACAATCACCAAACCGAAGAAGCATATAAATCCCCTCAAGCATATGAATGCTGTAGACAGTTGAATAGGAAACCATACGAATAGGTTTACACTCCTAGCAGTCAAACTGGAACAGCATACAATAAATCCTCCCCCAAGAATGAGACGACACTTCACTTTGAGGGTTAAAACAGGAACTCCCTGTCCTGGCCCATGCAGCCTCTTTTATTCCCAATCCCCAAACACAGTACAGCCCACAGGGTTTTACAGAACAACCAATCAATCCGTACAATATACACAGGCATTCCCACACAAAATCCTCCCCTCTGCCTGTGATATGATTACTGTACACAATGGTTAATCTCATTATCACAGGCAGAGGAATACAGTTTTTTTTTTTTTTTTTAAATTCTTTATTTTTGTAGTGCCAAGATGGGTAACAAGCATATAAAGACAATTAGTGCTATACATAAAATATAAGTTAAGGATAACTTTAGGGTATCAACATATGTCAGCGATAAGGCACCTTTTATGATAATAACATGTTGCTTTGATGGAAAACTGTACATTGCACAGTAATGTTGAAGAGTGTCGTGATATTAGTGTGGTTGCAGTCTATTACTGCCCTTCACATAGGGAAGGCCAGCTAGAACGTGAGGAACATGCTAGGGCTATCACTGTGTATGCATTTGTACGTTTGCCACCGATAGCCGGCCGCAAGGTGGGTTGCCGGGAGGGACATTTTAGTCAGTGAGACTGCCAAATTTTGGTTCGGTGAATGAGCCACGCCAAGGCATGGAAGGGAGAACTTAGTGGCAGGTGGGTAACCGAAAGTTTTGGTTCCCAGGAACCCCAATGCGGGTGTTTAATGGACATAACGGTGTCCTGTCAGCTTGTAAGGGCTGTGTTGTGCACATAAACAGCGGAAGCGGATTGAGCCCGGTGGGGAGTTAAGTAAGCTCCATATCCCCGGAGCCTGTGGGGGGGGGGGGTGCATTTCAGGAGCGCTTGCTGGTTATAGCGCTTTGCACAAA
The DNA here is from genome assembly GCF_036172605.1 of Pelobates fuscus. Taxonomy (NCBI): domain Eukaryota; kingdom Metazoa; phylum Chordata; class Amphibia; order Anura; family Pelobatidae; genus Pelobates; species Pelobates fuscus. The sequence continues at coordinate 190,194,897 of NC_086323.1, forward strand.
GGCATGAACTACCCTCGTAGGGCCGCTTGTCCCGTGGGACTTATCTACGGTTAGGTGAGTCGGAGCGTAAAAGGAGAAAAAAAAAAAAAGAAAAGAACATAAACATAAACAAAACCAGTTGCATGAGTATAACAATGCATAACGCAAGCATAACTGTAGGCTGTGTGTCAGCAAAAAGAGAGTCTGTCCATGAGGCGCCTCATCCTGGGGCCTTCGAGTTGGCGGGCGTAAAGACCGCTACGTTGTCGACATCCCACACGTGTGTTGAGCCGTTCTGACTGGTGGTGGTGGTAGCAGTCAGTCCCAGGGAGTGCAGAAAGTTATTAGCGTCGGACAGTGAGGTGATTCTGTGTTTTTTGCCACTTCTCTCTACCACAAGTGCCCGTGGGGTCCCCCACCGGTACGGAAGTCCTGCTGTACGCAGTTGAGTCGTCACCTCCTTGAATGTGGCGCGCCACTGCAGTGTAGATCTGCTGAGGTCCTGGAAAAAGCACAGTGCGTGCTGTTCAAAGAGGAATGGTGATTGGCCTTTAGTTTGCGCCATGAATATGTCCTTGTCGGTTCGTGTTCGAAAGCAAACGATGACATCCCTTGACCCCGAGGGTTTGGTTGTGAGGCTACCCGGGAGGCGGTATATCCCGTCAAGCTGCATACCTTTAGCCTGCTTGGGTGTCAGTGTAGTGGAGAGTAATCTCCTGACGTACTGTGGGAGCTCTCCAGCATCAATGTTGTTTGGGATCCCTCTAATTTTGAGGTTGCGCTGTCTTGCCGCATCTTCCAGCTGTCCCACCTTCGCTGTCAGCTCTGCACATGCGAGGGTTACTCCCTGCAATTGGGATGCAGTGATGTCTTGTTTAACCCCGAGGCCGCGGACATTTTCCTCTGTGGATTGTATCCTGCCTGCTAGAGTGCTGAGGTCCGTTTTCAGGACCGCCATTTCAGAGGCTATGTACGTTTTGAGTTCCGCCACCATCGCGGCTATGTCGTTTTTTGTAGCCAGTTGCGGGTCGGATTGCCTCTGGGGGGCAACTCTGCCACTTCGGGTGTGCAGCTGAGTCTCTTCCAGTTCAGGATCTTCCTCCTCGGAGGCCGATGTGGAGCCGTGAGGTGTTTCTGCCCTGCGGTCCGCCATTTTAGGCCTGGGTGTCTGGGTGAGTAAAAAGCTAATATCTCGGGTGTTGTGCTCACCCGAGCCCCGAGATTTGCGGGAGTGTTTGCCCATGTTCTCCTGCTTCGGGTAATGTTTTGGGAGCGTATATCCGTTATTCCGATCGGGGTAATGTGGGTATTCAGTCGTTTTCGGCGTCGGAGCTCAGGGTGCATGCGACCGCTCCGTTAGCTAGCAAGCTCCGCCCCCCAGGAATACAGTTTTTACACAATATTTATAACTTCTAAAATATACATGTCACAAACATAAAACATACATTTTCACAATCAATCCATTCAGGGGAACAACATATTAAAAAATGGCACGAATCAGACCAGGGGTTCAAAAGTCAGCAAAAGTATTTCTAAAACCCACTGCCAGCATGGCTCTCCGGCCCAAACCAGTTTCACAAGAGTCTGGCAGTGTCCCTGGGACAACACCCTGCTGGAGAACAATGGATCCGGGGGAGGGGAAGAGGAAGTGTCCAAAAAGTTTCAGTATTTCCCTTCACTGTTGTTAAAATGCCAGCACAGTACAATAAAGTACAATATGTCCAAATGCAGTTCTTTAAAGGGTCCCATCTTCCCGGGACCATAATCAGTGGGCAGGAGGCGAGCAAGCAGTCCCCTCCAGGAAACTGGGGCAACCTCTGGTGCAGGGTCCAGTCCGCTACAACAAGTATGCCCCGTCGAGTCCCCTACGCTCTGCCAAAGACCTACGTATATCCTCTGTCCGTACTCCCACCTCTAACGCTCGCCTCCCAGACTTTTCCAGGGCTGCACCTCTTCTGTGGAGCGCCCTTCCCTTCTCCGTAAGAATTTCACCCAGTCTCCACTCATTCAAAAAATTATTGAAAACTCTTCTTCAAGAAAGCATATCAATTAAATGTTAGCAGGTTTTTATCCCCCACCCTCCATGACTCCTCTCCTGCAACTGTCAAAAATTACCTACTGGGGGCGTGGCCTGACCGTTCAAGAAAATGGACGTGTGAGCGATCGGCTCGGTGAGAGGACCCCAGAATACAGCGACTAACTCAGCGTCAAGAGAGATTTTTCCTACCTACAACAACTGCTTATTGCCAGGACACCATGGCACAACGCCTCACCAAAAAAAACAAAGTGAAAGAAGCACCTACCCTCCAAATCGCGGCTATGTCTTCACCGCCACGCCGAACGCAAGATGGCGCCGACAGGCCTACATCCCCGGCCTCCAGCTCCGGACGGAGCGACCTTACCTCTCTCTCCCACGGAGAACTCCCAGCCACGGAATCGGCGATACAGAAAATGCTGAACGGCTTACAAACATCATTACGAGCAGACTTCGCCCAGCTGGCGAAAGAAATAAGAGCAGATGTTAAAGCTCTCGGAGATCGAACCGATTACCTCGAAAGTAAAACTGAAGAAATCATAACAGCGCACAACAACGTGGTTGCAGCACATGATAAAATGGAGGCTAAAATTTCCACTATTCTTACCAAATTGGCGGACCACGAGGATAGAGACCGCCGTAATAATGTGCGCATTCGAGGGATACCAGACAACATCAACCCAGGAGAATTGGGCGACTATGTCCGTATTTTATTTAAGATTCTGGCTCCAGACCTTCCGGAATCTGCATTTTTACTGGACAGGACCCACAGGCTGCCTAGGCCTCGGCACCTCCCCGCGACTGCACCAAGGGATACTATCACAAGAATCCACTATTATACCACTAAAGAAACCATAATGGCAGCTTCCAGGAAACACCCTGATCTCCCCGCTGAATACAGCAAGATACAACTGTTCACTGATCTTTCGGCATCCACATTAGCTGCAAGAAGAACCTTCATGCCGATTACCAGTGCACTGAGAGCGGTGGACATTCCCTACAAATGGGGCTTTCCTGCACGTCTCATCGTAAAAAGGAATGGCGCGGAGAGGCACATTACCAACTTAGAAGATGGAAAAAGAGTCTTGATGGAATGGAATGTATCGTGGACAGGGGAAGATGGGCCTACTACCGCCATCATCCAATCACCGAAGAAACTCACCCATGAATGGGACTTACATACCGCAGTTAAATGACTGGCCCTTCTTTGCCTATATGAACAATTGCATTTTGGACATAGTCTAACGATCCCACGGCAGACGAAACTGATGTTGGAGACCGGTAACCAGCACTTTTTGAAATGTATTCTTTATTCTTTATATGTTATTGTTTAATGGTTATAGGCAGGTCTTATAGAAAATACCACAGATCCAACGATAGGACTAGGGTTAATGTAATCTAAGGTTAAAGGGATTTTGTAAACGCGGTGGAATGGGTAACAATGACTATTTCCCCAAGTGTAAGCTAAGATCAGCCCAGTCACAGTTAATAAGGGTCAGCAGCACTGGGAAATACACTGCCTTCCCAACCAAGATACCAGAGACTAATGATGAACGGGTCACACTTTCACCTCACATGGTTCCACCCCGACCTCTCCACACAACGAGGGTGGCAACTACGAGTTTACACACGTGAACTATAAAAAGGTGCACAGGTACCACCGGGTTGCTACTTGCTCCCCGAGGGCTCTTACATATGCACATATGACAAGGTGTTGTATCTCACAGTCGCCCTACGATACACACTTTCTAGCATATACTTGGGCACTAATGACCCTCAGATGCTTGATGAGACTATAGAGGGTTCACAAACACACCGCAAATAGCTATAGCATTTATAATCCTATAGCAGTCGACCATCCTATCATGGATAGGGGCCCCCTCGACGACGACACAATACCCTCTCCACCATACAAACATTGTTACTAATGTGCTCTTCTCATTATATAGAGAACCGCGTTACATAAGGTTCTTCTTTGTGATGCGAATATAGGTTTACTGTGCTAACCACAGAACAACATGTCGCGTGACAACTTAGACTATGATTGATGTTAACTCTATACGAAGTTAGAATAACGCCGCAAACGCGGATCCACTCTATGAGGCAACATAGCACTGCCCAAATCCATCACAGTAGTCATAACACTACTGGTGCCCAAAACAAAACAAAAAAACAAAAAAAAACAAAAAGAAAAACAAAAAAAACAACATAAATGAAAAAAAAATAAAAAAATCACATAATACATGCCTTAAGGATTTATGGAGACCGGCAGGAAAATTGACTATGTGCCATTGACAATCTCTCTCTCTACCAACCAGGGGACTCTCGGCCCCACAAGGGCTTCAGTGCCCAAACGCTAGGACGACTAGGTCTTATGTTATAGACCTTTTCTTTGTATATAGTTACTTCTGTATTTTTGGTTTTCCACCCCTATCAACCACCCCACCCCCCCTAAGGTGACTTACTATCGACAGAACTGGAGGGTTTCTGCCCCATATAGAAAAGTAATGTTCACGCATATATACCACTTAGACGTTCAAAGAGGTGTACCCTGGATCCCCAACAAAACCACTATTAGATCTTGCACTGCGACCAATGTTATACCTAGACACCTAGATGGTAACGAACCGAGCCCGCGGTTCAAGCCTAGAGATCTCATGCCAAGTCCAAATGACCCTTAACATTCTTTCAATAAACACTAAAGGCCTCAATACACCCCACAAACGTCGCATGGCCTTGCTGGAAGCTAAAAATCAGAAAGCCCATGTAGCGTTTTACCAAGAAACTCATTTCCAAACTTCCAATCAACCTAAATTCTCCTCTAAATATTTCCCTATAGGCTACCATTGTACATACAGAAAAAAAAAAAGAGGCGTTACTACCCTGATTAGCAAAGAAGTCTCATTTCAGATGATAAAAAAACTGAGTGACAAAAAAGGACGGTACCTCTTACTCCAATGCGTAATTAACAATGCTCACTACACCTTGGTTAACGTATACGGACCTCAGAATGACCACCATAACTTTCTAGACCGCATCCTGGCTTTAGCAAATGCCCACAAATTTGGGGACATCATAATTAGTGGAGACACTAATTTCATCCTTGACACAAATCTCGACACCACTTCCTCCTCTAAAATCTCGCAAAAAACTGCGAAACAACGGGCTCGTTCCATTTCTCTCATAGAAAACACGCTACATTCACATGGATACACCGATATCTGGAGAACATTACACCCACTAGATAAGGACTATACGCACCATTCCCTAGTTCATAATTCGTATTCGAGACTGGACCGCTTCATTATACCGGTATCGATCACAGCAAAAATGTCTAGCGCCAATATTGGCACTATCACATGGTCCGACCATGCCCCAATCACATTATCAGTCATACTACAACATCCCACGAGCGGAAACCGCACATGGAGGCTCAATGACACCCTCCTTAACGACCACAAACTTGTACAGCAAATCACAGATGATTTGACAACATACTTCGCCTTAAATGATACAGGAGAAACAGGAATAGCGACTATATGGCAGGCCCATGAGGCGGTCCTTCGAGGACAATTTATTAAACACGCTAGTTACAACAAGAAACAACGGATGACGATGTACATTGATATACACAAAGAGTTAACTACACTCACCCGTACAAATAAACAATCGCCGTCACATGACATTACAAAACGGATCCTTGAACTACAGTCCAAACTGAAAGATATAGAAACAGCAAAAACGATATACATATTAATGAAAATGAAACATAAATTTTTTAAAGAGGGAAATAGGGCTGGGAAGATTTTGGCAACCCAACTTAAAGCCAGATCTCTGGCTTCCAAAATAGCATTCCTAGACAAGGGGCAGGGAGGGAAAATTACTAATCCGCAAGAAATAGTGGAGGAATTTAGTAGCTATTACAGCGACTTATATAATTTAGTAAAGAACCCCGAATGCCATACCCCTACCCAAGCCGACATAGACACATTCCTGAACGACATTCACCCACATACCATTAAACCTGAAGAAAGCCGCGAATTAATACAGCCCTTTACGGCGCATGAAATTATAAATGTCCTCAAACAACTACCTAAACACAAGTCACCTGGTCCAGACGGGTTTACCAACCTCTACTACTATACCTTTAGAGACATTCTTGCGCCACACTTAACAAAACTGTTCAATCACTGTTTCCAAGGGGGGTCTATGCCCACAGCGATGCTTCAAGCCCACATAACTACCTTACCAAAGCCTGGGAAACCCCCAACCCAGTGCTCCAATTTTCGCCCAATATCCTTACTGAACTGTGACACAAAAATTTATGCTAAACTATTAGCGAATAGAATAAGCCCTATATTGACACGTGTAATACATAATGACCAGTCAGGCTTCATTAAAGGTAGACAAGGCTCTGATAATACTAGGAAAATACTTAATATACTATCACACATTTCAACCGAAAAAACAGAAAGCCTTTTATTGGCACTAGACGCTGAAAAAGCCTTTGATAGGCTGAACTGGACTTATATGACATCAGTTTTACACAAATACAAATTCCCACAAGAGATGACAAGGGGCATAATGGCACTGTATACCACCCCAACAGCTCAAGTATACAATTCAGGATTCACTTCATCACCATTCAATCTTTCTAACGGTACCAGACAAGGCTGCCCGCTGTCTCCTCTTCTTTTCATCCTTGCACTAGAACCACTAGCGCTCAAGATTAGAAACGACACACACATCTCAGGGATACCCATAGGAAACTCTAACTTTAAACTGTCTATGTTTGCGGACGACATACTACTGACTATTAGCAACCCAGAAACGTCTCTGCCCCGCCTCATGTGCCTCCTACAGGAATATGGGAGGATATCATATTACAAACTCAACAACAATAAAACACAAGCACTTCCACTCCATATACCCACATCACGAGTTGATACCCTACGCCAGGCCCACAAATTTGACTGGAAACAGAACTACATCACATATCTAGGAGTAAAGCTTGCATTGCACGCACACAACACCATATCACTAAATTATGGACCATTGCTGCGAACATGCACCTCTCTTATCCAAACGTGGAAAAATGTACACCTTTCATGGCTAGGTCGAATTCATACTGTAAAAATGGTTCTGCTACCCAAAATTCTCTACATCTTTAGAATGTTACATCTCCAGGTACCGCCACACACTCTCAAGACCATACAGTCCATATTGTCCAGATTTATCTGGAACAAAACAAAACCACGAATTCCTATTTCCTTGCTCCAACAGACACAATCTAAAGGGGGCCTAGGGGTACCTAAAATAGCCGCTTATTTCGAAGCTGCTGTTCTTGAATCTGCCATAAGGCTCCATGCGCCCAGACACTCATTCCAGTGGGCAGATATGGAATCAGACAAAACTCAACCACATGCTCTGTTACACTTAATGTGGACGCCCAAAGCACTTCGCCCACCAAAAATATCCTTGTACCCCACCTCCATATTGATGCTGAAGTTCTGGGACAGGCTGTTGGCCACCGTATCCGAAAAGGGGAAATACTGCGTAGATGTTCCTATAGAAGCATTGCCAGGACTCACACCATGGCTATCATTAAAAACGTGGACCACTTATGGCATGAGATTCATCAAGGATCTATGTATACAGAATGAAATAAAAACGTTCCCCAACCTACAAACGCAATTTAACATACCCAACTCGTGTATATTCCAATATTTACAACTAAAAAGTATCATAAACACTCAAGTAACGCTTAGACAACAGACCACACCACAAAGCGTCACAGACGCACTAGCGGTTATATCTGGATGTCACTCAGCACCACTGAAATCCCAAACTCTATCATTGTGCTATAAGGCTCTATTAGGCCAGAGTACCCCCATACGTTTAATTATGTTCGACAATGGGAAAAAGAGGGATTACCCAACCTTCCAGACGAAAAATGGCTTAAAGCACTCAACGCCCTTAGAGGTCTCACCTCTTGTTTCTCTCATGTAGAAGCCCATAAGAAGGTGCTCTATAGATGGTACCTTACTCCACAAAGACTACACCAAATATACCCGAATTCAATCCCTGAATGCTGGAGATGCATGACAGAAATAGGTAACATGACACACATATGGTGGGACTGTAGAGGAATTAAACCACTGTGGAACCAAGTCGAGCAACTTCTACAACGCACCCTTAATATAACGACATCTTTAACACCTACTATAGCGCTCTTATTGCTCTTCCCTCCGCAGTGGCCGAAAACAAATCAAAAGATAGCCTCCTCAGTAATTTTAGCAGCGCGACACTTAATAGCCCAACAGTGGAAAAGCACAAGGTGCCCCTCTCGAAAGGAATTACTAGACAGAGTAAATCAATATTACAAATACGAGCTACTTTCATCCGATTCTCATATGAAGAGAAAACAAACAGAACAAACTTGGCTACCATGGTTTGAGGGATTATATAGCGACACCACACCAAATACTTTATTGGAGGATCCACAACACCCAACACCATAGGTCACCACAAGAAACACGAGGCTGGGGCTTAGGTATAGTCTGCTAATTGGGCTAGAATTAGGGGCAGAACTAAAGATGGTTCCGGTTACTCAGGGCAAGATACTTAACTATATAAATGTATAAATGTTTCACATATCTACATATGATGTATGCGTATCCAATGATATAACCTTGTTTTTTTTTTGATGCCTCACGATGTTGCACCACCTGGTGCAAATGAAACATGCATTATTATGTCGCCAATTGTACTTCCCCCCCCCCCCCCTCTTTTCCTTTCTGTACCCCTCCCACTTATGTTTTGATGTTTTGATTTTTCCTGGAAAATAAAAAACTTTAAATTTGAAAAAAATTACCTACTAAGCCCTCAGTGAGTACTTTTCTAAAAACCTACTTCGTACCCCTACTTTTACCCTTTGTGTCACTATATGCCATTCCCTCTAGAATGTAAGCTCATTGAGCAGGGACCTGCACCTCACTGTTCCTGTACGTCCAGTTGCCTGGTTACAATTACGTGTCTGTTAGTCTATCCATTGTACAGCGCTACGGAATCTGATGGCACTATATAAATAAAATAATAATAATCTATACTTACAATTAAGGTTTTTTGCTACGTTTCTTCACAAATAGCAAAGTTTCATTGAAGTGGATTTAGTTTATAGGAGTCCCTAGGCACGATCCTTACATTCAACACTAAACTGTTCTTGATGTTTTAATGCTAAACAAAAGCCCAGCAATCCATTCCCTTTGTGCTGCTTGAAAACATGAGCCTATCATAGTGTCATTACTGGTATGAATTAGTATTGCTACAAAGAAGTGTGTAAACTCTACCTTAGCCACTTCTCCAGTGGAGCAGAACTAATAGAATTCATGGATCATCAATCAGTGTTAAACTGCTCAAAAATTGATTTTTACTAAATAGAGGAACAGTGCCAGGGGACTCCAGGCATTATAACCAGTTTAATGAGATGCAAAAGTTATGGTGTCTACATTGTCTCTTTAATTTCATCTTTCATTCATCTAACTGGCTCCTTGCATTAGGGATAACAATTTTTCCCCCCTCGATTTCTGAATATATATGCCCTGGGATTAAATTGAGAAGTCAAGTGCAGCGTCACATAAAATCAAGCAGCATTTCAGCTCCACATGACCCTCCACCAAGCCACAAAATGAGCTACTACATCTTTATCCAGGGACCTATTAAAAATATGAGGGTAAGCAATGTTTTACAAAGGCAAGAAAGACATCAGAACCACTGTAAAGAATTAAAGGGTAGACCTGGAGCCACTGCACATGATCTTAATGGACAAAGGTAGGAAAGGAGCATCTGGAAGAGCAGAAATAGACTTATCAGAAGAAGGTGTGCATGTAATGACCACAAGGGACTATTTAAAAATGGATCAACGGAGGCTGTCTGTGCGTCAATGTCCTTCTCACCTTTCCATTTGAATATTTTGAGCTTTCCCTAGTCATCGGCATTGTTAGATATTTTCTGCTAATCCTGGTAGAAAGGATTCCTCTTGCTCCAATGATCGGCTTGTTTCTTCATACATGTGACGTTACAGAACAGCAAACAAAATAGCTTCCATTGTCCTGTAATAGAAAGAAGGTGTGTAAAGGGCTTTTACGCATCACAAAGGCGGACATGTTGGGCACAATGGGGAACACTTTTGCCAGATCCGCTTCCTAAAGATATGGAAATTTTTTAAACAGACTGTGTGTCCTCAAACATTCCAATCCAGTGTGGATCGAATGATCCTCACCCCCCTAAATTTAAGATTGATTTTCATTAAATGCTTACAGGTGGAAAAATCTATGCAGGGATAGTTTTCCATTTAAGATATAGAAAAGTCCAAAGGTTATACAGAGTGAAATGTGGATTAATTATACAGCATGATGCTCCAAATTCATGCAATATTTATATTTTGATGAATACATTCTATAAATTCAAGTTTATTGCACTTGTGTCTGTAGAGTGAACATTTTTCACAGCAAATGTGTTAAACATACCAAGTTCTGAAAAGACATTAAACCCACTTTTATTCTGCAAATCTATGTAAATACAAGCATATACATACAAATAAAGGACAAGTAATCGGTCCCGCCTGTGACACTAAGAATAGAGATAGCGTCCAGGTTTAACCGGTTATCCTTGGCACCAAACTGAGACTCCAGGGGTCTCTCAGGGATTGACCCTAATATAAACTAACCAGAAAAAAACATGGAAATATAGATACAGTGATTCTCAGAAGAAGAAAGAGTGAAAATCACTGTTTCACCTGGATATAAAACAGTAATTTTACTTACCGTAAATTCCTTTTTTCTTAGTATAGTGGCAGTACTCACAAGTGGGATGTTCCTTCCGTTGTTGGACAAGAAGCTCCTCCTTCTTTGAATCTTATAGCTGTGCTCCGCCTGCTGCCTCTATAAAACCTGCAAGATCGAATCACCCGCCAGTAATAAAAAAGAACCAAACGGAGACTGAATAAAGCAAAAAACATTTAATCCAAATGATAGAGGAGGGAAACCCAGTACTGCCATTATACTAAGAAAAAAGGAATTTACGGTAAGTAAAATTACTGTTTTTCCCTTCGTATAGTGGCAGTACTCACAAGTGGGATATAGCAAGATCCCTGCAACCAAACAAAAGGGTGAGGACTCAGCAGGCCACAGCTTGCAGCACCTTACGCTCAAAAGCAGCCTCAGATGATGAAAATATGTCCAGCCTATAATGCTTGATGAAGGTATGCAAGGAAGACCAAGTAGCCGCTTTGCAGATGTCCTCAGGTGATGCCGCTGCCCTTTCAGCCCAGGAGGTCGCCATAGCCCTCATGGAATGAGCTTTCAACGGGAATCTGAGAGGAATCCCTTTGGAGTGATAAGCCAACTTGATGGTATTTGTAAGCCATCTAGCCAGAGAGGGTCCGGAAACAGCACGACCCTTGTACTTGCCTTGAAAGTAGACAAAGAGATGATCTGAGGATCTAAACCCCTGAGTCTTCTGAAGGTAGATCTTCAGGGATCTTCTAACATCCAGGAGATGCCACTTTCTTTCCAGATCCGATGTAGGAGATTGACAAAAGGACGGCAGAATAATAGGTTGGTTAATCGCAGCACTAGAGATAACCATAGGCAAAAAAGAAGGCCTGGGGTGCAGGACCACTTTTTCTTGATGGAATATGGTGAACTCCGGAGAAGATGACAGAGCTCGGATCTCACCAATTCTCCTAGCGGAGGTGATAGCCACCAGGAAAGCCGTCTTGAAGGTTAGCAGCTTGATGGGGACCTGAATCAATGGTTCAAACGGTGGTTCACAAAGGGCTTGAAGAACCAGAGACAAATCCCAGGTAGGAAAAGACACTAATCTGGGAGGCCTCTTCAACCGTATGGACTTAATAAACCTGCGTACAAGCATGTTTGAGGAAATGTCACGAACCAGTAAGTGACTTAGAGCCGAAATCTGGCCCTTGAGTGTAGAGACCCCTAGGCCGGCTTCAAAACCATCCTGCAAAAAAGAAAGGATTTCCGGGATAGATGTTCTGGCAGGATCCGAACCCCGCAGAGCACACCAGGTTCTGAATTTCATCCAGACCCTGAAATAGATTCTCGAAGTGGACAAGCGGACAGAAGATAACAAAACGTCACATAAATGTTCTGAAAGACCATGTCCCTGAAGGATCATCCTTGCAGCAACCATGCCGTCAGGCGAAACATTTCCAGGGTTTCTACGGGAAGAGTCACATTCTCTAATATGGTGGAAGAGATCGGGAGAGACCAACGTGAGATGGTCATATTTTCCACTTCTGAGAACCAACTTCTGTTTGGCCAGAAGGGTAGGACTGCTAGAATTCTTGCCTTCTCCCATCTTATCTTCTGAACAATCCGGGGAATAAGAGCGACAGGAGGGAAAATATAAGCCATGTTGAAGTTCCAAGGGATCGACAGACCGTCCAGGACATCTGGGTAATCTCCTGCTCGGAGAGAAGCAAATCTCTGTACTTTTCGGTTTCTCCTTGTTGCCAACAAGTCTATCTCTGGCCTGCCGAAGCGGGAAACTAGCTCCAAGAAAACCTGGTTTGATAGCGCCCAGTCTGCCTGAGACCAATGACTTCTGCTGAGGTCGTCTGCAATAACGTTTAGAGACCCTTTGATATGGGTAGCTGAGATTGCGAGAAGATTGGCTTGGGCCCAAGACATTATACGGTAGCAGAGATCTTGGAGAGCTTTTACCTTCGTGCCTCCTTGGCGATTTAAATAAGCCACTGTGGTGGCGTTGTCCGACTGAATCCTCACAGTCTGATTGGCGATGACTGAACCGAAGGACACCAGTGCCTTCCAAACCGCTTGTAATTCCCTGAAATTTGAGAAAGCGCCTGCCTCTTCCTTGTTCCAAAGACCTTGATGGAAATGAGAACCGAGATGGGCGCCCCAACCAGTCTGGGAAGCATCTGTGGTTATCGTAATCCACTGTTTTTGTGCAAATGATAGGCCTTTTGAAATATTGCTCCTGTCTCTCCACCAGTTTAGCTGCTTTTTCACCAATTCGGATAGGTGGATGGGAGAGTCTAGATCTTCCTGTTTTCGAGTCCATTGTGAAAGAATGTCCCATTGCAATGGTTTTGATTCTGCCTTTGCCCAAGCCACTGCTGGGATTGCAGAAGTGAGGAGGCCTAGCAACCTCATAGCATCCCTGATTGAGCTTAGGTTTTTCTGCAGCTTTGATACGGCTTTTAAGATCCTCCTTTGTTTCTCTATTGGTAGAAACAGAGACAGGGACTGTGATTCTACCCGAAGACCCAAGAATTCCAGACTCCGAGACGGATTTAACTTGGATTTTTTCAGGTTCAGGATCCAACCGTGATCTTCTAAAACCCTCATCGTAATCTTGAGATGATTTTTTAGCAGTTGTTTCGAATCGGCTTTCAAGAACCAATCGTCCAGGTATGGAACAATCGAGATCCCTTTCAGACGTAAGACTGCTGCTACGGGTGCCAGGATCTTCGTAAAAACTTGAGGGGCTGAAGACAGGCCAAAGGGTAGAGCCTTGAATTGCAAATGGAGAATCCTTCGCTTTCTTGTTAGAACCGCAAACCTGAGAAACTTTCGGGAAGATTCTGAAACCGGTACATGTAGATAAGCATCTTTTAAATCTAACTTTGCCATGTGATCTCCTTTTTGTAAAATGAGCGTTACAGACAGAATACTTTCCATGCGGAACTTCTGGTACGGTATGCAGGTGTTGACTTGTTTTAGGCCTAGTATCGGCCGAAAGGATCCATCTGGTTTCTGAACCAGGAACAGGCGGGAGTAAACACCCTGAAATTCCCAACGTTTGGGTACCTTCTCCACCACACCTAACTTAAAAGAAGAAGAGCTTCTGTTAGGAGTGCTTCCGTTTTTTTCCTTGAAGGATAGTCCGAGAACAGGAAGGAAGGTTGTGGTCTTGTTGAAAACTTTATTCTGTAACCTTCTGAAATTGTTCTTATAATCCACCCATTTGATGTACTCTTTTTCCATTCGTGGGCGAAGAACCGAAGGCGTCCTCCCACTCTTTTGGCGTCAAAACTTCCTCCTTTTGTCTTGCCTGTTGGATTCTTGTCTAGACCACTGGCTGCTGTTTCCACCTTGTTTTTGAAACCTTCGAAACCGCCCTTGGTAACGAAAGGACCGCTGACCCTTATACTGAAATCGTTTATATCCCTGCTGTGGCGAAACCGAACTCGCCACGTGTCCTTGGAGGGGGCTGCTTGCCCGCCTCTTGCCTTTGGACTATGGACCAGACCTTATGTGAATGTGTTAACCCAGATAGTTATGCCATGGAGCCCATTCGTGTAGTTAAAGACTTCGGCTCCGTGGCGAGTGAACTGTGTGAGTAGGATCTGCGCGCTATTCGGTAGTTTTGTGCGCGCAGATCCCAGCTATCTGGGGATATGTGAAATGTCTGTGTGTTATGTGTAAATGTGACTTTATGTATTTTAAAGTGTTTTATGTCGTTTTGCAACCATGTGGTTAATGGAGTCTGCCTCTAGTCCTGGATAATTGGATTACTTCTCCAATTAACTCCAGGGCAGAAGGGAGGAAACCAGGGTGCATTATGGGGATGTTTTTCTGCTAGCCAGGAGGGACAAAAGATACTTTTAGTAACTTTTGAACCCCTGGTCGGATTCATGCCATTTTTTTAATATGTTGTTCCCCTGAATGGATTGATTGTGGATATGTATTTTTATGTGAATGTGATGTATGGTTTTAAAGTTATGAAAGTTGTGTAAAAGTATATTTTACACTGTATGCATAATGGGATTATGTGTCACACTAAGGGGAGGGGATGTGTGGGAGGTAACATCTATGTAATTGGTTCTTTTATGCCTCCCCCTGGGTGTGGCCTGTATGTGTGAGTTGGAAATAAAAGCCAGGCTGGATGAGCCAGTCCAGAGTTCCTGTTTAACCCTCAAAGTGATGTGTCGTCTCATTATTGGGGGAAGGATTTATTGCATGCTGTTCCAGTTGACTGCTAGGAGTATGGTTCCTATTCAATGGTCTACAGCATTCATATGCTTGGGAGAATTTAAAAGGTTTCTCGGATTCGGTGATTGTGGTGTCTGCCAGAGTGCTTGGAGTCCTCAGGAAGCACTAGGAGCATCCATTAACGGAGGTACCAAGTCGGGGTGCCAGGTGATCCGTTACACCTGCGTTCTTGATTCCAGAGGTAGGGCTTTCTTTGTGTCCGACATCTGTTTAATAATGTCTTCCAAAGGTGTTCCAAAGAGTTTGTTCCTCTCAAAGGGTAATTCACACAAGGCAGCCTTGGATGCTGAATCAGCTGTCCATGTACGTAGCCAAAGAGCTCTTCTGGCCACTGACGACAACCCCATAATTCTTGCTGCTAAACGCATAGACTCATCAGAGGCATCCAAAAGAAATTCATCAGATAATTTCAGTAGGAACATAAGATGGGAAGGATCTGCATCTGATTTTCCCATAAGAGACTCTTCCAGGGCCTGTAGCCAAACGCTCTGAGCCCTGAGAACCGCTGAATCTGCAATACCGGCTCTGCATTGGTACCCTGCGGCCTGAAATATTCTTCTACATGAAGTTTCAGCTCGTTTGTCCATTGGGTCTTTAAGTCCTGAGACTTCGCCAATGGGTATAGTGGTTTTCTTAGACAGCTGGGCAATCTGAATATCTACTTTAGGAAGATCTTCCCACTTTTCGTCCGACTGTAGCCTGAACAGCAGTTTAAATTGTTTAGAAATAAATGCACGTCTTTCAGGATTCTTCCATTCTCTATGAAGGAGATCCAAGATTTTAGGTGACATCGGGAAACCTTTAACCTTACCCTTGGTAGGTTCCGTTTCTTGTACCGCTGATGTTACTTCTTTAATAATTTTTTTCAGCTCTTCTGGTGGGAAGCCCTCCTCCACACTGGAAGCTAGGCTGGAAATATCAGAAGGCGAAGAAGGAGAGCATTCTCCTGAAGAAACGTCAGACACCGAAGGAGATCTATTCCTCCTACGTTTCTTAGGCTTCTCTTGTATTGCAGGTTCTTTCTTCACAGAATCTTTAAAAGACTCAAACGTCTGGGACAAATTTTCCTGAAACCAGCCCAGGAAGGATGCCATATCCGTCTGCTTAGCTTTCTCTAGCAATTCCGCAGAGCACTTTACACGTCTTTTTGCGACATCATATTTAATTTAAACGATTCGCTGGTGGTCCACTGGTGCGCACCAGCAGTAGGTGCAGTCAGATCATATCCTCTCCCTCGTGGTTCCGGCGCTCAGTTAGTGAGTCAGAGCACAGGCTCAGAGATTCTCAGCCTGTGCTCTGACAACATTGAAAGTCAGAGCCGTGAAGGAGCGGGTATGGCAAAGAGCTACTGATTAGCATAACATCAATATCCGTTATAAAACCAGAAAAAGGTGGGCATGGATGGTGAACTGATTTGGTGGCGCAATGGGCCACTTGACTGGTTTTGCCCCCCAGGCCTAAGGCTGCCAGCCCTCCCCTGATTACACGTCTTTTTGCGACATCCGTCAGGTAGAGGTACAGCACATTCCAGACAACATAAGTGCTTAGATTTGCTTGTGGCTTTTTTAGGGACAGATGTTGACATCTTGTCTTTATCCGCTTTGTCCGGAGAAATAGGACTGGACATATCTGTGGATCAAAAGATAAATATATAAATAGAAATAGAAGCATGCATAATAATAGATGAGTAAAAGGAGAGATTCATTGTTAAATCTCACCTTATGTCCGTGTAGGAGGGCTGGTGACACGGAGAACCAGAACTGTACACCCACCCTTGGGGTCAGAAAGGTTCTGCACAGTTTATATACCAAATTTAAAAAAAAAAATGAAAAAATTAAATTTGGCGCCAAAACCCCGGTTTCGCGCATGCGCAGTAGCGCGATTCCGTGTTTTGGTGGAACGCAAACGCCTCCCAGCGTGCGTTCCACCACTGTGCGCATGCGTAATGAAATCGAGGAGGACCGCCCGGGAAGCCACAAGAGGGAAGTAACTGGTCGCGTTCCGTAACGCTAAACCAGAAGTACCGCGCCACTCAGTTCCCACCCGGGGAGCTATCGGGCAATTACCTCCCCGATCAGCAGCCTGTGCTGATCGCACCTTTCTCCACCTGAACTGGGGAACCTGTCCGTCCCGTTTGGCGGGACAAGAAGAACTGGCGGGTGATTCGATCTTGCAGGTTTTATAGAGGCAGCAGGCGGAGCACAGCTATAAGATTCAAAGAAGGGGGAGCTTCTTGTCCAACAACAGAAGGAACATCCCACTTGTGAGTACTGCCACTATACGAAGGGAAAAAGTAGTCTGTAGCGGAGAGCTGATTTCTCACAGCTTAACTCCACCAGTATATCCAGAGGATGCAGGAACAAGTAATAAATCCAACAGGGTAACCAGCACAATCAGCAATATAATCCAGGGATATCCCATCACCTTTCCCAATAACTGGACGACACACAGTATCAGGAGTAGAACTGAGGTTTAATCACACCATGCCTGCTTTTATGAGATTCTCCCATGCAAGGGAGGGACTCCCCATAATTAGTACAGTAGCCAATCCCATAGACGTAACCTCCCACACATCTCCTCCCCTTAGAATAACACAAGCTAATTATACAGTGTACACTTTTCTCCAATTCCTGGATGTACCCCAAATATGTGGTACACCTTCAAATATGGTACCCCCTGGTAGCCCTGATCTGGGTGAGGAACATATCCAAAAATTACCCAGATCAGACCAGGGGTTCGGGAGTTATGGGGAGGTAAAGATTTGACCGACCGCATGGCAAAAGTATCCGAAAATAGTTCCATGTATTTTGGCACTGCGGTCGGTCACAGAAAAGGGAATGAAAACACACGAATTGCCTGGGTTATAGAGCCTGGGGAGGGTGTGAATGAATTCCCTTGTTCGTGGGGTTCTTTCTACCGAACGGCGGGCCATTCGGTAGTTTCTACACGAATTCATGGAAGTCTGGAGGTCTCAGCGGTGTTTGTCCGATTTTAGTTCCAGACACTCGACGGCAAAACACCGCTGTTCGGGAGTTTAAGATGGCCGCCGCCACATGTTCGTTTCCCGAATGGCGGCCACCCAGAGGACAAAACCCACATTACATTAATTGCCAATTACCAGTTTGCAACATTGTTGCAAACGGTAATTGGAGGCACACTTATTCCTGGGTGGTCTGGTTGTTCGGTAGTTTCACTCAATATAATGAATGGAGTGATTCTACCGAACAATCAGGCGAATGCTGCATACACAGAAACATACATACTATAAAAGACATCCTTACTGTAATCTGCTGCAAAGTCTTATAGGGGTATTGTTCCCAAAAAGTCATAGAAGGTCCCTGGCTGGTTCTTAAAGGGCCAGTAAGGTCATACACAATCCATTATGTCCAGTCAATGGGTTTAAAGGGTCCCATCTTCCCGTGACCATAATCACTGGGCAGGAGGCGAGTAAGCAGTCCCCTCCAGGAAAATGGAGCAGACTCTAGTACAGGGTCCAGTCCGCTACATAGTCGTAGCTATAATATCTATGTGATAATAGGTAAATGTCCAATACCAAGTGAGAGCTTGGCATAAAGTAATAGACACCAAAAACAAATAAAAATAACAACCTAGTAAGGTGTGCTCCTCCGTCTACACATATATAGCAGCTCGAAATAACTGTATCCAGAGTTCAAATATTAAAAGGTAGCTTTATTAGATTGGGTCTCCGTGTGAGAACTCTGCTAGACCATATACTTAATAAAGGCTGCTAAATAAAGAAAAATATATCCCAGTAAAAAACATAACCTGTAAGGTTAATAAATACTAGGAGCAGAATATAATTGCTTGCATTAGGGACTTCATTCTCCAAAGTATTGATATCAGTCAATCAAGAATACTAGTCCAAAATATCCACAGGCACACACTGTACAGAAACAGCTCCTTGTGGCGGAACCAACCTCGCCACTGGCCACTGGAGGAGCCTGTTCACCCGCCTCCTGCCGCTGGACTATGGCCCCATGTTTAACACTGTTCTTTTTCCCTGCAGAAAGGCTGGTTCGTGCCTTTCTGAGGACTGTTAAAGTCATGCTACCCCAGATAGCTATGCCATGGAGCCCAGCCGTATACTGAAAGACTGTATGAAAGACTTTGGCTCCATGGAGATTGAACTGTATGTATGTGATCTGAGCGCCATCCGGTAATAATGTGCGCTCAGATCTAAGCTATCTGAGGATAGGTAGAATGTATATGTTTTATGTGATAAATGTAACAGTATGTATTTTTATGTCTTTTATTGTCCTTTGTCTGCCATGTGGTTAAGGGAGTTTTGCCTCTGTCCTTGGAGATAATTGGATTACTTCCCAATTATCTCCAGGACAGAGAGGAGGGATTGTGATGCATTGTGGGATTGTAAGCTTGTGATTGGTCAATGTCCAATATGTTTCCCAGTCTTCCATCTGGTCCCCTAGTAGAGTGTCCACCAGGTGGGAGACCTGCATAAAAGCTGGGCAGGTAGCCCCAGTAAATCAGTTCTGCTTGACCCTCAAACTAAGTGTCATTGGATTGGATTGTATGCTGTTACAGTGCGACTGCCAGGAGTGTAAGCTGTTCATATGGTTTTTCCTGTTCGGCTGTTTACAGCATTCGTGTGTTTCCTGTTCGGGAGTTTGGAGCATTCCCCTGGTTCCAGTTCGGTAGATTCGTGAATTCATGTGTTTGCAGTTCGGGAGATTGGTGATTGCAGTAGCTGTCTGTGCATCTGATAAGGGGTATATCGCCTAAACGATTCTTAACCTCGTGTGCAAAACGGTCCGTTACACTCCTACTATACAAACACACACACTATACAGATACAGCTCCTAATATACAGATACAGCTCCTAATATACAGACACACACTATACAGATACAGCTCCTAATATACAGACACACACTGTACAGATACAGCTCCTGATATACAGACACACACTATACAGATACAGGTCCCATTATACAGACACACACTATACAGATCCAGCTCCCATTATACAGACACACACTATACAGATCCAGCTCCCATTATACAGACACACACTATACAGACACACACTATACAGATCCAGCTCCCATTATACAGACACACACTATACAGATCCAGCTCCCATTATACAGACACAGCTCCCATTATACAGACACACACTATACAGATACAGCTCCCATTATACAGACACACACTATACAGACACAGCTCCCATTATACAGACACACACTATACAGATACAGCTCCCATTATACAGACACAGCTCCCATTATACAGACACACACTATACAGATACAGCTCCCATTATACAGACACAGCTCCCATTATACAGACACACACTATACAGATACAGCTCCCATTATACAGACACAGCTCCCATTATACAGACACACACTATACAGATACAGCTCCCATTATACAGACACACACTATACAGATACAGCTCCCATTATACAGACACACACTATACAGTGTAGCGGAGTGCAATGTTAAAATCCACGATCTCCGCTGGTATTAAGGGTAAATCCACAGTCAGCGCTGAAAAGTAAGGCAATATCCCAAATTCCCCCAGTAACCGGACGAAACACAGTTCTGGGAGTCAACTGAGGTCTTTATTCACAGCTTCCAGTATTTATGCAAGTCCCCATGCAAGGGGTTTCCTTACTGACATAGCAGGGGTAATACAGTAGGGGACTACATGGGGGACTTAACATTTGGAGCATTTCTCCCATCAGGCACTGCTGCACGAGAGAGACACTCCTACCAAAATACACCGTTAAGTGGATTATCCCTCCGTGCAGCAGAACCGGCAATTCACATGAAAATCTATAACTTCAATAATATTCACTTTATTTGCACGAACGGACGTTCGGTAGATAGCTGAGGTCTGAGTACACATTTCATGAGAGTATCGCTCAGATCCCAGCTAAAACGACCGAACGCCGCACGAAATACACTTTATTACTAAAATCGTCTGAAAGTACCGAACACCGATGGGAAACCACAATAGGGGAGGAGCGGCCTGGAAGTACAGCGGTGTTCGTGCCGTCGAGTAGCCGTTTTCAGTTCCAGGAACTCGACGACAAAACACCGCTGGGGAGACAAAGGATCCAAGATGGCCGACCGCCGCGTGGTCGGTAGTCGAACGACGGCCACCTAGGAAAGCAATTAACTACCGATTGCAACAATGTTGCAATCTGTTAATTGGTGCCACACGACCCTCAGTGTGTGGGCTTGGGTTCGGTACTTATTTCGTTTCACGAACAGCCGGTAAAGTTGCTGTTCGTGAAACAACCATGTAAATGCTAGCGGCTTTCGGCTGCTAGCATACGAATACTATAGGATACAGGCAATCATACAGTTCAATACAGAAAGCAAATTACATTTAAACACAATATGGCAGCAATGCTTAGGACAACCTTTAAAGACACAGTTCTATAGTCTGAAGTGGCTAGGTTTGCCACATACAGATACAGCTCCCATTATACAGACACACACTGTACAGATACAGCTCCCAATATACAGACACACACTATACAGATACAGCTCCTAATATACAGATACAGCTTCTAATATACAGACACACACTATACAGATACAGCTCCTAATATACAGACACAGCTCCTAATATACAGACACACATTGTACAGATAGAGCTCCCATTATACAGACACAGCTCCCATTATACAGACACACACTATACAGATACAGCTCCCATCATACAGACAGACACTATACAGATACAGCTCCTAATATACACACACACACTATACAGATACAGCTCCTAATATACAGACACACACTATACAGATACAGCTCCTAATATACAGATACAGCTCCTAATATACTGACACACAATACACAGATACAGCTCCTAATATACAGACACACACTGCACAGATACAGCTCCTAATATACAGACACACACTGCACAGATACAGCTCCTAATATACAGACACACACTGCACAGATACAGCTCCTAATATACAGACAAACACTGTAAAGATACAGCATCTAATATACAGACACACACTATACAGATACATCTCCCATTATACAGACACACACTATACAGATACAGCTCCCATTATACAGACACACACTATACAGATACAGCTCCCATTATACAGACACACACTGTAGCGGACTGGACCCTGCACCAGAGTCTGCCCCAGTTTCCTGGAGGGGACTGCTTGCCCGCCTGCTGCCTTTGGACTTTGGCCCTGGGAGGTTGGGCCCTTTAAAAACAGTGTTCGGTCCTAACAGAGTGCATGTCACTCATTCTGGCCCTTCAATTACTGTGGGAGAAGGATTGGCACTTTTTCTATGGCACTTCGGATGCAGCCGAAGTGCCGAAGTTACCGGCATCGGACAAAGGACCACGTGGCGGCGGCCATTTAACTTCGAACACCGCCGACCCTTACCATCGACTCCACTTTGACACTTCGACTAAAGTCGAAGTACCGGCAACACTTCGAACGGGACTTAGCCGTTTTTATGCAGGAAACTGACCGACCGCACAGCCCAAATCCATGGAACTGAAAATGTGCTTGCGGTCGGTCATAAAAGAACTTCCGTGTAACTTTTGATATACTGGAGGGATTTGTATGATTTTTGAGAATGTTTATGTTTAAATTATGCCGAGTCTGAATATGTTATTTTTATGGAGATTGGATGTATGGTTTTAGAGTTATAAATGTTGGTTAAAAAGTATGTTTTAACTGTATGTGTAATTGAGTTTCCTCTCAGGATAAGGGGAGGGAATATGTGGTATGTAACTGTGATATGATTGGTTGTTTTATCCCTCCCTGTGGGCGGTCTTGTATTTGCAATAACTGTAATAAAAACCAGGCTGGGTGTCCGACACCAGAGTTCCTGTTTTAACCCTCAAAGTGAAGTGTCGTGTCATTCTTGGGGGAAGATTTATTGTATGCTGTTCCAGTTTGACTGCAAGGAGTGTAAACCTATTCATATGGTTTCCTATTCAACTGTCTACAGCATTCAGAGGCTTGAGAGGATTTATATGCTTCTCCGGTTCGGTGATTGTGGTGTCTGCCAGAGTGCTTGGAGTCCTCAGGAAACGCTAGGAGCATCCTTTAACGGAGGTACCCAGTCGGGGTGCCAGGCGATCCGTTACATTGGTGGCAAGCGGTGGGATGGCGTCCTGGTGTGAGAGGAACGACACCCTAGAGACACAGGAATCAATATGGAGCGACATAGAGCCAGCGAGTCCCTGGACAACGCTCGAGGTAACAGAGGAGTTTAACCGGAGGTTACAGAGCCTCTTGGCCACACTGGATAAGCCGATAACAGAGGCAGCCAGGATGGCATGCAGAGAACAAGAGATGTGGGAAGAAACTCTGGAGGGTGTCCAGCGTTGGAGAGGTGAGCGCCTCCCCAGCGAGGAGCAACGACTACAAGCGCGAGTGGCCCTACGGATGCCTATGCTGGGAGACCAGCCCCGGGAAGAGTTGGCAATACAGCTTGATTCACTGGTATGGAGGGAACTGGTTCTCGATGATGCGTACCAAGCGATACATTGGTACGCGGTTCAGCGGGTTCACGGAATGGCCAAGTTCGACAAACCGGAGGGCCAGGAGTACAATGGCCCTGGTTTATTATGGGGGGCCTTTGCGGAACCGGACTTTGGGAGTGCAGCAGAACCCCCGGCTTTGGGACATACTTAACTATAGAGAGGCCATGCTGGATCTCCCTATGGCTGGAGACCTGGAGCCAGACCTGATTGACTTGGCCGTCCAGGAATGGGAGATTGAACAGGATTACCAACACCTGATAAGTTCCAGCCAGTCATCTTATACTCTGCAGGTACCACCAGAGCAGGGGGAGTTCGAACAGGATTAAACCCTTTTATTTGATACAGTAACCCTACCTGATTCTAACCTGAGGGGGCTTATGGACTGCACACTATTGGGAGTGTTGAGTTTCGTCCTTCCTCCCCAACCACCAAGCCTGGAGTCTGTACCATCTACCCCCCCGAGCGGCAGTGTGTACCCCAGGGAGCTGAAGGTGCCGTCCTTCCTCCCCAGCGGCAGAGTGTCCTGCAGGCAGCAGAGACAGTCAGTCTCGCACCCCAGCCGAAGGACAAAATATTGAAAGTTGGCTCCCCTCTCTACCAGCAGAGAGAGTGTCAGGGAGAGGAGCCTGTGACCCCCTCTTCCCAGCGGCGGAAAGTGTGTAAGGGAGAGGAGTTTGTTACCCCCTCTCTCCAGCAGCAGCATAGCCCACCAAGGGGAGACAGTAAGCCCCACAACAGCACAGATGGGACCGTGGTCTCTGCGCCCAAGCTACAGGGAGTACAGATGGTCAGCCCTGCTCCACAGCGGCTGGAAGTGTGTAAGGGAGAGGAGTTTGTTACCCCCTCTCCCCAGCGGCAGCCTAACCCACCAAGGGGAGATGTTAAACCCCACAACTGTGCAGATGGGACCGTAGTCTCTGCACTTGCAGCACAAGGGGAAGGGACGGTCAGTCCTGTCTCCCAGCCACAGAGCCGTGTATCCAGAGGGGAGTCAGTCGGTCTACCCCTCCCACAACCAGGCTCCAACCAGGCTACTTCCGGGGTAGCGCTGGCACCAGGGCAGAGTACCCCTAGTCTCTGTCCACTCAGCAGCCCACCAAGGGGAGACACTAAGTTCCCCACTGGCGCAGATGGGACCATGGTCTCTGCACCCAAGCTACAAGGAGTACGGACAGTCGGTCCTGCTTACCAGTGGCAGAGTTGTCTACTGGGAGGAAAGAACCTCGTCCCCCCCCTACCCAGCGGCAACCTAGCCCACCAAAGGGAGATGATAAGCCCCACACCGGTGCAGATGGGACCATGGTCTCTGTGCCCAAACCACAGGGGGTAGGGACGGTCGGTCCTGTCCCCCTACAGCAGGGCTGTTTATCCAAAGGGGAGACAGCCTGTCTTCCCATCCAGCAGCAACCCCAGGTCCAGAGTGAGGAGCCGCTTACGACATTTCCTCAACTGGGCTCCAACCAGGCTACTCCCATAGTAGCGCTGGCAGCGGGGCAGAGTACCGCTGGTCTCTGCCCACTCAGCAACCCACCGATCCGGAGCGCCAGTAAACCCCAGAGCCGAGGGGGAGTTCCTGGACATGGACAAGCTACCCACTACCCCAGGTGTAGTAACTCTCTTGTGGGTGGGCTGTACTGCTGATTGTGTTCTGTGGGTGGGTTGCTGGACTAACCAGGGCACTGACCGGCAGCAGGTCAGATACCCTGTTAGTCTAGTTGGTAAAGGGGAGAAATGTAGCGGACTGGAGCCTGCCCCAGTTTCCTGGAGGGGACTGCTTGCCCGCCTGCTGCCTTTGGACTATGGCCCTGGGAGGTTGGGCCCTTTAAAAACAGTGTTCGGTCCTAACAGAGTGCATGTCACTCATTCTGGCCCTTCAATTACTGTGGGAGAAGGATTGGCACTTTTTCTATGGCACTTCGGATGCAGCCGAAGTGACCGGCATCGGACAAAGGACCACGTGGCGGCGGCCATTTTAACTTCGAACACCGCCGACCCTTACCATCGACTCCACTTTGACACTTCGACTAAAGTCGAAGTACCGGCAACACTTCGAACGGGACTTAGCCGTTTTTATGCAGGAAACTGACCGACCGCACAGCCCAAATGCATGGAACAGTTTTGGGCAAGAAAATGTGCTTGCGGTCGGTCATAAAAGAACTTCCGTGTAACTTTTGATATACTGGAGGGATTTGTATGATTTTTGAGAATGTTTATGTTTATGCTGAGTATGCTGAGTCTGAATATGTTATTTTTATGGAGATTGGATGTATGGTTTTAGAGTTATGAATGTTGGTTAAAAAGTATGTTTTAAAATGTATGTATAATTGGATTACCTTCCAGGCTAAGGGGAGGGAATCTGTGGGATGTAACCATTGTGTGATTGGTGTATTGTAAATCCTTCCCTTGCATTGGAGAATCCTTTATAAGACAGTGTGTGAATAAATCTAGAGTTCCTGTTTTAACCCTCAAAGTAAAGTGTTGTCTCATTCTTGGGGGAGGATTTATTGCATGCTGTTTCAGTTTGACTGCTAGGAGTACAAACCTATTCGTATGGTTCCTATTCAACTGTCTACAGCATTCAGAGGCTCGAGAGTATTTAAAAGCTTCTCAAATTAGGTGATTGTGGTGTCTGCCAGAGTGCTTGGAGTCCTCAGGAAACGCTAGGAGCATCCTTCAACGGAGGTACCCAGTCGGGGTGCCAGGCGATCAGTTACACACACTATACAGATACAGCTCCCATTATACAGACACACACTATACAGATACAGCTCCCATTATACAGACACACACTATACAGATACAGCTCCCATTATACAGACACACACTATACAGATACAGCTCCTAATATACAGACACACACTATACAGATACAGCTCCCTAAATACAGACACACATTATACAGATACAGCTCCCATTATACAGACACACACTATACAGATACAGCTCCCATTATACAGACACACACTATACAGATACAGCTCCTAATATACAGACACACACTATACAGATACAGCTCCCTAAATACAGACACACATTATACAGATACAGCTCCCATTATACAGACACACACTATACAGATACAGCTCCCATTATACAGACACACACTATACAGATACAGCTCCTAATATACAGACACACACTGTACAGATACAGCTCCTAATATACAGACACACACTGTACAGATACAGCTCCCATTATACAGACACACACTATACAGATACAGGTCCTAATATACAGACACACACTATACAGATACAGCTCCTAATATACAGACACACACTGTACAGATACATCTCCCATTATACAGACACACACTATACAGATACAGCTCCCATTATACAGACACGCACTATACAGATACAGCTCCCATTATACAGACACACACTATACAGATACAGCTCCCATTATACAGACACACACTATACAGATACAGCTCCCATTATACAGACACACACTATACAGATACAGCTCCCATTATACAGACACGCACTATACAGATACAGCTCCTAATATACAGACACACACTATACAGATACAGCTCCCATTATACAGACACACACTATACAGATACAGCTCCCATTATACAGACACACACTATACAGATACAGGTCCTAATATACAGACACACACTATACAGATACAGCTCCCATTATACAGACACACACTATTCAGATACAGCTCCCATTATACAGACAGGCACTATACAGATACAGCTCCTAATATACAGACACACACTATACAGGTACAGCTCCCAATATACAGAAACACACTATACAGATACAGCTCCCATTATACAGACACACACTATACAGATACAGCTCCCATTATACAGACACACACTATACAGATACAGCTCCCATTAAACAGACACACACTATACAGATACAGCTCCCATTATACAGACACACACTATACAGATACAGCTCCCATTATACAGACACACACTATACAGATACAGCTCCCATTATACAGACACACACTATACAGATACAGCTCCAATTATACAGACACACACTATACAGATACAGCTCCAATTATACAGACACACACTATACAGATACAGCTCCCATTATACAGACACACACTATACAGATACAGCTCCCATTATACAGACACGCACTATACAGATACAGCTCCTAATATACAGACACACACTATACAGATACAGCTCCTAATATACAGACACACACTGTACAGGTACAGCTCCTAATATACAGACACACACTGTACAGATACAGCTCCCATTATACAGACACACACTATATAGATACAGCTCCTAATATACAGACACACACTATACAGATACAGCTCCTAATATACAGACACACACTGTACAGATACAGCTCCCATTATACAGACACACACTATACAGATACAGCTCCCATTATACAGACACACACTATATAGATACAGCTCCCATTATACAGACACACACCATACAGATACAGCTATAATAATATATGATATAGACATATTTCCCAGCAGTCTCAATGATCCCCTCCAGCTGTCACCTACACAGTGCAGGATCCTGATGTCAACACCGGAAGTAGCTGCTGCGAGGAGGTTTAAACACATAAGTTGTAATCGCACTGTCATTTTTCCAGAGTCCCGGAAGTAGCATCTCTGAGGTGCTCTAAACACACGAGATGTAATCAACGCTCTTCTAGTGAAGTTTCCATCTACTGTTCCTATACCGGAAGTGACGTCATTCTGGCTGAGATGCTTAGAGGGCCATATTGATTTCGGTTAAGGGAAGTACAATACGTTAAAATGGTTGTCAGAACAGAAAATGTGAACATGAAACACTAATTTACAAAGGCTGTGCATGAAACTAGTCATTAAAAATTATCGGTTTTTTTTCTTTAACTAATAAAATGAATTCTACAGGTCAGAATTAGCCATTAAAGAAATACTATAATGTAAGGAATACAAACCAGCTATGGTGCATAGTCCTAGTTGCAAATTAATAGAGAACAGGGGGAATAGGGCAAGCCAGAGATACAACTGGTACACAAATAACGGGGGTAGCCCCAAATAGACACTATGGAATAGAGGTAGTGTACCAAGGAAAGGGCTGGGATAAGAGTACGATATGGATCCAGACATGGAGAAATATCATACATGGAAAACAAATACATTTTATGAAAAAACTATTAAAATTGCCCATTGGCAAGACAAAACAATAATGCTCATGTACTGTGAATAAACCCTAAAGTGAAATATAAATATATAAAAATTAGGGATACGATAGGTGTAAACAAAATAAACACCAACTGGTATGATTACTTGTGGCAAACCTAGCCACTTAAGACTATTGGGATGTATAAGGCTGGCCCTGAAGAGACTGGAGATATAGGGCTTATTCTTTGTTGTTCGCTTAACCCCTTAAGGACCAAACTTCTGGAATAAAAGGGAATCTTGACATGTCACACATGTCATGTGTCCTTAAGGGGTTAAATATGTAATAGAGAGCATTCGTATGCTAGTGGCGCGAAAGCCGCTAGCATTCCTATGGTAGTTTCACGAACAGTGACTTTCAACACTGTTCGTGAAACGAACAAAGTACCGAATGGTAGACCACACACAGGGGGTCGTTTGGCTCCCATTACGGATTGCAACATTGTGTCTATCCTCTGTTAATTGATTCTCAGGGTGGTCGCCGTTCGACACCGACCACGCGGCGGCGGCCATCTTGGATCCCCTTTTAGCCCATCGGTGTTTGGTTGTCGTGTGTCTGGAACTAAAATCGGCTACTCAACGGCATGAACACAGCTGGACTTCCAGACCATTCGGGACCACCGGTCCTTCAGTAGTTTCCTACAAATCGTTCATTCGTATGTTTTCTTGTGTGTGCGCATATTAAACGAAGTTTCGTGTGGCATTCGGCTAATTGTGCTGGGATCTGAGCGGTAGTTTCCCGAAGTATGCGCTCAGATCCCAGCTATCTATACATATGTCATTCGGTTAAATGGCACGAATGACGTGCAAGTTATGTATTTTTAAGTGAAAAGACAGGTTCTGCTGTACAGAGGGATACTCCACTTAACAGGATATTCTTATGGGAGTATCCCTCTCGTACAGCAGTGCATGGTGGGAAAATTGTCCTGTATGCTCAGTTCCCCATGTAGTCCCCTACTGTACAACCCCTGCAAAGTCACTCCAGAAACCCCTTACCTGGGGAACCACATAAATACTGTGACCTGTGAATAAAATCTCAGTTGACTCCCAGCCTATGTGTCGTCTAGTTCTTGGGAAGGAAGGATTCTTATAACGCTACCGGGATTATTGGATATTGTACCTGCCTACCTGGATTATTATATGCTGTTTCTGTCTACCAGCGGAGATACTGTGTATTATACTACCTCTCTGCTATATTACTCAATGCGTGGTGTTGGTGAATACACTCGTACTAGGATCAAGGTAGCGCGTAACTCCCCTAAAGATTGTAAAATTCTATGCACACGTCTGTGCCAAGAATAATTAAAAAATTACTCAATAGAGTAAAGTAATAGGGGATAGCCCTTGATTATTTTTTTCCTTATGCATATTTGATGCATGTGAGTGCGGTATTAATATTTATATTTTCTATTAACTGCAGATTTTAGCACCACTAATGTAACTTTTTTAGATCTAGATATTTTATTAAGGAGAATAAAATCCATACAAAAACACACTTTAAGAAAGTTCATGTCAATAATTCTATAGGAACTGACAGTTGTCATTATAAAAGTTGGCTGGATAGCATAGATTTCGGAGCTGAGAGGCGGATCAGGGCAGAGAGATCCCCAGCACCAAGGGAGCCCGGCGCTGGAGAAAGGTAAGTGCTGAAGGGGTTTTAACCACACACACACTCTCGCTAACAGACACACACATTTACTGACAGACACACACTCAGTGACAGATATACATACTCACTGACAGACAGACATATACACTCACTTACAAAACATACTGTAGAATATTGCATATTCTATGTTTCTATTAATTATATATAGATGTGTGGATTGACATAAGAAACAGATGGTCTAAGTCACATGGCTTTCTTTGCATGAGAGCTCTGGAATGTGGATTTGGGGGTCTTGTCCTTAAATGGCTAGAGTTATAGTCTGACATCAGTATGGGCACATATATATATATATATATATATATATATATATATATATATATAGTAACAGAGCCACGAGGGCGCTCTCTCTCTTGTCTCTGTCTCTTGGCTCTTGTCTCTCTCTGGCTCTCTCTCGATGTAAGGATGTAAAGAAGTCCAGCAATTACCATCTGCTGTTGAATGTCCATTATCCTGTAACATCATTTGTTGTTTTATTATGTATCAGTAACTAAGAATAAACCTGAAGAAACCGTCAGTCAGATTGTGTATTAGTACTTTTCAATAATATAGACATCTATTATTGTGGCGAGCATTTGGCCCAAGACTATATATACAAAAGACGTATATATATCAATCAACTGAAGACAAGAAGAAATTAAGAAGATTTAACAGTGACGAATTCAAACCAGTTTTTACACATACACTCTCACTGACAAACACACACTCACTAACAGACACACACAAACTTACACCAGGGCTGCCATCAGAAATTTTGGGGCCCCTAACACAGCTCAAGGTCTGGGCCCCCGGGTGCCCGCCTCCAAGACCACCCCAGGGCCTGCCTCCAATTCCCGCCCACAGGAATACACACACAGACACAAAAAGACACAGACACACACACACAGACAAAGATACACACATAATAACAGACACAAATACTGAAACAGACATACACACATAGTGAAACAGACATACACACATATACAGACACATACTAACATACATACAGACACACACTCATAAGGAGATACAGATTCAAACACACATACTGACATACAGACACACACACTAACATACATACATATTCACACACACACATATACATACAGACAAGCAGACATACAAACTGACAAGCAGACATACAAACTGACAAACAGACATACATACTGACAAACAGAAATACTTATTGACATACATTCATACTGACATACAGACACATATATACACAAAAATACATACTGACATGCATACATACATACATACTGACATCCACATACATACATACATACTGATACATACATACATACAGACAAACATACATACATGCTGGCATACATACATACATACATACATACATACACATACATACATACATAAATACATGCTGGCATACATACATACATACAGACAGACACATACTCACATTCATACATACACACACACCTCATTTTTCAGCCAGCCTCCTCTTCCTTACCTTTTTGTAATAATGGGGTAGCTGGGGATGATGTGTCGGCTGCCTTTCCTCTCCTCTCCCAGGTTGCTTCCTCCTTCCCACGCAGAGTAAGCTGGGAGGAAGTGACCAGCCGTCACTTCCTCCCAGCAGAACTTGCGTTGCGGCTGCATTTTTTTTTTAAAGGGGCCCGGTCGCGCTATTATACGCCCACAGCGCTGACCGGGCCCCTGAAGATATAGGGCCCATTGGATGGCCCTAAATACTTGGGCCACCTGATGGGCCCTGGTGCAGATGCACCGGCGGCAGTTCTGCCGCTCCACGTGGGGCCTGGGCGGCAGGGCACCACTTGGGCCGCCGGGCCCGTGACAACCGTCATGGTTGTCACCCCCTGATGGCAGCCACACACACTAACACACTGACCCTCACTAGCAGACACACACTCAATAACAGACACACACAAACTAACACACAACTAACACAAAAACTAACACACTCACTGACACACTAGCAGACACACACAAACACACAACTAACACACTCAGTAACAGACACACACACACTGACACACAAAAATTAACACACACACACACACACTCATATTTCTTTTTTTTTTTATTTAGCCTCCCTACCTTTGAGAGTGTTGAGGGGATTCCCTGGGCTCCAGTGGGGCTGCCCGGCAGCCAGTCCTGCAGGCAGCAAGGGGGCCCTGATCCTCCTGTTCAGCTCCCTCGCGCGCCACTTACTGATGCTGGAGCCGGAATGACGCCATATTCAGGCTCCGGCATCAGTTCGGTGCGTGCGAGGGAGCTGGGCAGAGAGCGCTCAGCGGACAATGCTCCCTCGCGTGCCCGCCATGCAACGCCACTGCCAGCCTCGGGCGGGGGGCCTGAGGTGGCCAGCTCCTGGGCCCCCCAGGAGAAGAAGCTGGCAAACTGGTGTACATACCCGGTTACTTGGCGGCCGGGCCCCCTGGTGGGCCGGGCCTGGTCGCAGCTGCGACCCCTGCGACCTCGGTATGTACGCCAGTGGACACATATACATACATATATAAGACCATACATATATTAGATTATTTTTGTATCAACTGAATGCTTGACTTGATGTTTGATCTCTCCTTGTGTCTGTTCATATTAGGGCCAATTTGTAACAAATACAAAAATTTGGGGGGGAATGTTCTTTTAACCCCTTAACAACGAGTGACGGACGAGGTCCGTCACTCAGGGGAATGCGTTAATGACGAGTGACGGACCTCGTCCGTCACCCGTTAAAATTAACCCCAGATTGCCGCAATCGCGGCGATCGTGGGGTTAATGGTGCTCCGGTCTGCCTCTGCATTAGAGGCAGACCGGGAGCACCGGATCCGGCTGTCCCAGTACATGTGCCCGCTCTGACAGCATGTCTGAGCGGGCACATGTGCTCTGTATACTCACCTCCGCCTCCCTGCACTTCCGGGTTCAGTGTGAAGTGCAGGGAGACGGAGCAGTGTTGATCCTGCCCCCTGGTGACAAAAAAATAAAGTTTAATTAAAATCCCACACCCCTTCCCTGCCAATTGATCACTGACTACAGTGATCAATTGGCAGGGATTACATTTTACTATGATCTGATGGGTTTTTTTAACCCCTGAGGGTTAATTTTTTTTTTTTTTTACATTTATTTTATTAATTAATTTAAATATTTTTAAATTATAAATTTAGCTAGCTGGGGAGGGTGGGGAATTGGGGGATTTAGTATTAGGCTAACTAGGGGTTAACGTTAAAAAAGTTTAAAAATAAGCTTTAAAAAGTTAAAAAACTAAGTTAAAAAAAGTTTTAATAACGTTTAAGTAAAAAATTAAAAAAATAAACCATTTACGCAGTCCAAATAAAAATTAACCCCTTCCCTGCCAGTCGATCACTGCCTACAGTGATCAAAATACAGATCACAGTATTATACTGTGATCTAATTTTTTTTTTAACCCCTGACGATTAACTTTTATTTATTTTTTTAACCCTCAGGGGTTAAATTTATTTAATTAACTAATTTAAATATTGTATAATTAAATATTTTGCTAGCCGGGGTGGGTGGGAGTTATGGGAAAATGGGGAATTTACTGTTAGTGCTGCTTACTGCTAGTTAGGGGTTAACGTAAAAAAAAAGCTTAGAAAAATGTTAAATCTGTAAAAAAAAAGTTTTACGAAAGTTTAGGAAACTTTAAAAAAATTAATAAGCAAAACAAAAGTTTAAAAAATAGTTTTAAAAAGTAAAAAAAGTTTTAAAAAGTAAAAAAAATACATTTAATAACGCTCATTACCACTACACCTGGTACAAGCTAGCGGAAAAATGATCCCACACTAAGGTTCAAAATATGCCTTTTGAAATACCCTGGGATGTCTTCTTTAAGAAATGGTATGGCTTTATGGGGTATTTGGATTATATAGCCAGGTAAAATACTCTAAAATGGGACATGGGCACAGCGTAAAAATTTAAAGTTTGAAAAAAAAATGGAATGGCTGTGTCCCAAATGTGCCCCTCCGATGTCCACATATACCTGGCAAAGGTACATGCGGGGGTATTTTTGTACTCAGCAGACATAGCTGAGCAACATATGAAGTATTATACAGTGGTAGTACACATATGGTTTGCAAAATATACGGTGCAAACTCACTTTGTGTGTCAAAAAGGCAGAAAAAAACGCTTATTACCACTACACCTGGTACACGCTAGCAGAAAAATGATCCCACGCTAAGGTTCAAAATATGCCTTTTGAAATACCCTGGGGTGTCTACTTTAAGAAATGGTAGGCCTTTGTGGGGTAGTTTGAATTTAAAACCTGCGAAGATGCTTGGAAATTGCACATAGGCCCGGCGTCAAAATTCAAAGTTCGGTAAAAACTGATATGGCTTGGTCTCCTATATGGCACTGTAGCTTCACAAAATAGTGCGTTAGACATACAATGGGGGTGTCCTTTTACTCAGAAGACTTAGCTGAGCATAATTTGGGGATTTGAACTTAGTGGCACACATGAAATATACAAAATGCCCAGCAAAAATGCAATCCGTATGTAAAAAATGCACAAAATTATTTTTTACCACATACTTTGGCATGCAATGGTAAAAAAATGGGGGCATGTTAAGGCACAATATGCACCTTATGGGATACCCTGGAGTGTCTACTTTTACAAATGGTAGGCCTTTGTGGGGTTTTTTTGAACAGTCAAACTGTTATAATACCCCAAATGGAAGCATAGGCTCATTAAATCCGTCTCTCAAAATTCTACTGTGAATACTGAAAAGGACAGGTCTCCTATATGGCACTGTAGCTTCACGAAATAGTGCCAAAGACATACAATGGGGGTACCGTTGTACTCAGCAGAAGTAACTGAACACATAATAAAACTTTGTACAGGAATAGCACACACCAACTTTACAAAATACACATGAGAAGTTCTTTGTTATAAGTTTGTGTGGTTAAGGTTAAATGGCTACGTAGAAAGTGTCAAAACAACCTTAGGTAAATAGCCTGTGGTGTCTACTTTATATAAATATATACTTTTGTGTGGCAATTTTGTTTTCTTTTATGGCTATTAAGCTTACAAGACAAACATACCAAATTCTAAAATCGCTCCACATTAAAAGTTTATTTTACTCCTTGTGCTTTGTGACCTGTAACTACCAAAAAAAACTTAAAATCCCAGACACATTATATATTCTGTAAATCAGAACAACTAAATGAATTTATTTTTAATTACTTTCCTTAACCTGCACTAATTAGGCACACATTATTATTGCAAAAACTGTAAAAAAAATCTAAATTTTTCATTTTTTTTGCATTTTTCTGTATTTTTTTTATAATAAATAAGCATGTATATATATATATATACATGTTACATCAAATGAAAGCCCTTTCTGTCCTTTAAAAAACGGTATATAATATTCGTCGGTGCAATAAATTAGTCAAATGCAAATTGCAGTTGAACGCAAACAGCAAAAAATTCAAAAAATGCCGTTGTCATAAAGTGAAAGACAAGCTTACGAAGCTCTGTCCTTAAGGGGTTAAAGAAACATTTTAGAAGCACCATAACCTTTATAGCGCACTGTAGTAGTTATGGTGCCAGGAGCACCTCCCACTCATAAATAGACCATTTTGAATGGTTTGACTTCTTACCTGGGGTCTGTTAATCTCCAAAGAAATTTAAGATCCTCAGCCAATGGGCTAGGCCCTGTATTACTGCAGAGATGAGGTGTGGCGGTCTATGGACGAATTCTTTACATGTGGGTCAGGGCATTACTGGCACTATAACTACTACTACTATAACTATTTAAAGGACCACTCTAGGCACCCAGACCACTTCAGCTTAATGAAGTGGTCTGGGTGCCAGGTCCCTCTAGGATTAAGCCTTTTTTTTTTTTATAAACATAGCAGTTTCAGAGAAACTGCTATGTTTATAATAGGGTTAATCCAGCCTCCAAATCCTCTAGTGGCTGTCTCACTGACAGCCGCTAGAGGCGCTTGCGTGATTCTCACTGTGAAAATCACAGTGAGAGCACGCAAGCGTCCATAGGAAAGCATTGTAAATGCTTTCCTATGAGACCGGCTGAATGCGCCCGCTGCTCTTGCCGCGCATGCGCATTCAGCCGAAAGGGAGGATCGGAGGCGGAGAGGAGGAGGAGAGCTCTCCGCCCGGCGCTGGAATAAAGGTAAGTTTTAACCCCATCCAGCCCGGA
The DNA here is from genome assembly GCF_036172605.1 of Pelobates fuscus. Lineage (NCBI taxonomy): Eukaryota > Metazoa > Chordata > Amphibia > Anura > Pelobatidae > Pelobates > Pelobates fuscus. Next base: position 190,231,471 of record NC_086323.1, read on the forward strand.
GGGAGGGGGGTCCCTGAGGGTGGGGGCACCCTCAGGGCACTATAGTGCCAGGAAAACAAGTATGTTTTCCTGGCACTATAGTGGTCCTTTAAGAGAGCTCTTCTTATGGTGCCTGGAGTATTCCTCTAAATAAAACTGACTTAAAAGGATGATCTTGTATGAATGTTGTGGTGGTAGGGCTTATAGGAGAGAGGAGATGTCACTATGTAATGGGAAGAAGAGTTTTTATGTTTTATTCTCCCACCTAAAAATACAAACTGCAAGGATTTTTAATATAGCGCAGTGTAAGTGTCTATTCTATACTGGCATGGCACAATTTATTATTAATTCAGGATGTATGGGGAGAGGTGGTTAGTTTTTCTGATATACAGAGCACTGAAAGGTAATGTGTAATTATAATGGAGATTAAAGGGATAATATAGTGCTGGGAATACAAATCTGCATTGCTAGCACTATACTTCTATCTGGCCACCCCTCCCTCGTGCCCCTCTGCCCGCCCGCCCAGTACTCTAAGAGTTAAAAAACCTCCCATGGCGCTGGGTCAAAGCACTGAGCGCATTAGGCCCTCCCAATTGAAAAACATTGCTTCAATGCTTTTCTATGAAGATTTAGATGACGCAGGCTGTTTTAATGCAGAGGAGGTAATTACAGAAGGTAAATGAGTATACTCTAAATCAAATGGAAGTACCCGAATGTCCGAAATTTGTCCGAATTCATATTCGGACCGAAACGAATTGCATATGTCTACTACGGTGGTTCATTCTCCTCCCAAGTTAAAAATAAAGATAAAAGTTCTCCCTGCAGCTTGATCCTGCTCCAATGGTGATCCTCACCATATGGGGGAGGTGGAGGAAGGGCCTAAATGAAGGACATGGACGGCATAGAGGGGTAGCTATACAACCACTGGCTGTCTGGCACCGGCATGCTGTGCAAGCTGGCATTAGACTTTAATTTTGCAAAATAATTTTGAAAATAAACCAGTCCAGAGCTCTTATAATGACACCCAATGATGTCAGAGACACCAGGGCCATATCGTCACAATCCCCCTAAATATAATGCTACCTCCACATATGAACACACATATAAACAGAGAGGGGCAATATAACTTTACAGTGCTTATTAGTTATTAGTAAAAACCAAAGAAAAGAAAAAGTTACCTGCGCTCTCTCCTTAATCCCTATGTATATTTAGACAAATGGAGGTAATTTAGTTGCTCCAATGGCCATTGGAGGGAATGCCCACCTGCCAACGTCAAGGCAGACCCCCCTAAAGCGGGTTCTAACACTGACCCTTCAGCCTGCTTCCTTGAGCTTCTGGCAAAGATATCTCTAATGAGACAGAGAGGGGTATTTTTTTTTTTATACACCCCTATATACTTATTAACCCTTAATAGGGAACACATGGGATGGGCGGCAGCATTGTAACAAGGCTGTGTGATACAAAGTAAATACAAATACAAAAGATAAATCCTGCGCTCACTCACATCACTACTGGCGGCATTCCCTCCAATGGCCATTGGAGCAACTAAATGACCTCCATTTGTCTAAATATACTTAGAGCGCAGGTAACTTTTTCTTTTCTTTGGTTTTTACTATATTTTGGGGCTGATGTGTACTGTAGTCATTGCTGCTGGCCCAGTAGTGATGGGAGTGAGCGCAGGACTTCTCTTTTTGTATTCTTATTAGTTATTGGTGGATAATATCATATATAGTGATTTGGGGAGGAGTGAGTAAAATTATAACTGGAAATAATATGTCTCCCAAGAATAGTTTGTTGCCAAATAATCACAGTTGCCACGTCACTCCTACATATAACGTATCAGAGACAACATTGAACGTAAGGTTCCATCACTGTTTGGTACACAGTTTTGATTTATTCACAGCACTCAATGACTAGTAAAGCACTTACGGACCACTACCTTTAGTGTTATTTTATATTCCCTCTACATTTCAAGTGGACTGTAAGAATTTTATACTTGGTTTATTGCCATTTTATTTATATTTAGATGGTATTTCCTGAATTTTACATTGAGTGAAGATCCAGTGTAACACTGTGTCTGTCTCTATTAGGAGTTGTTCTTTGTTATTGATCCATCTATTATCTACTATTGGTATTTATTTTCTGAAATTCCTGAAATGTATTATTAGCGGCTGTGTTATATATTCCTGGAATATGAGTACATACAATATAAAATTGGTGAGTAGCAGCCAGCCAGGTTAATTACCATACTAGTTTCATAATGATTAAGGAGTTCAAACAACCTTTATTTATTATGTGGCACAGACTGACTGTGTGATGTACGGTAAACTGTCTTCTCTATGGTCCAGGTAGTGTATTACAACTGGGCATCTGCAGTTGTTAAGAAGGAGCTAGCACAAAGTTTCTGCGAAAAGATAAAAGATCTTACTTTTTGCCCCGAACGTGCGTTTAATAACAAAAAAATACTAGTTTTCCCACTTAACTCCATGCAAATGCCTCAGTGCAGGATGAAACAGTAGGAGTTTGAAAACATTAGCTATGTTTGTTGTGCTGAATCAAGCACTCTTTCCAGCATCGATAATTGCTTTAATTGCATCATCTACCTTTGATCATCTACACTCCTGGGTCCCTTCTTCACAGGACACAGCATGCTGTGCCACTGGACCACCAGGGACTCTAGTAGGCCCCTCGTCCTGGGTTTTGGGGGAGGAGAAAAGCATGTTATCCTTGCACTTAGGCAGCACAATATAATAGGCCAACCCTGCTTACTCTTATCCACTCACAGTGAGTGTGTCTTTCTGTCATCCCGTCAGCATGAATGTGTATCTCTTCCATCCCCTCAGTGCAGGGCTGGCACAGCCTAGAGTGCACTGGCCTAGTTGGCACAATACACTCCCCACCTGCCAGTCACTTCATGTAGCATGGCCAAACGCACCGCAGAAGAGAATCTTCTGTATCCTTTACTTGGTCTGACAGGAAGTGCTCCCAGACTGAGTAGAGGATATAGACAATTCTACACCATAGTTTGGCCACGCTACAAGTAGGTAAGCTTGCACAAAAGAAGAGGAAAGACAAAAAGGACAAAGAAACACTGAGGGATGACAAAGAGACACACAGAAGAGCAGGGTGGTAAAAGAGACACACAAAGGGGCAAGAGGGGCAAAGAGACACACCCTGAGGCTGGGGTGGCAAAGACACACACACACAGAGGAACTTGGGGTGACAAAGGGACACACAGAGAGGCTGGGGAGAGTGACACAAAGAAGGTCTGAGAGGGGCAAAAAGACACATAGAGGGACTGGGTGGACAAAGAGACACACAAATGAGCTAGAGGGTACAAAGAGACACTGAGGGGACACATTTATACACTCAGAGGGGCAGGGGGGACAAACAGAAACCCATAGGGGCTAGAGGGGACAATGAGACACAGAGGGGCTGGAGGTTACAAAGAGACACACGGAGGGGCTATGGGCAAATAAAATACACAGTTTTACACAATATTCATAACTTTAAAAGTATGCATCACATTCACATAAAACTTACATTTTCAGAATCAGCATACACATACAAATGTACACAAATACAAACATACTTCAAAAGCATACAAATTGGTCCAGTGGGTCAAAATTTAGATCAAAGTCCTTTGTGATCAAATGAAGCATGGCTTTTCTGCCCAAAACCGGTTCCACAAAGTCTTCTATCCTGGAGATAATTGAGAAGTAATCCAATTATCTCCAAGGACAGAGGCGAAACTCCATTAGCCACATGGTAGCAAAAGACAATAAAATACATAAATATATATAACTGTGCAGCTATTGCATAAAACAGGTACATTAAACATATCCCCAGATAGTTTAGATCTGAGCGCACATTATTACTGAAGGGCGCTCAGATCACATACATACAGTTCAATTGCCATGGAGCCAAAGTCTTTCACATAGTCTTTCGTTATACGAATGGGCTCCATGGCATAGCTATCTGGGGTATCACTGTTCAAATAGGGAAAGTACCGAATGACCCAGCTTTCGGGTCTTTGCAGGGGAAAATCAAGCATTTCAACATGGGGACATAGTCACAGGCCAAGAGGTTGACAATCAGTCTTCTCCAATGCCCAGTGGCGAGGCTGGTTCCGCCACATTTCTCCCCTTTCCCAAAAAGACTAACAAGGTATCTGGCCTCCTGTCGGTCAGTGCTTTGGTTAGTAAAAAACAACCCACCCACAAAACATAGTCAGTAGTGCAGCCCACCCACAGTGAAAAGTTACTGCACCTGGGGAAACGTGCAGCCAGTCTTTGTCCAGGGGCTCCATCACGGCTGTGTGGGGTACAGGTACTCCGGATCTGTGGGTTGCTGAGTGGGCAGAGACCAGTGGTACTCTGTCCTGGTGCCAGCACTTAGTAAGGTTGGAGCCCAGCTGTGAAGAGCGGGTAGTAGGCTCCTCTCCCTGGACCCGGTGCTGCTGCTGGAGGGGGAGACCAACTGTCTCCCCTTTTGATAAACAGTCCTGCTGCTGGGGATCTGGGCAGGCTGTCCCGCACCCCTGTAGACCGGGTGCAGAGACCGCGGACCCATCTGCCCCATCTGGGAGAATACGGTCTCCCCTTTGGGGAATAAGCTGGGGAGAGGTGGTAACTGGCTCCTCTCCCTGACACTCTCTCCGATGTTGGAGAGGGGGACCCACTGTCTCCCCTTCCTGTAATACACTCTGCTGCTGGGGAAAGAGACCGACTGTCTCTTCTCCCAATAACTCGTGCTGCTGTTGGGAAGTGAGACTGACCGTCTTCCCTTCAATAACTTACTCAGCCGCTGGGGAGGAAGGACAGCACCGTCAGATCTCTGGAACTCACACTGCTGCTGGAAAGTGAGACTGACCATCTCCCCTTCCAATAACATACTCATCCGCTGGGGAGAGAGACCGACTGTCTCTCCTCCCAATAACTCTCTCGGCCGCTGGGGATCTCTCCCCAGCGGCCAAGAGAGTTATTGGGAGGAGAGACCAACTGTCTCTTCTCCCAGTAACCCATACTGCTGCTGGGAAGCGAGACCGACTGTCTCCCCTTCCAATAATGCACTCTGCTGCTGGGGAGTGAGACCGGTTGTCTCTCCTCCCTGTAATGTACTCTGCCGCTGGGGATCTGGGCCAACTGCCCAGCATCCCTGTAGGGCCGGTAGAGAGACCGCAGTCCCATCTCCACCTGCCATCTGTGGGTCTTCCCAGGACCAGTCTGTAACGGAACTCCCCGTACTTCTGACCAAGTACCTTCAGTTGATGGAAGCTTCCTAGCTTGCGCCGAGGACCACAAGCACCGCACCAGACACCACAACCACCACAGACTCCACAACCGCCATAGCTTAACTGGAGTCTCGCCGTCTTCTGTCCACCCTGGATCAGCTTCTGTCCTCCAGGACCGTGTGGAGAAGACCTCTCCTCCAGGAGAGCGTATCAGGAACAAGCTCTTAAAAGAGCTAAGTGATTAAAGCTCAAGGGAGTATGCAGAGCATAGCAATCCCCAGTGTAAATATAGCTGTCCCCTCCAATCACGAGACAATACTACGTGTTGAGGGTCAAGAAGACTGTCTAAAACTTTATTTTCCTTGGGACTAGCCCTTATGGTCATTACATTAACATTGCTGTGAAAACTCAATAAAATTACAAACAGTCAAATCATAGCAGGCAACATACAGTGACTTATTATAACACAATGGCATATTTTTAGCAATATGCAAATCTACCCGAATATGCAAATGAACCAATCTTGCTATTCAGGTAGTGCATATTGCTGTTGCTACCAACAGAGGGCACTAGACAAGCTCCATAACCAAATCCACCTAGTTGGTAGCAAACCTCAGCAGTACAGGAGAGCAGGCAATACATCCCAGGGGCCATAGTCACATGGCAGGAGGCTGGCAATCAGTCTTCTCCAATGCCCAGTGGCGAGGCTGGTTCCGCCACACAGTCTATGAGGCCCGCTACCTCGGGTACCTCTGGTTGCTGTTAGGCAAGAGGACAGACTGTCTCACACTGCCGCTGGGGCACCTTCGCCTCCCTGGGACTCTCTTGACTGCTGGGGAGAGAGACCGACTGTCTCCTCTCCCAAAGATACAAACTGCCGCTGGGGTTTCTCCCGACGTGCCAACCTCCTTGTCCGCTCTGTTTCAAATGGCAAGTACTCTCCCACTATTTTCCTCATGAACTGCATGGTTTTCTCAGGGGGCTTGGGTCCAAAGTAAGCCAGCAGTGCGGTAACCTCTTTTACAAACGCCTCCTGAGTGTAGCTGGGTGCCATGCTTGCTCTGACAAAGTTAGTTCCTTAGTAGATAGTGGGGCTCTATGGATACTAGCGTTACCCTAAATTATAAATCCACGAACGGTGTCTCTTTGCTGCTTTGCCTCGCACTAGGACGCCATCCCACCGCTTGCCAGCAATTGTAATGGACTGTTTTGCACACAAGAGGTTAAAAACCGTTTAGGCAATATTCCCCTTTCAGATGCACAGGCAGCTACTGCAATCACCAATCTCCCGAACTGCAAACACACAAATTCTCCAACTCCCGAACTGGAATCATACGAATCCTCCAGCTCCCGAACAGGAAACACACGAATACTGTTAAACAGCCAAACAGGAAAAATCATACGAACAGCTTACACTCCTGGCAGTCGCACTGTAACAGCATACAATCCAATTCCCCCCAAGAACGAGACAACACTTTGTTTGAGGGTCAAGCTGAACTCCTTTACTGGGGCTACCTGCCCGGCTTTTACGCAGGTGAACAGTCCCCTAGGGGACCAGATGGAAGACTGGGAAACATATTGGACATTGACCAATCACAAGCTTACAATCCCACAATGCATCACAATCCCTCCTCTCTGTTCTTGAGATAATTGGGAAGTAATCCAATTATCTCCAAGGACAGAGGCAAAACTCCATTAACCACATGGCAGACAAAGGACAATAAAAGACATTAAAATATCCAATGTTACACTTACTACACAAAACATATACATTCTACCTATCCCCAGATAGCTTAGATCTGAGCGCACATCACTACCGAATGGCGCTCAGATCACATACATACAGTTCAATCGCCATGGAGACAAAGACTTTCCTATAGTCTTTTGTTACACGAATAGGCTCCATGGTATGGCTATCTGGGGTGATGCTGTTCATACGGTTAAACTACCGAATGAACAGGCATTCGGTTACACTACCGAATGCAGAGGTAAGTAGGCTGGCGGCTCAGCTGTGTTCGTGCAAATAAGTGTCCATTTCCAGTTCCATAGTTTGGGCGCTGAACACCGCTGGCCGTTCAGGAGTTAAAATGGCCGCTGCCACGTGTTCGGCAAATGAACAAAGGCCACCCGGCGTTCGTAAATTAAGCTGCGGTTAACCGCATCTTCTGGGTGGTGAATTGACGGCACACTCATGTTCCCAGGTGGTCGATCGTTCGGTACTTTGTTCGGTAGGCACGAATAAGCCTTTCTGCAGGGAAAATAAAAGGTTTAAAATGCTGGGCCATAATCTAAAGGGAGCAGGCGAGCAACCAGGCTCCTCCAGTGGACAGTGGCAAGGCTGGTTCCGCCACATTCTATAAGCAAGGTAGCATATCAAAAAAATGGTCAATCGATGTGCTTTTTTCCTGCTGAGATATTTACAGGCCACACAGGGGCAAAGAGACACACAGAGGAGCTTCAGTGGGAGACAAAGAGACAAAAGAGGCAGACAGAGTGGCTTTGGGGAGCAAAGAAACAGACTGGAGGGTCTGGGTGGACAAAGAGACACACAGAGGGGCTTCAGTGGGAGACAAAGAGACACACGGAGGAGCTGATGGACAGAGAGATGCACATAGGGGCAACGAGACACACAGAGGGCTGAGGGTCAAAAATACACACAGAGGGGCTAGGGAATGATAAAGAGACATACAGGGTGGGGACAAAGAGACAGAGTGGCTATGGGGACAAAGAGACAGATGGGGGTGCTGTAGGGAACAAACTGACACACAGAGGGGTTCGGAGGTGGCAAAGAGACACACAGAGGGCCTGGGGGAGTAATAAAAAGGAGTAATAAAAAGACACACAGAGGGCCTGGGGGAGAAAGAGGCACAAAGAGGGATGGAGGGGACATAAAGACACACATAGGGCTGGGGGTGATAAAGGCACACACAGGGGAGGGGCTGCAAGGATAAAGAGACAAATAGAGGGACCTGGGGGGGACATAAAGACACACAAAGGGCTGGGGGGACAAACGGGGGGCTGAGGGAGGGAAGAGGCACGCCGAGTGGCTAAGGGGTACAATGAGGCACACAGAAGGGCCAGAAGAGACAAAGAGAAACATAGAGGGCTGGGAATGATAAAGAGACACATGGGAGAGCTTGGGGGAACAAAGAGACACACAGAGGTCTGGGATTGATAAAGAAACACATGGGATGGCTTGGGGGAACAAAGAGACACACAGAGGGACCTGTGGAGACATAAAAACACACAAAGGGCTGGGGGTACAAAGAGGCACAAAGAGGGAGTGGGGTGAGGGACATAACGAAATACAGAGGGCTGGGGGAGGGGACAAAAAACAGACAAAGGGGCTTTTGGGGACAATGAGGCAGACAGAGGGGCTGCAGGAGACAGACAGACACACAGAGCGCTGGAGGTGATAAAGAAACAGACAGGGGGTGCTGGGGAGAAAAATACACACAGAGGTATGTGGAGGGAATAAAAAGACAGACAGAGGGGCTGGGGGGAAGAAGCACACAGAGGGGCTGGGGGGACAATGAAACATACAGAGGGGCTAGAGGGTACAATAAGATGCACAGAGGGGCTGAGTGGGCACATAAATACACACAGAGAACTGGAGGGACAACGAGACACATAGGGCCTGGAGGGGATGTTGCCCCCTGATTATTGTGTAGACAAGTCCAAAAGTAATGGGAACCAGCACAACTGTGTATTTTAAATGTCCTATAAGCAAGGTAGCATATCCATAAAAGGGTCAAAGGAGTTGTTCTTCTGCTGAGATATTTACAGGCTACACAGTTTAAGGTGAGAGGGCAATATGATTTAAGGACAGATGACAAAATATTGGAGTCATTTAAAGTCCATGTGAAGGAATACCCCATCACTTTTGGCTCATTTTGTGTATGTAATTTTGTTTTGTTTAGACCACCCGAGAGACCCTTTAGAACATGGAACGTTGAGAATCTTGTACGGAAACCTCAAAGGAAATAATTAATAGAATGCTCCACTGGGTGGCCGCCATTTTGTGTATGCGAACCCACGTGGTTGGGACAAAGGATGTGTAGCGGTACTTACCTTATCCGGGGGCCGGACGCGGTCCTCTCTTCAAGCCGCGCGCGGTCCTGCGGCTGCACGAGCCGCGCGCGGCTCGTCCGACTGTTCTGACAGGAGGGCGGGCAGTGACCGCGAGAAGCGGTCACGTGTCCCGCCTGCAGCTAAGAGCGCGCCGCGAATCTCGGGCGCGCTCTTAAAGAGACAGTGGGAGCCTAAATTGCAAAAAGGCTCCCATTGGCTCCTGTCATGCCAATCACCCCATACACTTACCTGTTGGGGGAGTGGAAGTGACAGGAGCCAATCACATTAGTTTGAAGGCTACTTATACTTACCCTTTTCCCTTAGTTCCTTGCCCTATCGTGGTTTCTGCTACAGTTCCCTTTAGTGCTTGTTGTGTTCAGTTGTGTTTCTCCGTATTTGACCTTGGCTTTGTATTCTGACTTCGTTTTCGCTTTATCCTATTCTGTACTGTTTGCCGGCTTGCTGATTCCTGTGTACCAGTCCCCGGCTAGTTTTCGTTTACGCTGTCTCTTTGTGCCCTTGACCTCGGATCGTTCCTGACTCTGTCTTATCCTATTACGTCGAGTCCGGCCACTCTAAGGTCCGGTAGACGTATCTCTCCTCTGTACTGTCATCTGTTAGGGCTGGATCCTGCGTGTAGGGGTATATACTCGTTACATTACGATAGGGCCATGGACCCTGCAGATTTAGCTCAACAGATGGCGACCCATGAGGCTAGATTTGTAGAGCAGGATCACCGTATGGATCAAATAGCTCAGGCTCTCCAGACGCTCTTAGCTAGAACCATTCCAGCAACCGCACCTAACCCTCCTGCACCCCTGCTTCCTGAAGTATCGACTATGCCTAACGCTACAGCACATTTAACGCCTCCTCCTAGGTATGGAGGGGATTCTAAGACATGCAGAGGGTTCATTAACCAAATAGAGTTTCATTTTGAAATGTATCCACGTTCATTTCCCACAGAGAGGTCTAAAGTTGGGTTCTTTATGCACCAACTTACCGACAAAGCACTTGAATGGGCAAACCCTATTTGGGAGGCTAATGGACCTATGGTGCATAACTTTCACAGTTTCCTAACAGCTTTTCGCAGAACTTTTGATACTATGAAAAGGTCTAAGAATGCCGCTAGAGCATTAATGAGGGTTAAACAGGGTTCTAGGTCTGTGGCTGATTACGCTATACAGTTTCGTACCCTTGCCTCACAGGTCGATTGGACCAATAATGGGTTAACTACGGCCTTCATGGAAGGTTTATCAGACTCTATATTGGATGAGGTAGCAGCCAAGGAGCTTCCTATTGCCTTAGAGGACCTTATTGACTACCTCATCGATATAGATAATAGGATTCGTGACAGGCTCTATACTAAGAACAGGAATAGACGTTTTGTTACACCTATTCAACCCAGAGTTAATATACCGGAGAGTGTTAAAGTACCTGAAGAGGAACCTATGCAATTAGGGGTTGCCAAACTCTCAGATACTGAGAAATTACATAGGAGAAGGGAGGGACTCTGCCTATATTGTGGTAAGAGAGACCATATGGTAAAGGAGTGTCCTCTGCTCCCGGAAAACTCTCGCACCTAAGACCTTATAGGGGACTGGCCTTGGGTGTGATTTCTAAGTCTCCTACATTGCCTCCTAACCGACTGCTTCTCCCTGTTTCTTTACATATGGGAGAGAGTTGTATAGTTGAAAACATAGACGCCCTGGTTGATTCTGGGGCAGCCGAGAACTTTATAGACTCTGGTTTTGTAAAGAGAAACAATATTCCCATCAGAGAGAAGGAGATACCCTTGGCCGTTGAGGCCATAGATGGTAGACCATTGATATCTCCAGTTGTTACTCACGAGACTGCACCGCTACACATGTACACAGGGGTTCTACACTATGAAACCATTCGGTTCCAGGTCATCACCTCTCCCTCTTCACAGTTGGTGTTAGGGTATCCATGGTTACGTGCCCACAATCCCATTTTTGACTGGGAGACAGGGCAGATAAAATCATGGAGTGAAGCCTGCCATGAGTCATGTACTATTGAAGTCACGCCTGTGAATTCTATTAACGTTCCTACTGTTCCTCCTTTATCTACGACTATACCCTCTCAGTATTTAACTTTAAAGACTGTCTTTGATAAAAGAGAGGCTGACAAATTACCGCCTCACAGACCCTACGATTGTGCTATTGATTTGTTGCCTGGTACTATACCTCCTAAGGGCAGGGTGTACCCCCTATCGGTTCAAGAAAACCGTGTCATGGAGGAGTACATTAAAGAGTCATTAGACAAGGGATTTATTAGAAGATCCTCTTCTCCGGCTGGAGCGGGGTTCTTCTTTGTATCAAAGAAAGAAGGTGATTTAAGACCTTGCATTGATTATAGAGGTCTTAACAAGATCACCATCAAAAATGCTTACCCTATACCTCTAATAACAGAATTGTTTGACAGGCTCAAACATGCTACGGTATTCACCAAATTAGATCTTAGAGGAGCATACAATTTGATACGTATTAAAAAGGACCACGAATGGAAGACAGCCTTTAACACTCGGTCAGGTCATTATGAGTATACCGTCATGCCATTTGGGCTTTGCAATGCCCCAGCAGTGTTCCAAGAATTTATTAATGATGTCTTAAGGGATTTTATTCAGTCATTTGTTATTGTGTACTTGGATGACATTTTAATATATTCTACAGACATTCACGCTCATCACAGACATGTTACAACAGTTCTGAAGACCCTTCTTGCTAATGGTCTTTATTGCAAATTAGAAAAATGTCTATTCGACCAGTCCGAGGTCCAGTTTTTAGGGTATTTGATTTCCGCCGAGGGTTTTCGGATGGATCCCCAGAAGCTCGCTGCAGTCATAGAATGGCCTCTGCCGCAAGGTCTGAAAGCCATCCAGCGTTTTCTGGGGTTCTCTAATTATTATAGACGTTTTATCAAAGGTTTTTCGTCTATAGTAGCGCCTATAACTCGTATGACTAAAAAGGATGGCAATACACGTGTCTGGTCTACTGAGGCACTTCAGGCTTTTGACTTTCTTAAGACTACGTTCGCCTCTGCCCCTATTTTACAGCATCCTGTCCCCTCATTGCCATATATACTTGAGGTTGATGCTTCCGATATAGGGGTAGGTGCTGTCTTATCCCAAAGAGAGTCTCCTGACAAGCCATTGCATCCTTGTGGCTTCTTTTCTAAACAAATGTCCAAGGCAGAGAGGAATTATGATGTGGGTAATCGCGAACTCCTTGCTATCATTTTAGCACTCAAAGAATGGAGACATTTGCTAGAAGGAACTAAGGATCCTATTCTCATATTTACAGATCATAAGAACCTATCCTACCTTAGCGAAGCTAAAAGATTGTCTTCAAGGCAGGCTAGGTGGTCACTGTTCTTGTCTCATTTTAATTATATAATCACCTATAGGCCAGGTGACCGGAACACTAAAGCGGACGCTCTGTCCAGACAATTCGAGACTATTGACAAACAGGAGATTGATGTCACTCCTGTCATTCCCCCAGACAGGATAATAGCAACTACTATATTGTCTATTTCCTCGTCCCTCTTGCAGGCCATACAAGCGAAACAAGGCATGGCACCCAGCGAGAGGCCTAATGATAAATTGTTCGTTGACATTCCCGAGAGACGGGATATTCTGTCACTTTATCACGATACTAAGACTGCTGGACATCCTGGTATTTCCAAAACAGTGTCAGCCGTTTCTCGGTATTTCTGGTGGGATACCTTACGTAAGGATGTTACTGACTATATAAGTGCTTGTACTACTTGTGCATGTATGAAAACCTCTCGTAGAGTTCCTTGTGGGCTGTTGCATCCGTTGCCCGTTCCCGAGAGACCTTGGTCTAATCTATCAATGGATTTTATTGTTGAATTACCCCCTTCGAATGGTAACACAGTCATCCTAATGATAGTAGATCGGTTTTCCAAAATGGCTCACTTTGTGTCTCTTCGCAAGTTGCCCACTTCCAAGGAATTGGCTCTTATCTTCGCTAGAGAAGTGTTTCGATTACATGGTATTCCCTTATCTATTGTATCCGATAGGGGTAGCCAATTTATTTCCAGGTTCTGGAAAGCCTTTTGTTCGGAGATGGGTATTTCCCTCTCATTTTCTTCCGCTTACCATCCCCAGTCTAATGGAGCTGCTGAACGTGCCAACCAGTCTCTAGAGCAGTACCTCCGTTGTTTTGTGTCTCACCATCAGGACAATTGGTCTGACCTGCTTCCTTGGGCTGAATTTGCTCGGAATAATGCCACTCATGATTCTTCCGGCAAAAGCCCTTTTTACGTTGTCTATGGCCAGCATCCCGTTGTTCTTCCGGCTGCATTCTCCTCTCAGGGCATGCCAGTTCTGGATGAGCATTTGGCTGGTTTGCGTAATACTTGGGAGCAGGTTCAGCGTTCTTTGGTGGACTCTGCTGCCCGCCAGAAGGCTCAGGCTGACAAGCATCGCAGAGCGGCTCCTTCCTATGTTGTGGGGGACAGGGTTTTGCTTTCCACACGGAATATTCGCCTCCGGGTGCCTTCTATGAAATTGGCTCCCCGCTTCATTGGTCCTTATCGCATTATACATAAGGTTAATCCCGTTTCTTATGCCTTGGGTCTGCCTAAGAATCTGCGTATACCCAATGTATTTCACACCTCTTTGTTGAAGCCTTACGTACACAACCGCTATACCCGGCATACTCCCCCTCCCCCTCCTGTCTCTGTGGAGGGTCATGAGGAGTTCGAAGTATCTGCTGTTATTGACTCTCGTTTTCTTAGGGGTCGGCTTCAGTACTTGGTACATTGGAAGGGTTATGGGCCTGAGGAGCGCAGTTGGATTTCTGCGGACGCTGTTCATGCTCCCCGCCTTGTACGTTCTTTCCATTCGCGTTTTCCTGCCAGGCCTGGTCCTGCCCGCCCGGAGGGCGTGTCCTCAGGGGGGGGTACTGTAGCGGTACTTACCTTATCCGGGGGCCGGACGCGGTCCTCTCTTCAAGCCGCGCGCGGTCCTGCGGCTGCACGAGCCGCGCGCGGCTCGTCCGACTGTTCTGACAGGAGGGCGGGCAGTGACCGCGAGAAGCGGTCACGTGTCCCGCCTGCAGCTAAGAGCGCGCCGCGAATCTCGGGCGCGCTCTTAAAGAGACAGTGGGAGCCTAAATTGCAAAAAGGCTCCCATTGGCTCCTGTCATGCCAATCACCCCATACACTTACCTGTTGGGGGAGTGGAAGTGACAGGAGCCAATCACATTAGTTTGAAGGCTACTTATACTTACCCTTTTCCCTTAGTTCCTTGCCCTATCGTGGTTTCTGCTACAGTTCCCTTTAGTGCTTGTTGTGTTCAGTTGTGTTTCTCCGTATTTGACCTTGGCTTTGTATTCTGACTTCGTTTTCGCTTTATCCTATTCTGTACTGTTTGCCGGCTTGCTGATTCCTGTGTACCAGTCCCCGGCTAGTTTTCGTTTACGCTGTCTCTTTGTGCCCTTGACCTCGGATCGTTCCTGACTCTGTCTTATCCTATTACGTCGAGTCCGGCCACTCTAAGGTCCGGTAGACGTATCTCTCCTCTGTACTGTCATCTGTTAGGGCTGGATCCTGCGTGTAGGGGTATATACTCGTTACAGGATGGCGGCCATCTTGTTTCCCAAACGCGGGCAGCGAGACTTTGTCATCAAGTACCTGGAACTCATTTCGGCCAGGCACTCCCGCGAACACTGGTCACCATGGATCGACTGCACATTGCAGTTCACTTCCACGAATGGCGTTCAGGAGTTACAGACTAGTGAACACGGAGAGCAACCTACACAAATCAACTTTCATCTTCCTTATGTGGTTTTCATACAAAACCCCACAAACTGAGACCGGCTCTTGCCACAATTTACCTGAAACTATTTTGGGCTTCAACCTCGTGGTAGACTGGTCAGAACTTCTCCACGATGGCGATCCAAATCTACAAAACGGATCTGGGTGATTTTTGGCTATATTGTTCACCCAGATCCAGGCTATCCGATGATGTGGGGTGGGGTTTCCATGTGTTTTGGGGGTACTTTTGGGGTGGTTAAGATATTTATGATTTGTCTGTCCCTGAGAGATAATATGATTAGCGATGTGTATTCCGAAATTATCTCTCAGGCACAGAGGAACATGGGAGGGATTTCCCTGTTTTATTGTGTTAGAAATCCCATGTTGGGGCTTTTGCATAAAAAGCTATGTGTGGCTCCAAATAAAACAGTCTTCTCCCAGCATTAAGCCTTGGCTCATGTGTGGGGGGCTATGGAACAGCTGGGATATTTTTACGTTTGGGATAATGCGTGTTTGTGGATTGGAAAAAGTGCATCCGTGGCGGTGATATTCTGGCAGACCGCCACAGTCCACATTAGTACCTAGGACAGGTGTAGGCAACCTTTTAGTAGTACTGTGCCAAAACAAGATCTTGAAGTCCACTGGTGTGCCGGTCTTCTTTTTTTTTTAAATTGAGGTGTGTTACCTATAAATGTGGGCTGTGTATCGGGGCTGCTTGTGGAATTGTGTGTGGATGATATGTCACATAGTGTGTTTGGTGGTTTGTGTATGGGGCTGCTTGAGGTATTGCATGTGAGAGGTTGCTTTTGGGTTGTGTCTGTGTATTATTGTCAGTGGTTTTGTGGGGTCTGTGTGTGTGTGTGTGTGTGCATTTGTGTGTTGGATGTTTGCATTTTTGGTATGAAGTGCAAGCTTATTCTGCAGCTGTGTATATCTAGCAGTCTGGATGGCTTCCTTGGAGTACAGTGGGGACCGGTCTGGCCAGGTACAGGTCAAGGGCAGGAACTGAGATAGTTGCTGTGGGCTGCTCTACTCCAGTGTAGATTCCCATTCACAAGTGCTGCGTATCTATGTTCTGCAATGTGTAAATTAAGGATTGTCCCTCACCACCTTTATGTACTAGCAGATATCTAAAGTTTCACTGGGACTCCTGATAGGTCAGAGCCTGTTTTGCTCTAGCAGCCTTGATTGCCGTACAAAGGCACCACCTGATGTGCCATGCTGTGCACACGTGTCGTAGGTTGCTGACCCATGACCTAGGAGCTAAACAACAATCATATGTATATCCTGAAACCCCCCAAAAATATATAAACAATATTTTTATGATATTTCTAGCCTTAAAATCAGAAAGGCAAGTAGATGTGAGTTGTATCCAAACACAGTGTCATATGTGCATTATGCTTTACAAAGTATTATTTTTCACAATCTTCGGCTAACATGTCCTTATCAAGTTGTATTAAAATGCCTGTAAAAAAAAAGTCCCTACAGTCAACTGACAAAAAACTACCACAGTCTTTGCAAAATAAAGGACAAAATGGTCTAACCCAGCCTATAAACAGTGAACCATTGCATAAGGAGGTTTTTAATATAAAAATGTATTAAATCTGTAAAGCAAATGGTTGGCTTGAAAAAAGTTAATACTTGAGTAGTAGATGGTACCATGTGCCACAACAACAGGGGTACACCAAGTTTTACAAATATTCTATAAAATTTCTACAGAGAGACAGACATTTCTGTAGATCAGATGAAGAGTGAATAGTCAGAATGACTATAAGGTTGATTACAGACCACACAGGTGTAAAGTCAAAGGGCACTATTACAGGATTTTTATAGGTGGCGATTGTGGTGGACCGCCGTCACTAGGTACCATGCCCACTGATTATTCATCTGTTTTCCTTTTGTATTCTGTGTTTTCCCCTTGTATTTGTAGGTATTTCATGTATTTTGCCTGTTCCCTGTTCAGGAGAGATCATATGAATGGAACCCGTTCATCTCCCGAACAGGGACCACCCTGATTTCCCATTTAGAAAGCTAATTAGAGCATTCTGAAACCACAAAGGAAATCATTAATGAATGTTGACGAACCGGCGGCAACCCAGGGGAAGCATTTGTCTCCCAAACTGGCGTGCCCACACGGCTTCAGGTCCCCTTGTCGGGGCTTTCCCCACCTGCTCCTAATGGAGCTATAGTCACTGTCCTCCCTACAGAGGAGCTACGAGGCCAGGCTCATAGCTGCCCAGAGAGCGCTCTCCCCGGAGCTACCTAAGTGAAGGTAGCCAGTGGAGAGCCCCAGCGGGATCCCTGGAGCTGTAAGTCGGCTTCACAGCCACAGAGGTCCAGCTGGCCGCCTGGAAGTCCATGCCGACCAATAGGAAAAGGAGCTCCTATTCAAACTGTGTTTGCGCCATTCTCCTGATGGGTCGACACGAGTGAGTGCTGATTAGGGCTCAGGCGACCAATCAGAGAAGGAGCGGCCATTCAAAAATGGGTTTTGCGCCCTTTCTCCTGATTGGACTGCGAAACCCCTCTCCTCCCTGAGCACTGATTGGTGCAAATTGGTTTTGCGCCTTTCAGCTGATTGGCTGTTGCTTGGTTTAGGCGCAAAGTTTTAATTCACCGGACTACACCCTGTTCCAAATTATTATGCAAATTCTATTTAAGTGTCACAAAGATTAAATATTTTGGTTTTCAGTTTAACTCATGGATGGCATTTTGTCTCAGGGCTCTTTTGGTCACTGAAAACAATCTCGGACACCTGTGATAATTAGATTGCCAGGTGAGCCCAATTTAAGGAAAAACTACTAAAGGAGGGTGTTCCACATTATTAAGCAGAGCACCATTTTAATGCAATATGGGGAAGAAAAAGGATCTCTCTGCTGCCGAAGAGAGTGAAATAGTTCAATTCCTTGGACGAGGTATGAAAACATTAGATAGTTCACTAAAACTTAAGCGTGATCATCGCACTATTAAGAGATTTGTGGCTGATTCAGAGTGCAGACGGGTTTGTGCCGATAAAGGCACATTGAGGAAGATTTCTGCAAGATCCATGCATCGGATCAAGAGAGCAGCTGCTAAAATACCATTACATAGCTGCAAACAGATATTTGAAGCTGCTGGTGCCTCTGGAGCCCCACGGACATCAAGGTGTAGAGTCCTCCAGAGTCTTGCAACTGTGCATAAACCTTCTATTAGGCCACCACTAACCAATGCTCACAAGCATAAATGGCTGCGTTGGGCAGAAAAATATATAAAGACTAATTTTTAAACAGTCCTGTTCACTGATGAGTGCCGTGTGTCATGACATGAAGGGGTGCTGCCCTGCAACAGCACTGTCCCTTTAAGTGTGGGAACCAACTTAGCAGAGAAATAATTCTAGGACACGATAAATGGAGTAATAAAGAAAATGTATTAAGGCAAACCAAAAGGATATAGATATATATATAATATATACAAAACAAAATATGACAATGCCACAAATATATAAATATATACAATAACCCAATATATACAATAGAGCAGGCAGAGTCCACGATAGTCCTAGGCAAAGGTAAAGGCTTAGTCAGGTTAGTGCAGCCACCAAGTACAAAATGAACATCAAGGGGCAAAGTCCTAAGCAGGTCACACAGAAATAATGCAGCAAGGTCAGAATCACTGGAGAAGGAGTCTAGACAGGAACACTGCAGGCGAACACTGGAACAGGAGGCACAGGACACAGGACCATAAGGACATCGGAACACCGGATCGGGAAACACAAGATACTCAGGATACTCAGGATACTCAGGATACTCAGGATACTCAGGATACTCAGGATACTCAGGATACTCAGGATACTCAGGATACTCAGGATACTCAGGATACTCAGGAAACAAGAGACAGGAGACAGGAGACAGGAGACAGGAGACAGGAGACAGGAGACAGGAGACAGGAGACAGGAGACAGGAGACAGGAGACAGGAGACAGGAGACAGAATCACGGGAGCCAGGAAACAGCAGGTACAGGGTCAAGGATAGAGGATAATGATCTGACAGGGAGTGAGGGGAGAAACCAGAATATATAGGTGCTAAACAAGGGCCAGGTGTAGTGCCTAACGAAAGAAAATGAGAACAGTGCCAAACAGAAAGAGTGGTGAGTGCGAGTACTGCACGAGGGCATGTCGACTAAGGAGTGTCGTGACACCGTGCAACCCTGGATGGTCCAGATGGATGGAGTAGTGGATGGTTGGTGGACGGCCACCCTGTTCCAACAAGACTGTGACATAAGCAAGGCGGTGGTGTAGTCATGTTTTGGGCCGGATTCATGGGAAGAGAGCTGGCATGTGGAGTATGTGGAGTTTCTGACTGACCACTTTCTTCCCTGGTACAGAAGGAAGAACTATGCTTTCCGTAATAAAATCATCTTCATGCATGACAATGCACCATCTCATGCTGCAAAGAATACCTCTGCATCAATGGCTGCTATGGGGATAAAAGCAGAGAAAGTCATGGTGTGGCCTCCATCCTCCCCTGAACTCAATCCTATTGAGAACCTTTGGAGCATCCTCAAGCAAAAGATGAGGGTGGAAGGCTATTCTGACATCTTGAAAACAAATTCAAGCAGAAACTGTCCAAAAACTCACAAGTTCAATGGATGCAAGACTTGTGAAGCTGCTATCAAATAAGGTTTCCTATGTTAAAATGTAACGTGACCTGTTAAAATGTTTAAAAAGTTAAAATGTTGTTATAAGTTTGATTGAAATAGCTTTTGATTTCAGTAAACACAACAAATGACATTTTCAGTTCTTTACAACCTATAACGTGTTTTGAAACTTACTGTGTGTAATAATTTGGAACAGTGTATTGTAAGTTTTTAAAAAAATACTGTTATCATTAGGAGGTTTGTTCAATAAAATTTGAATTGTACTCTTAATAGTTGATAACATGAGAATTATGCTGACTGTTATTTACATCAATTATTTAGGTAAATGAGAAAAATATAATTTGCATAATAATTTGGAACAGGGTGTAAACCAAGCAACGCTGTGGAACTATTTTCGGGGGTTGTACAGAGCCCCAAGCCCAGACTTTGTATGACGGTTTCTCGAGCTCTGTACATCCGATAGCCCTGCTCTTTGCAGGGATCATAGTCAGGACCCGGGGCTATCCAGCTATGTATGTTTCATGTGTGTACCCCATTCTTTTCCTGAGGAGAGGAGTCCCTAAATGTTCCCCATCTATGTAATGTGTTATACTGTTTGTAACTGTGTCCTGTTGGTATCTGACAGAGTGGGAGATGGTTATCTGTAACCCATCCCCCTTCTACTGCCTGGGACAAAAGAAAGTGTATTAAAACAGGGGAGACCCCCTGTGGCAGAACCAACCTCGCCACTGGCCACTGGAGGAGCCTGGTCGCCCGCCTCCTGCCGCTGGACTATGGCCCAATGTTAAAAACCTTTTATTTTCCCTGCAGAAAGACTTATTCGTGCCTTTCTGCCTGGGCGTTTGGTAGATTGAATCTACCGAACAAACTACTAACCGATTGACCACCTGGGAACTGGAGTGTGCCGTCAATTAACCGCAGCTTAATCGACGAACGCTGGATGGCCTTTGTTCGTTTGCCGAACACGTGGCAGCGGCCATTTTAAACTCTCGAACGGCCAGCGGCGTTCAGCTTCAAATCTATGGAACTCAAATCGGACACCTTTGCACGAACACCGGTGAGCCGCCAACTTCCCTTCTCCTGCAAAGAAACGAACACCAGTTCATTCGGGACTTTCATTATGTGAACAATGTTACCCCAGATAGTTATGCCATGGAGCCCATTCGTATACCGAAAGACTGTATGAAAGACTTTGGCTCCATGGCGATTGAACTATGTGTATGTGATCTGAGCGCCTTTCGGTAATAATGTGCGCTCAGATCTAAGCTATCTGGGGATATGTTGAATGTATATGTTTTGTGTAATATTTGCAACATTGTACCGTATATACTCGAGTATAAGCCGAGTTTTTCAGCACATTTTTTGTGCTGAAAAACCCCAACTCGGCTTCTACTCGAGTCAATAGTCTGTACTATGGCAATTTGCATTGCCATAATACAGACTGGGGGCTGTGGGGGCTGTCAGAGCTGTAACTTACCTCTCCTGCAGCTCCTGTCAGCTCCCTCCTCCTCCGCGCCGTCCATTCAGCACCTCGGTCAGCTCCCAGTGTAAATCTCGCGAGAGCCGCGGCTCTCGCGAGACTTACAGTGTGAGCTGACAGAAGAGCTGACCGGACGGAGGAGGAGAGAGCTGACAGGAGCTGCAGGACAGGTAAGTAACATCTCTGCCAGCCCCCCTCTCTCCCCCACTGAACTGCCAATGCTGGACCACCAGGGAGGGAGAGCCCCCCTCCCTGCCATGTATCAAGCAGGGAGGGGGGACGAAAATAAAAATAATAATAATTAAATAAAAAATAATAAGAAGAAATAATAATGAAAAAAAAATATTAAAATAAAAAAATAAAATAATAATAAATAAAAAAATAAAATAATAAAATCGCCCACCCCCCACCACTGCAACACACACACACACACACACACTGCACAATACACACACACTGCACTCATACACATACACACACAATGCACACATACACACACACTGCACACATACACACACTGCACTCATACACACACTGCACTCATACACACACACACTGCATTCATACACACACACTGCACTCATACACACACACTGCACACATACACACACACACTGCACACATACACACTGCACACATCCACACACACACTGCACACATACACACACACACACACTGCACTCATACACACACACACTGCACACATACACACACACTGCACTCATACACACACACACTGCACTCATACACACACACACTGCACTCATATACACACACACACTGCACTCATACACACACACACTGCACTCATACACACACACACTGCACTCATACACACACACACTGCACTCAATTCAATTAATATTTTTTTTTTAGGATCTAATTTTATTTAGAAATTTACCAGTAGCTGCTGCATTTCCCACCCTAGTCTTATACTCGAGTCAATAAGTTTTCCCAGTTTTTTGGGGTAAAATTAGGGGCCTCGGCTTATATTCGGGTCGGCTTATACTCGAGTATATACGGTATATTTTTCTGTCTTTTTGGTAACATGTGCTTAATGGAGTTTTCCTCTGTCCTTGGAGATAATTGGATTACTTCCCAATTATCTCCAGGACAGAGGAGGGATTGCAATGCATTGTGGGATTTGTTTAAATGTGTAAGCTTGTGATTGGTCCTTTTACCCTTTGTGTCCCAGTTTCCCATCTGGTCCCCTAGGGGAGTGTCCACCTGGTGGGAGACCTGCATAAAAGCCAGGCAGGTAGCCCCAGTAAATCAGTTCTGGTTGATCCTCAAACAAAGTGTTGTCTCGTTCTTGGGGGGAATTGGATTGTATGCTGTTACAGTGCGACTGCCAGGAGTGTAAGCTGTTCGTATGGTTTTTCCTGTTCGGCTGTTTAACATCATTCGTGTGTTTCCTGAAAGGGGAATATCGCCTAAACGTTTTTTAACCTCTTGTGTGTAAAACGGTCCGTTACACCCCCGGTTTTTAACCTTTTGTGTGCAAAACGGTCTGTTACACCCCCTGTGGGGGTCTGTGCATAAAAGCTGTGTATACAAATACAGGATAGTCGGTGGTTTACCTCCACAGTTGTCTGGTGGCAAAATGGATGCCTGCTTGTTGTAAGGGTTCCTGAACAGCTGAAGTAAGGGAATTAGCAGACGTAAACCGTCAGGTTAACAGTTTTACCAAGTTACCACACTGCTACAGCTTTACCAAGTTGGGAGCAACTCAGTCTCCCTACTGGCCCGCAGCATCCAGTCATCATGAGATAGCAGGTCTTTGCGTGTAACAAGCTCAGATCTCAGTAAGTGCTGTCTTGTGCTATACATAAGTTAAAATCATTTTCACTGGATGAGAAATTCACAATCAATAAAGGTTCAGTAGCAGTATAAGAACTAGGAATTCCTATCCTTGTAAAGGATCACTGTTAGCTGAAGGTATACAGGTCCCTTAGCAGTATAAGAACTATCCGGTAAAGGACCTGTGTGAGCTCGAGTTATAAAATAAAGGTCCTTTTGCCGGATAGGAACTAGATTTCTCACTGTGAACCGTCTAGTTCCTATCCCTATAAAGGACCATTGATAGCTGAAGACATATAGGTCCTTTAGCAGTATAGGAACTAGGTATTACTATCCCTGTAAAGCAGGGGTGGGGAACCTTCGACCCTCCAGATGTTTTGGACTACATCTTCTTTGATGCTTTGCCAGCATTATGGCTGTAAGAGCATTATGGGAGATGTAGTGTAAAACATCTGGAGGGCCAAAGGCTCCCACCCCTGCTGTAAAGGACCTGTGTGACCTGGAGTTATAAAGCTTCTTTTGAAGGATGGAAACTAGATTTATCATTGAGAACTGTCTAGTCCCTATCCTGGAATGGACCAGTATATGCTGAAGGTCTAAAGGTCCCTTAGTATAATAACTATCCCTGTAAAGGACGTGTGTGAGCTGTTGCTATGAAGGTACTTTTACAGGGTAGTGACTAGATTTCTCACTGTGAACTGTCTAGTTCCTATAACTATAATGAACCATTGTTAGCTGAAGGTATAACTAGCTTAGCAATATAACCAATATAAGAACTAGGCATTGCTATACCTATAAAAGATCATTAGCAGAAGGTATACAGATCCTTTTGCTAGATAGGAACAAGATTTTTCACTGTGAGTCCTCTAGTTCCGATCTCGGTAAAGGACCATGGCTAGCTGGTGGTGTAAAGGTCTTTATGCTGGATGGGAATAAATGTCTCACTATGTACTGGCTAATTCCTATCCTTTAAGAGGACCTAAGCACTATGGAGCAAAGATCCTTTACCAGGATACGAACTAGCTCTCTCAGTGTGAGATGGATAGTTCCAATCTCTATATAGAACTTGACCACTAGGGGGCAAAAGGGTCATTTAGCAGGATAGGAACTAATTACTCACACTGAGCAAGCTATTTTCTATCCTCAGAAAGGACTGGGTCATTTTACTGGATAAGAACTAGACTCAAAGGTTCTAACTTTAAATCATATCCTGTACGTCCTAATCCTTCATGCAGAATGCCTCATGCGTTCCACAGAGTGTATTTACGTTTTTTTTGTGCTTTCCAAATATGGTGGTGACATCATTTCTGGAAAAGTCCTTGCAGGCCTAAGATGGAACTAATTGTTGCATTCAACTGCGGCGTATACCAAGCGTTGGAGCACATTGCTGCCCCATTGGTGTTTGGAGTGCAACAGGGTCCTTCTCACTTTAATGAATCTTTGCAGTGAGGTCTTGGAACGCACATTCTTTCAATATGTCTTCAGTACTGGAAGAAACACAGTACTGGAAGAAAAGGTCATTAAAATTATTTTCAGAATAAGATAAAACAAATATATACTACAACCTCCACACAACATAGAAACACATAACAAAATTTATAATCCCAATCCTCTGCCATTTAGGAGTTAAATCCCTTTGTTTATGAACCCTAGTCACACCTCCCTGCATGTGACTTGCACAGCCTTCCATAAACACTTCCTGTAAATAGAGCCCTATTTAGGCTTTCTTTATTGCAAGTTCTGTTTCATTAAGATTTTCTTATCCCCTGCTATGTTAATAGCTTGCTAGACCCTGCAAGAGCCTCATGTATGTGATTAAAGTTCAATTTAGAGATTGAGATACAATTATTTAAGGTAAAATACATCTGTTTGAAAGTGAAACCAGTTGTTTTTTTTTCATGCAGGCTCTGTCAATCATAGCCAGGGGAGGTGTGGCTAGGGCTGCATAAACAGAAACAAAGTGATTTAACTCCTAAATGGCAGTTAATTGAGCAGTGAAATTGCAGGGGAATGATCTATACACTAAAACTGCTTTATTTAGCTAAAGTAATTTAGGTGACTATAGTGTTCCTTTAACCCCTTAAGGACACATGACATGTGTGACATGTCATGATTCCCTTTTATTCCAGAAGTTTGGTCCTTAAGGGGTTAAATATAACCTTAATTTCATCGGTTCCTGTAGCGGATTGGTACCGGGCTGTCCCACAACATGTATGAGAATAATTGTATTTGGTCATACTGCTGGTTTAATGTGTGTGAACATGTATAGAAATCATGGTATCCGGTTATATTGACAGTTGAATGTATGTAAAGAACTGTATTCCTCTAGTTGTTCGGTAGAATCATTCAAATAAAACAAGGGAATGAAACTACCGAACAACCAGACCACCCTGTGTAAAGTGTGCCTTCAATTACCGTTTGCAACAATGTTGCAAACGGGTAATTACCTATTCGTGCAGTGTGGTCTTTGTCCTCTGGGTGGCCGCCATTCGGGATGCGAACACGTGGCGGCGGCCATCTTGGACTGCCGAACAGCGGTGTTTTGCCGTCGAGTGTCTGGAACCGAAATCGGACACTTGACTAGGCAACCACCGCTGAGACCTCCAGACTCCTAATACTTCGTGGGGAAACTACCGAACGGCCCGCCGTTCGGTAGAAAGAACCCCACGAACTAGGGGATTCATCCGAATCCCCGTCAGGCCACTTAACAGCAATATTTCACCCGTTTGTATTCGCCTGTTTGTGACCGACCGCAGGGCCAGAATGCATGGAACTGTTTTCGGATACTTTACCTCTGCGGTCGGTCCAAACTTCAAAGTCCCATAACTCCCGAACGCTTTATCCGAATGGGCTGATTTTAAAGTATGTTGGTCCTCCAGAATAGAGCTATCTGGGGATATTAGATTTGTGGATGTACCCCAAGTATTTAGGGTACATCCAAAACTCGGGGAAAACTATGTACATGATAAGGGGATTATGATGCTAGAGGAGGGGAGGAGATCTGTGGGAGGTTACTGCTTGTAGATTGGATAATGTCTTAAGTGATAGAACCTCCTCCCTTGCATGGGAGAGGGCTTTATAAGGAACTGTGAAATAAAGCTTGTCAGTTCTACTCCTGAAACTGTGTGTCGTCCAGTTATTGGGATTGCGATGGGGATATTGCTGTATTACTCTACCTGCTAGAAACCTTGCCTGCGGACTTATCATCACCTTGTTCCTGAGCCTCACTAGGATCTCTAGTGGAGAATAGCTGTGCAAGATCGGCTCTCCGCTACATTGGTTGGCAGCGCTGGGATCCAAACTCACAGAGGAACAAGCGTAAATGGAGTACGGATGGAGATTGATTTTTCTGCGCTAAAACGCTCCACGCTAAAGGACCTCCTAGAGGCAAGGGGTATACAAGCCAGCAATAAGAAGAAAGCGGTACTTGTTACAGAACTCATGGCAGAGTACAGAATGGAGGGCGATTCAGCTCCGGCACAGAGGGAGCCGGGAAGAACACCACAAGGATCGGAATTCCAGAGGCAGGTTCAGTTCAGGCTATCCCTTTATGGGGAAAACCCCCCAGCAGAAGTTATTACCAGGACAATGTCCGAAGTACAAGAATTCGTCCTAAGGACACAGGCGACAACCGTTCCAGACCAAAGCTCTGCAAGTAGTGTGCCACAGGAAGGTAAGCCTAAAATACCGTACCAGGCTTTTAAAACATATGTGGAGGCAGAGGAAGATATAGACGCTTTCCTGCAAGACTTTGAGAGACTGTGCGCACTGCAGGACTGGGTACCTATTTTGGCCGGAAGGTTAACCGGGAGGGCAGCAGAGGCATATCGGACTGTACCTAATGACGAAATAAGGAATTACAGTAAAGTAAAAGAAATTATACTCGCCAGGTATGCTATAACACCCGAGGCATACCGGCGGAGATACCGGGATCTAAAGAAAGCAGAGAAGGACTCGCACGCAGAGTGGGCATGCCGATTACAGGGGGCAGCACTCGGGTGGGTGCAAGCTAGCAAGGCACGTTCTATGGAGGATGTAATACAGATGTTGCTGATGGAGCAGTTCTATGAGGGAGTACCCAGTGAGGTCCAGGAATGGGTAAGGGACAGAAACCCTACTTCCCTCACCGAGGCTGCTAGAAAAGCGGATGACTACCTGGATGCACGCAGGCCACAAAAACCTGCAGCTCCTAAAGCAACCCTTAAAACATTCGGGGGAACCACCTACACCCCAGCTCCACCGAGACCACTACCACCACCACCACCACCCGCTGCACAGCCCCGGTTCCGACAACCCACCGCTGGCCCCTGTCATCACTGCCAGAAGTGGGGACATTATAAAAGGGAATGCCCACAGCTGCGGGACCGTTCCACCTGGATTCGTCCAGGCCCACCTCCACCCAGGGCGGCCGCAGCCCACCACTACCAGGACCTAGTTGCCACCCCGTATGGTTCCGCAGTCCCCATTACCACTGTGGAACAATGGGAGGTACTGCACGAGGCAGATCCTGTCCAGGCCAATGTGGACAATCTACGGCACCATCGACAGACCGTATATCTGAATGGTACAGCAGTCCGGGGGTTACGAGATTCGGGAGCCACCATCACTTTGGTACAAAGCCACCTGATTTCAGATCAGGCAAAACTGAACAAAACTGTTGCCGTCCGGGTAGCTGGGGGAGCAGTGTACCGGCTACCTACAGCAAGGGTACATTTACATTGGGGAGCGGGGGCAGGGGAAGTGGAGGTGGGGTTGATGCCGCGGAGGTTTTATTGGGGAACGATCTGGGGAGGCTCACTTCTGCTTTTGAGCCCCAGTCGCCCACCACAGGGGAGGTCAACCCTGTAGTCACCCGACAACAGGCCCGCATCCAGGACCACAACACACTGCCGGAGGTCCAGGTAAGCAACCCTACCCCCCCTCTAGAATGTGTCCCCTGGGCCCCCCCTAATGAATTTGTAGATGAAGTTGCAACAGACCCCACGCTTCAGGTGTATAGGGACAAGGTTGTCACGGGTCTCCCCGGGGCGGAGGGAGAGAGGTTTATCTGGGATAAACAACTTTTGTACAGGGAAACAAGCAAGCAGATTACGGGGTCAGACCCGATAGCGAGGAGACAATTAGTGGTACCGCAGCGGTACCGGGCTGAATTACTCCGGATAGCGCATGATATTCCGCTATCCGGACATCTAGGGGTTAGTCGCACCAGGTACAGACTAACCCAGAGTTTCTTCTGGCCAGGGATTAGCCAAGAAGTACGCAGGTATTGCACGACCTGCGATACCTGCCAGAGGGTGGGAAAAAGGGGAGATCGCAGGAAAGCTAAACTTCACCCCTTACCCATAATAGAGGAACCTTTTAGCCGAATAGCGGTGGATCTGATAGGCCCCCTCAATAAAGCTAGCCCGTCAGGAAAAAGGTATATTTTAACGGTAGTAGATTATGCCACCAGGTATCCAGAGGCAGTGGCTCTGACCAACATCCACGCTGAAACGGTCGCGGATGCCCTCATGCGGATATTCTCCCGGATGGGATTACCCAGGGAGATTATCTCGGATCAGGGTACCCAGTTTACCGCAGAATTCACCCAACACCTCTGGAGGATCTGTGGCATTAAGCCTATTATCAGTGCCCCTTACCACCCCCAGACGAACGGGCTCTGCGAACGATTCAATGGTACCTTGAAGCAGATGCTCCGAACCTTCGCAGAGACCCACAAGGACTGGGAACGATTCCTGCCGCACCTCCTATTCGCATACCGGGAGGTGCCGCAGGAATCCACAGGGTTCTCCCCGTTTGAATTATTGTTTGGGAGGAGGGTCCGAGGCCCATTAGATCTTATTAGAGAGCATTGGGAGGGAGACCGGAGCACAGATGGCACCCCCATCATACCATATGTGTTGGCCTTTCGGGACCGCCTAGAGGCGCTGACCAAGACGGTAAGGGAAAACCTTCAGGAGGCCCAGACCCGCCAGCGCACATGGTATGATCGGGGGGCCAGGGACCGTAGCTTTCAGGTCGGGCAGAAAGTACTAATTTTAAAACCCGTCCGACATGATAAGTTACAGGCCGCTTGGCAGGGCCCATATAAGGTGGTGGAGCAAAGATGTGACACCACCTATATTATCGGCCCCTGCACAGGGACTGGGGGGCGACGCATGCTCCATGTGAACATGCTGAAGCCCTACCACGAGCGTACTGAGGAGGTAACCGCCATCTGTGCCCCTAACACGGAAGAGTTTGACAGCTTACCCCTCCCCGATTTGCTGGGGGATGGGCAGTTGTCCGGGGATTTAGGGGAGGTTGCGCTGGGAGATCGGCTGAGCCCACAGGAGCGGATCGAGGTACAGCAACTATTAGAAGAGAAACGCGACACGTTCTCTAATGTACCTGGATACACGCCTCTGGCAACTCACCGGGTCGAGACCCCAGGGCAACTACCCATGCGCCAGACGCCATACCGCATCCCAGAAGTGGTACGGGCAAACATGCGTAAGGAGATCGACGAAATGCTCCAACTGGGGGTGATTGAACCCTCAGACAGTCCTTGGGCATCTCCTGTAGTCCTCGTACCAAAGCGAGACGGTACGACCCGCTTCTGCGTGGACTATAGGAGATTGAACGAGAAGACTGTATCCGACGCCTATCCGATGCCCCGGATAGACGAGTTACTGGACAGAATGGCCAGGGGCCAATACCTCACCACTATTGACTTGTGTAAAGGGTATTGGCAAATCCCCCTGGCCCCAGACGCCATCCCGAAGTCGGCCTTTGTCACCCCATTTGGCTTGTACCAGTTTAAAGTCATGCCATTTGGGATGACCTTGAAGCCGGCCAAGTGTAGTATCGGAATGGCTGAGGTACAGTACCTGGGACATAGAGTAGGGTGCGGTAAACAAAAACCCGAACCCGCCAAAGTAGAGGCTGTAGCCCAGTGGCCCACCCCTAGGACTAAGACCCAGGTTTTAGCGTTTCTAGGGACAGCAGGGTATTACAGGAAGTTTGTTCCCAATTATAGCGCCCTGGCCAAACCCCTCACTGACCTGACCCGTAAGAACCTTCCCCGCCAAGTAAACTGGACCCCGGAGTGTGAGCAGGCATTCCAACAATTGAAAAATGCACTGATAAATGCCCCTGTCTTGGCAGCTCCCAATCCAACTAAACGTTTTCTTGTTCACACAGACGCTTCTATGTTTGGATTGGGGGCAGTACTGAGTCAAGTCGGGGCCGATGGCGGCGAACATCCAGTGGCTTACATCAGTCGCAAACTGTTACCTCGAGAAGTAAGCTACGCCGCCATCGAAAAGGAGTGCCTGGCTGTGGTGTGGGCCCTAAAGAAACTGCAGCCCTATTTATATGGACAGCCCTTTTCCTTGCTCACGGATCACAACCCGTTAGTCTGGCTGAACCGGGTGGCTGGGGACAACGCCAGGCTGCTGCGCTGGAGTTTGGCGCTACAGCCTTTTGACTTTAATATCCAGTACCGGCCGGGTAAGCAGAATGGAAATGCTGACGGGTTGTCAAGACAAACTGACTTAGAGAAATGATCCGTGAGCCCCCGGACATCCCCAAGCCGATCCGTGTTGGATCAGACTGTGTATGCCGGCTTGTGGGCAAGGGGGAGCAGTGTAGCGGATTGGTACCGGGCTGTCCCACAACATGTATGAGAATAATTGTATTTGGTCATACTGCTGGTTTAATGTGTGTGATTATGTATAGAAATCATGGTATCCGGTTATATTGACAGTTGAATGTATGTAAAGAACTGTATTCCTCTAGTTGTTCGGTAGAATCATTCAAATAAAACAAGGGAATGAAACTACCGAACAACCAGACCACCCTGTGTAAAGTGTGCCTTCAATTACCGTTTGCAACAATGTTGCAAACGGGTAATTACCTATTCGTGCAGTGTGGTCTTTGTCCTCTGGGTGGCCGCCATTCGGGATGCGAACACGTGGCGGCGGCCATCTTGGACTGCCGAACAGCGGTGTTTTGCCGTCGAGTGTCTGGAACCGAAATCGGACACTTGACTAGGCAACCACCGCTGAGACCTCCAGACTCCTAATACTTCGTGGGGAAACTACCGAACGGCCCGCCGTTCGGTAGAAAGAACCCCACGAACTAGGGGATTCATCCGAATCCCCGTCAGGCCACTTAACAGCAATATTTCACCCGTTTGTATTCGCCTGTTTGTGACCGACCGCAGGGCCAGAATGCATGGAACTGTTTTCGGATACTTTACCTCTGCGGTCGGTCCAAACTTCAAAGTCCCATAACTCCCGAACGCTTTATCCGAATGGGCTGATTTTAAAGTATGTTGGTCCTCCAGAATAGAGCTATCTGGGGATATTAGATTTGTGGATGTACCCCAAGTATTTAGGGTACATCCAAAACTCGGGGAAAACTATGTACATGATAAGGGGATTATGATGCTAGAGGAGGGGAGGAGATCTGTGGGAGGTTACTGCTTGTAGATTGGATAATGTCTTAAGTGATAGAACCTCCTCCCTTGCATGGGAGAGGGCTTTATAAGGAACTGTGAAATAAAGCTTGTCAGTTCTACTCCTGAAACTGTGTGTCGTCCAGTTATTGGGATTGCGATGGGGATATTGCTGTATTACTCTACCTGCTAGAAACCTTGCCTGCGGACTTATCATCACCTTGTTCCTGAGCCTCACTAGGATCTCTAGTGGAGAATAGCTGTGCAAGATCGGCTCTCCGCTACATTGGTTGGCAGCGCTGGGATCCAAACTCACAGAGGAACAAGCGTAAATGGAGTACGGATGGAGATTGATTTTTCTGCGCTAAAACGCTCCACGCTAAAGGACCTCCTAGAGGCAAGGGGTATACAAGCCAGCAATAAGAAGAAAGCGGTACTTGTTACAGAACTCATGGCAGAGTACAGAATGGAGGGCGATTCAGCTCCGGCACAGAGGGAGCCGGGAAGAACACCACAAGGATCGGAATTCCAGAGGCAGGTTCAGTTCAGGCTATCCCTTTATGGGGAAAACCCCCCAGCAGAAGTTATTACCAGGACAATGTCCGAAGTACAAGAATTCGTCCTAAGGACACAGGCGACAACCGTTCCAGACCAAAGCTCTGCAAGTAGTGTGCCACAGGAAGGTAAGCCTAAAATACCGTACCAGGCTTTTAAAACATATGTGGAGGCAGAGGAAGATATAGACGCTTTCCTGCAAGACTTTGAGAGACTGTGCGCACTGCAGGACTGGGTACCTATTTTGGCCGGAAGGTTAACCGGGAGGGCAGCAGAGGCATATCGGACTGTACCTAATGACGAAATAAGGAATTACAGTAAAGTAAAAGAAATTATACTCGCCAGGTATGCTATAACACCCGAGGCATACCGGCGGAGATACCGGGATCTAAAGAAAGCAGAGAAGGACTCGCACGCAGAGTGGGCATGCCGATTACAGGGGGCAGCACTCGGGTGGGTGCAAGCTAGCAAGGCACGTTCTATGGAGGATGTAATACAGATGTTGCTGATGGAGCAGTTCTATGAGGGAGTACCCAGTGAGGTCCAGGAATGGGTAAGGGACAGAAACCCTACTTCCCTCACCGAGGCTGCTAGAAAAGCGGATGACTACCTGGATGCACGCAGGCCACAAAAACCTGCAGCTCCAAAAGCAACCCTTAAAACATTCGGGGGAACCACCTACACCCCAGCTCCACCGAGACCACTACCACCACCACCACCACCCGCTGCACAGCCCCGGTTCCGACAACCCACCGCTGGCCCCTGTCATCACTGCCAGAAGTGGGGACATTATAAAAGGGAATGCCCACAGCTGCGGGACCGTTCCACCTGGATTCGTCCAGGCCCACCTCCACCCAGGGCGGCCGCAGCCCACCACTACCAGGACCTAGTTGCCACCCCGTATGGTTCCGCAGTCCCCATTACCACTGTGGAACAATGGGAGGTACTGCACGAGGCAGATCCTGTCCAGGCCAATGTGGACAATCTACGGCACCATCGACAGACCGTATATCTGAATGGTACAGCAGTCCGGGGGTTACGAGATTCGGGAGCCACCATCACTTTGGTACAAAGCCACCTGATTTCAGATCAGGCAAAACTGAACAAAACTGTTGCCGTCCGGGTAGCTGGGGGAGCAGTGTACCGGCTACCTACAGCAAGGGTACATTTACATTGGGGAGCGGGGGCAGGGGAAGTGGAGGTGGGGTTGATGCCGCGGAGGTTTTATTGGGGAACGATCTGGGGAGGCTCACTTCTGCTTTTGAGCCCCAGTCGCCCACCACAGGGGAGGTCAACCCTGTAGTCACCCGACAACAGGCCCGCATCCAGGACCACAACACACTGCCGGAGGTCCAGGTAAGCAACCCTACCCCCCCTCTAGAATGTGTCCCCTGGGCCCCCCCTAATGAATTTGTAGATGAAGTTGCAACAGACCCCACGCTTCAGGTGTATAGGGACAAGGTTGTCACGGGTCTCCCCGGGGCGGAGGGAGAGAGGTTTATCTGGGATAAACAACTTTTGTACAGGGAAACAAGCAAGCAGATTACGGGGTCAGACCCGATAGCGACGAGACAATTAGTGGTACCGCAGCGGTACCGGGCTGAATTACTCCGGATAGCGCATGATATTCCGCTATCCGGACATCTAGGGGTTAGTCGCACCAGGTACAGACTAACCCAGAGTTTCTTCTGGCCAGGGATTAGCCAAGAAGTACGCAGGTATTGCACGACCTGCGATACCTGCCAGAGGGTGGGAAAAAGGGGAGATCGCAGGAAAGCTAAACTTCACCCCTTACCCATAATAGAGGAACCTTTTAGCCGAATAGCGGTGGATCTGATAGGCCCCCTCAATAAAGCTAGCCCATCAGGAAAAAGGTATATTTTAACGGTAGTAGATTATGCCACCAGGTATCCAGAGGCAGTGGCTCTGACCAACATCCACGCTGAAACGGTCGCGGATGCCCTCATGCGGATATTCTCCCGGATGGGATTACCCAGGGAGATTATCTCGGATCAGGGTACCCAGTTTACCGCAGAATTCACCCAACACCTCTGGAGGATCTGTGGCATTAAGCCTATTATCAGTGCCCCTTACCACCCCCAGACGAACGGGCTCTGCGAACGATTCAATGGTACCTTGAAGCAGATGCTCCGAACCTTCGCAGAGACCCACAAGGACTGGGAACGATTCCTGCCGCACCTCCTATTCGCATACCGGGAGGTGCCGCAGGAATCCACAGGGTTCTCCCCGTTTGAATTATTGTTTGGGAGGAGGGTCCGAGGCCCATTAGATCTTATTAGAGAGCATTGGGAGGGAGACCGGAGCACAGATGGCACCCCCATCATACCATATGTGTTGGCCTTTCGGGACCGCCTAGAGGCGCTGACCAAGACGGTAAGGGAAAACCTTCAGGAGGCCCAGACCCGCCAGCGCACATGGTATGATCGGGGGGCCAGGGACCGTAGCTTTCAGGTCGGGCAGAAAGTACTAATTTTAAAACCCGTCCGACATGATAAGTTACAGGCCGCTTGGCAGGGCCCATATAAGGTGGTGGAGCAAAGATGTGACACCACCTATATTATCGGCCCCTGCACAGGGACTGGGGGGCGACGCATGCTCCATGTGAACATGCTGAATCCCTACCACGAGCGTACTGAGGAGGTAACCGCCATCTGTGCCCCTAACACGGAAGAGTTTGACAGCTTACCCCTCCCCGATTTGCTGGGGGATGGGCAGTTGTCCGGGGATTTAGGGGAGGTTGCGCTGGGAGATCGGCTGAGCCCACAGGAGCGGATCGAGGTACAGCAACTATTAGAAGAGAAACGCGACACGTTCTCTAATGTACCTGGATACACGCCTCTGGCAACTCACCGGGTCGAGACCCCAGGGCAACTACCCATGCGCCAGACGCCATACCGCATCCCAGAAGTGGTACGGGCAAACATGCGTAAGGAGATCGACGAAATGCTCCAACTGGGGGTGATTGAACCCTCAGACAGTCCTTGGGCATCTCCTGTAGTCCTCGTACCAAAGCGAGACGGTACGACCCGCTTCTGCGTGGACTATAGGAGATTGAACGAGAAGACTGTATCCGACGCCTATCCGATGCCCCGGATAGACGAGTTACTGGACAGAATGGCCAGGGGCCAATACCTCACCACTATTGACTTGTGTAAAGGGTATTGGCAAATCCCCCTGGCCCCAGACGCCATCCCGAAGTCGGCCTTTGTCACCCCATTTGGCTTGTACCAGTTTAAAGTCATGCCATTTGGGATGACCTTGAAGCCGGCCAAGTGTAGTATCGGAATGGCTGAGGTACAGTACCTGGGACATAGAGTAGGGTGCGGTAAACAAAAACCCGAACCCGCCAAAGTAGAGGCTGTAGCCCAGTGGCCCACCCCTAGGACTAAGACCCAGGTTTTAGCGTTTCTAGGGACAGCAGGGTATTACAGGAAGTTTGTTCCCAATTATAGCGCCCTGGCCAAACCCCTCACTGACCTGACCCGTAAGAACCTTCCCCGCCAAGTAAACTGGACCCCGGAGTGTGAGCAGGCATTCCAACAATTGAAAAATGCACTGATAAATGCCCCTGTCTTGGCAGCTCCCAATCCAACTAAACATTTTCTTGTTCACACAGACGCTTCTATGTTTGGATTGGGGGCAGTACTGAGTCAAGTCGGGGCCGATGGCGGCGAACATCCAGTGGCTTACATCAGTCGCAAACTGTTACCTCGAGAAGTAAGCTACGCCGCCATCGAAAAGGAGTGCCTGGCTGTGGTGTGGGCCCTAAAGAAACTGCAGCCCTATTTATATGGACAGCCCTTTTCCTTGCTCACGGATCACAACCCGTTAGTCTGGCTGAACCGGGTGGCTGGGGACAACGCCAGGCTGCTGCGCTGGAGTTTGGCGCTACAGCCTTTTGACTTTAATATCCAGTACCGGCCGGGTAAGCAGAATGGAAATGCTGACGGGTTGTCAAGACAAACTGACTTAGAGAAATGATCCGTGAGACCCCGGACATCCCCAAGCCGATCCGTGTTGGATCAGACTGTGTATGCCGGCTTGTGGGCAAGGGGGAGCAGTGTAGCGGATTGGTACCGGGCTGTCCCACAACATGTATGAGAATAATTGTATTTGGTCATACTGCTGGTTTAATGTGTGTGATTATGTATAGAAATCATGGTATCCGGTTATATTGACAGTTGAATGTATGTAAAGAACTGTATTCCTCTAGTTGTTCGGTAGAATCATTCAAATAAAACAAGGGAATGAAACTACCGAACAACCAGACCACCCTGTGTAAAGTGTGCCTTCAATTACCGTTTGCAACAATGTTGCAAACGGGTAATTACCTATTCGTGCAGTGTGGTCTTTGTCCTCTGGGTGGCCGCCATTCGGGATGCGAACACGTGGCGGCGGCCATCTTGGACTGCCGAACAGCGGTGTTTTGCCGTCGAGTGTCTGGAACCGAAATCGGACACTTGACTAGGCAACCACCGCTGAGACCTCCAGACTCCTAATACTTCGTGGGGAAACTACCGAACGGCCCGCCGTTCGGTAGAAAGAACCCCACGAACTAGGGGATTCATCCGAATCCCCGTCAGGCCACTTAACAGCAATATTTCACCCGTTTGTATTCGCCTGTTTGTGACCGACCGCAGGGCCAGAATGCATGGAACTGTTTTCGGATACTTTACCTCTGCGGTCGGTCCAAACTTCAAAGTCCCATAACTCCCGAACGCTTTATCCGAATGGGCTGATTTTAAAGTATGTTGGTCCTCCAGAATAGAGCTATCTGGGGATATTAGATTTGTGGATGTACCCCAAGTATTTAGGGTACATCCAAAACTCGGGGAAAACTATGTACATGATAAGGGGATTATGATGCTAGAGGAGGGGAGGAGATCTGTGGGAGGTTACTGCTTGTAGATTGGATAATGTCTTAAGTGATAGAACCTCCTCCCTTGCATGGGAGAGGGCTTTATAAGGAACTGTGAAATAAAGCTTGTCAGTTCTACTCCTGAAACTGTGTGTCGTCCAGTTATTGGGATTGCGATGGGGATATTGCTGTATTACTCTACCTGCTAGAAACCTTGCCTGCGGACTTATCATCACCTTGTTCCTGAGCCTCACTAGGATCTCTAGTGGAGAATAGCTGTGCAAGATCGGCTCTCCGCTACATTGGTTGGCAGCGCTGGGATCCAAACTCACAGAGGAACAAGCGTAAATGGAGTACGGATGGAGATTGATTTTTCTGCGCTAAAACGCTCCACGCTAAAGGACCTCCTAGAGGCAAGGGGTATACAAGCCAGCAATAAGAAGAAAGCGGTACTTGTTACAGAACTCATGGCAGAGTACAGAATGGAGGGCGATTCAGCTCCGGCACAGAGGGAGCCGGGAAGAACACCACAAGGATCGGAATTCCAGAGGCAGGTTCAGTTCAGGCTATCCCTTTATGGGGAAAACCCCCCAGCAGAAGTTATTACCAGGACAATGTCCGAAGTACAAGAATTCGTCCTAAGGACACAGGCGACAACCGTTCCAGACCAAAGCTCTGCAAGTAGTGTGCCACAGGAAGGTAAGCCTAAAATACCGTACCAGGCTTTTAAAACATATGTGGAGGCAGAGGAAGATATAGACGCTTTCCTGCAAGACTTTGAGAGACTGTGCGCACTGCAGGACTGGGTACCTATTTTGGCCGGAAGGTTAACCGGGAGGGCAGCAGAGGCATATCGGACTGTACCTAATGACGAAATAAGGAATTACAGTAAAGTAAAAGAAATTATACTCGCCAGGTATGCTATAACACCCGAGGCATACCGGCGGAGATACCGGGATCTAAAGAAAGCAGAGAAGGACTCGCACGCAGAGTGGGCATGCCGATTACAGGGGGCAGCACTCGGGTGGGTGCAAGCTAGCAAGGCACGTTCTATGGAGGATGTAATACAGATGTTGCTGATGGAGCAGTTCTATGAGGGAGTACCCAGTGAGGTCCAGGAATGGGTAAGGGACAGAAACCCTACTTCCCTCACCGAGGCTGCTAGAAAAGCGGATGACTACCTGGATGCACGCAGGCCACAAAAACCTGCAGCTCCAAAAGCAACCCTTAAAACATTCGGGGGAACCACCTACACCCCAGCTCCACCGAGACCACTACCACCACCACCACCACCCGCTGCACAGCCCCGGTTCCGACAACCCACCGCTGGCCCCTGTCATCACTGCCAGAAGTGGGGACATTATAAAAGGGAATGCCCACAGCTGCGGGACCGTTCCACCTGGATTCGTCCAGGCCCACCTCCACCCAGGGCGGCCGCAGCCCACCACTACCAGGACCTAGTTGCCACCCCGTATGGTTCCGCAGTCCCCATTACCACTGTGGAACAATGGGAGGTACTGCACGAGGCAGATCCTGTCCAGGCCAATGTGGACAATCTACGGCACCATCGACAGACCGTATATCTGAATGGTACAGCAGTCCGGGGGTTACGAGATTCGGGAGCCACCATCACTTTGGTACAAAGCCACCTGATTTCAGATCAGGCAAAACTGAACAAAACTGTTGCCGTCCGGGTAGCTGGGGGAGCAGTGTACCGGCTACCTACAGCAAGGGTACATTTACATTGGGGAGCGGGGGCAGGGGAAGTGGAGGTGGGGTTGATGCCGCGGAGGTTTTATTGGGGAACGATCTGGGGAGGCTCACTTCTGCTTTTGAGCCCCAGTCGCCCACCACAGGGGAGGTCAACCCTGTAGTCACCCGACAACAGGCCCGCATCCAGGACCACAACACACTGCCGGAGGTCCAGGTAAGCAACCCTACCCCCCCTCTAGAATGTGTCCCCTGGGCCCCCCCTAATGAATTTGTAGATGAAGTTGCAACAGACCCCACGCTTCAGGTGTATAGGGACAAGGTTGTCACGGGTCTCCCCGGGGCGGAGGGAGAGAGGTTTATCTGGGATAAACAACTTTTGTACAGGGAAACAAGCAAGCAGATTACGGGGTCAGACCCGATAGCGAGGAGACAATTAGTGGTACCGCAGCGGTACCGGGCTGAATTACTCCGGATAGCGCATGATATTCCGCTATCCGGACATCTAGGGGTTAGTCGCACCAGGTACAGACTAACCCAGAGTTTCTTCTGGCCAGGGATTAGCCAAGAAGTACGCAGGTATTGCACGACCTGCGATACCTGCCAGAGGGTGGGAAAAAGGGGAGATCGCAGGAAAGCTAAACTTCACCCCTTACCCATAATAGAGGAACCTTTTAGCCGAATAGCGGTGGATCTGATAGGCCCCCTCAATAAAGCTAGCCCATCAGGAAAAAGGTATATTTTAACGGTAGTAGATTATGCCACCAGGTATCCAGAGGCAGTGGCTCTGACCAACATCCACGCTGAAACGGTCGCGGATGCCCTCATGCGGATATTCTCCCGGATGGGATTACCCAGGGAGATTATCTCGGATCAGGGTACCCAGTTTACCGCAGAATTCACCCAACACCTCTGGAGGATCTGTGGCATTAAGCCTATTATCAGTGCCCCTTACCACCCCCAGACGAACGGGCTCTGCGAACGATTCAATGGTACCTTGAAGCAGATGCTCCGAACCTTCGCAGAGACCCACAAGGACTGGGAACGATTCCTGCCGCACCTCCTATTCGCATACCGGGAGGTGCCGCAGGAATCCACAGGGTTCTCCCCGTTTGAATTATTGTTTGGGAGGAGGGTCCGAGGCCCATTAGATCTTATTAGAGAGCATTGGGAGGGAGACCGGAGCACAGATGGCACCCCCATCATACCATATGTGTTGGCCTTTCGGGACCGCCTAGAGGCGCTGACCAAGACGGTAAGGGAAAACCTTCAGGAGGCCCAGACCCGCCAGCGCACATGGTATGATCGGGGGGCCATGGACCGTAGCTTTCAGGTCGGGCAGAAAGTACTAATTTTAAAACCCGTCCGACATGATAAGTTACAGGCCGCTTGGCAGGGCCCATATAAGGTGGTGGAGCAAAGATGTGACACCACCTATATTATCGGCCCCTGCACAGGGACTGGGGGGCGACGCATGCTCCATGTGAACATGCTGAAGCCCTACCACGAGCGTACTGAGGAGGTAACCGCCATCTGTGCCCCTAACACGGAAGAGTTTGACAGCTTACCCCTCCCCGATTTGCTGGGGGATGGGCAGTTGTCCGGGGATTTAGGGGAGGTTGCGCTGGGAGATCGGCTGAGCCCACAGGAGCGGATCGAGGTACAGCAACTATTAGAAGAGAAACGCGACACGTTCTCTAATGTACCTGGATACACGCCTCTGGCAACTCACCGGGTCGAGACCCCAGGGCAACTACCCATGCGCCAGACGCCATACCGCATCCCAGAAGTGGTACGGGCAAACATGCGTAAGGAGATCGACGAAATGCTCCAACTGGGGGTGATTGAACCCTCAGACAGTCCTTGGGCATCTCCTGTAGTCCTCGTACCAAAGCGAGACGGTACGACCCGCTTCTGCGTGGACTATAGGAGATTGAACGAGAAGACTGTATCCGACGCCTATCCGATGCCCCGGATAGACGAGTTACTGGACAGAATGGCCAGGGGCCAATACCTCACCACTATTGACTTGTGTAAAGGGTATTGGCAAATCCCCCTGGCCCCAGACGCCATCCCGAAGTCGGCCTTTGTCACCCCATTTGGCTTGTACCAGTTTAAAGTCATGCCATTTGGGATGACCTTGAAGCCGGCCAAGTGTAGTATCGGAATGGCTGAGGTACAGTACCTGGGACATAGAGTAGGGTGCGGTAAACAAAAACCCGAACCCGCCAAAGTAGAGGCTGTAGCCCAGTGGCCCACCCCTAGGACTAAGACCCAGGTTTTAGCGTTTCTAGGGACAGCAGGGTATTACAGGAAGTTTGTTCCCAATTATAGCGCCCTGGCCAAACCCCTCACTGACCTGACCCGTAAGAACCTTCCCCGCCAAGTAAACTGGACCCCGGAGTGTGAGCAGGCATTCCAACAATTGAAAAATGCACTGATAAATGCCCCTGTCTTGGCAGCTCCCAATCCAACTAAACGTTTTCTTGTTCACACAGACGCTTCTATGTTTGGATTGGGGGCAGTACTGAGTCAAGTCGGGGCCGATGGCGGCGAACATCCAGTGGCTTACATCAGTCGCAAACTGTTACCTCGAGAAGTAAGCTACGCCGCCATCGAAAAGGAGTGCCTGGCTGTGGTGTGGGCCCTAAAGAAACTGCAGCCCTATTTATATGGACAGCCCTTTTCCTTGCTCACGGATCACAACCCGTTAGTCTGGCTGAACCGGGTGGCTGGGGACAACGCCAGGCTGCTGCGCTGGAGTTTGGCGCTACAGCCTTTTGACTTTAATATCCAGTACCGGCCGGGTAAGCAGAATGGAAATGCTGACGGGTTGTCAAGACAAACTGACTTAGAGAAATGATCCGTGAGCCCCCGGACATCCCCAAGCCGATCCGTGTTGGATCAGACTGTGTATGCCGGCTTGTGGGCAAGGGGGAGCAGTGTAGCGGATTGGTACCGGGCTGTCCCACAACATGTATGAGAATAATTGTATTTGGTCATACTGCTGGTTTAATGTGTGTGATTATGTATAGAAATCATGGTATCCGGTTATATTGACAGTTGAATGTATGTAAAGAACTGTATTCCTCTAGTTGTTCGGTAGAATCATTCAAATAAAACAAGGGAATGAAACTACCGAACAACCAGACCACCCTGTGTAAAGTGTGCCTTCAATTACCGTTTGCAACAATGTTGCAAACGGGTAATTACCTATTCGTGCAGTGTGGTCTTTGTCCTCTGGGTGGCCGCCATTCGGGATGCGAACACGTGGCGGCGGCCATCTTGGACTGCCGAACAGCGGTGTTTTGCCGTCGAGTGTCTGGAACCGAAATCGGACACTTGACTAGGCAACCACCGCTGAGACCTCCAGACTCCTAATACTTCGTGGGGAAACTACCGAACGGCCCGCCGTTCGGTAGAAAGAACCCCACGAACTAGGGGTTCATCCGAATCCCCGTCAGGCCACTTAACAGCAATATTTCACCCGTTTGTATTCGCCTGTTTGTGACCGACCGCAGGGCCAGAATGCATGGAACTGTTTTCGGATACTTTACCTCTGCGGTCGGTCCAAACTTCAAAGTCCCATAACTCCCGAACGCTTTATCCGAATGGGCTGATTTTAAAGTATGTTGGTCCTCCAGAATAGAGCTATCTGGGGATATTAGATTTGTGGATGTACCCCAAGTATTTAGGGTACATCCAAAACTCGGGGAAAACTATGTACATGATAAGGGGATTATGATGCTAGAGGAGGGGAGGAGATCTGTGGGAGGTTACTGCTTGTAGATTGGATAATGTCTTAAGTGATAGAACCTCCTCCCTTGCATGGGAGAGGGCTTTATAAGGAACTGTGAAATAAAGCTTGTCAGTTCTACTCCTGAAACTGTGTGTCGTCCAGTTATTGGGATTGCGATGGGGATATTGCTGTATTACTTTACCTGCTAGAAACCTTGCCTGCGGACTTATCATCACCTTGTTCCTGAGCCTCACTAGGATCTCTAGTGGAGAATAGCTGTGCAAGATCGGCTCTCCGCTACAGTTCCTATCTTTCCATTATAGTCTCCTCCTCTCCAATATTTTATGTCTGCTTTAGTGGGCAGAGAAAGAGACTTTCTGGGCTCTGATTATGAAAGAGTTTAACTGTTGGGAAACATTATGTGTCTTTTAGTCCCTTCCTGATATTCCTCACATGTTTAGCCACCCTGACACCCTAACATTAAGGCACCTTATGGTTCTTCTAACATGTAGTAAGATGCATGTGCACGTAAGCACATAAATTACTCAATTTGAAAACATGTGAGATCATCTCTCATCTTAAAATCTCTATTTATAGATTGATTTACATCTGTTATACGTATCTTCTCGTCTGTTGTGCCTTTGCAAGACATAAGCCACATCCGTAAAATCCGGCACGTTGATTCAAAAAAATATTTAGGCACAGTCCTCTGAGCTAAGACGTTTTCAGCTGAACCCTGTATCTGAATATTGAGAGAAAAAAAAATGATTTCTTTAGAGCTAGGGTTGGATGTGGAGATAATGAAAGAATTGGGAGATCCTGTCCAGATAAAATAATAATAAATAATAGTAATGCAATAACAAAATGAAGGAACCATAATCGCTATATACATCAATATATAAAATATCTCTCACACTGAGTTAATTCTATGTTTCTATCTGTTTAATTCTGAGATCATTATTTATTGGTTTCCATCATTCCATGTTATCCCACATTAGACATTACTGAGAACACATATGACGTCAGTGAGAACACACAGTGAACGAGGGGGGGTGGGGGGGGAGGAGCCAGAGGACCGAGAAAACAAGCAAGAAAATCCCCGATTGAAAAAAGGAAGTGACGTCACGGAGAGCGATCCGCCCGGCGCCATGATGGATGAGGGCAATTGGCAGCTATTAGTACCATGATTTCAGTCAGGTTGGGCACATTGCGCTGTAGGAGAATTCCCAGTTGCAATTCCTAATGGTTGCCTACTGCTTATACTGCTTTCAGTGATTAGTTAGATCAATGTTCTCTTTCATCATGGCGCCGCCGCCGGTGACGTCACTTCTTCAATCGACTTTCAGTACTTTATGCTTCGCCCCCTCACAGCATGGGTCCGAGTGACGTATTCAGTGCGGGCCGTGCAGAGCTGGCTGAGTGAGCGGAGGGTGAGTCCGGGGTTCATTGTGTTTATTGGGTTATTCCTGGATCCAGAGCAATAATATCACTAATCAGTCAATTACACTAACATGGGGAGAGGGGGGAACATGGAGAGAGAGAGAGAGAGAGAGAGAGAAGGAGAGGGGGGGGCATGGAGAGAGAGAGAGAAGGAGAGGGGGGACATGGAGAGAGAGAGAAGGAGAGGGGGGACATAGAGAGAGAGGGGGGGACATGGAGAGAGAGGGGGGGGACACGGGGAGAGAGGGGGGACATGGGGAGAGAGAAAAAGAAGGAGAGGGGGGAACATGGAGAGAGAGAGAGAGAGAGAAGGAGAAGGAGAGGGGGGACATGGAGAGAGAAAGAAGGAGAGGGGGGAACATAGAGAGATGGAGAGAGAGAGAGAGGGGGGACATGGAGAGAGAGAGAGGGGGGACACGGAGAGAGAGAGAGAGGGGGGACACGGAGAGAGAGGGGGGACACGGAGAGAGAGGGGGGACACGGGGAGAGAGGGGGGACACGGGGAGAGAGGGGGGACACGGGGAGAGAGGGGGGACACGGGGAGAGAGGGGGGACACGGGGAGAGAGGGGGGACACGGGGAGAGAGGGGGGACACGGGGGGACACGGAGAGAGAGGGGGGACACGGAGAGAGAGGGGGGACACGGAGAGAGAGGGGGGACACGGAGAGAGAGGGGGGGACACGGAGAGAGAGAGGGGGGACACGGAGAGAGAGGGGGGGACACGGAGAGAGAGGGGGGGACACGGAGAGAGAGGGGGGACACGGAGAGAGAGGGGGGACACGGAGAGAGAAGGGGGGACACGGAGAGAGAAGGGGGGGACACGGAGAGAGAAGGGGGGACATGGAGAGAGAGAGGGGGGGACATGGAGAGAGAGAGGGGGGGACATGGAGAGAGAGAGGGGGGGACATAGAGAGAGAGGGGGGGACATGGAGAGAGAGGGGGACATGGAGAGAGAGGGGGACATGGAGAGAGAGGGGGACATGGAGAGAGAGAGGGGGGGGACATGGAGAGAGAGTGGGGGGGACATG
Source organism: Pelobates fuscus (assembly GCF_036172605.1). NCBI lineage: Eukaryota > Metazoa > Chordata > Amphibia > Anura > Pelobatidae > Pelobates > Pelobates fuscus. The sequence goes on from NC_086323.1 coordinate 190,276,259, forward strand.
GAGAGAGAGTGGGGGGGACATGGAGAGAGAGTGGGGGGGACATGGAGAGAGAGAGAGTGGGGGGAGAGAGAAAAAGGAGAGGGGGGAACATGGAGAGAGGGGGGAACATATGGAGGGATGGAGAGAGGGGGGACATATGGAGGGATGGAGAGAGGGGGGGACATATGGAGAGAGAGAGAGGGGGGAACATATGGAGAGAGAGAGGGGGGAACATATGGAGAGAGAGGGGGGAACATATGGAGAGAGAGAGAGAGAGAGAGGGGGGGGGAACATATGGAGAGAGAGAGGGGGGAACATATGGAGAGAGAGAGAGGGGGAACATATGGAGAGAGAGAGAGGGGGGAACATATGGAGAGAGAGAGGGGGGAACATATGGAGAGAGAGAGGGGGGACATATGGAGAGAGAGAGGGGGGACATATGGAGAGAGAGAGGGGGGACATATGGAGAGAGAGAGGGGGGACATATGGAGAGAGAGAGAGAGGGGGGACATATGGAGAGAGAGAGAGAGGCGGGACATATGGAGAGAGAGAGAGAGGGGGGACATATGGAGAGAGAGGGGACATATGGAGAGAGAGAGAGGGGGGAACATATGGAGAGAGAGAGGGGGGAACATATGGAGAGAGAGAGGGGGGAACATATGGAGAGAGAGAGGGGGGAACATATGGAGAGAGAGAGGGGGGAACATATGGAGAGAGAGAGGGGGGAACATATGGAGAGAGAGAGGGGGGAACATATGGAGAGAGAGAGGGGGGAACATATGGAGAGAGAGAGGGGGGAACATATGGAGAGAGAGAGGGGGGAACATATGGAGAGAGAGAGGGGGGAACATATGGAGAGAGAGAGGGGGGAACATATGGAGAGAGAGAGGGGGGAACATATGGAGAGAGAGAGGGGGGAACATATGGAGAGAGAGAGAGAGGGGGGAACATATGGAGAGAGAGAGAGAGGGGGGAACATATGGAGAGAGAGAGAGAGGGGGGAACATATGGAGAGAGAGAGAGAGGGGGGAACATATGGAGAGAGAGAGAGAGGGGGGAACATATGGAGAGAGAGAGAGGGGGGAACATATGGAGAGAGAGAGAGGGGGGAACATATGGAGAGAGAGAGAGGGGGGAACATATGGAGAGAGAGAGAGGGGGGAACATATGGAGAGAGAGAGAGGGGGGGAACATATGGAGAGAGAGAGAGGGGGGGAACATATGGAGAGAGAGAGAGGGGGGGAACATATGGAGAGAGAGAGAGGGGGGGAACATATGGAGAGAGAGAGAGGGGGGGAACATATGGAGAGAGAGAGAGGGGGGGAACATATGGAGAGAGATGGGGGGAACATATGGAGAGAGAGGGATGGGGGGGAACATGGAGAGAGAGAGATGGGGGGGAACATGGAGAGAGAGAGATGGGGGGGAACATGGAGAGAGAGAGATGGGGGGAACATGGAGAGAGAGAGATGGGGGGAACATGGAGAGAGAGAGATGGGGGGGAACATGGAGAGAGAGAGATGGGGGGGAACATGGAGAGAGAGAGATGGGGGGGAACATGGAGAGAGAGAGATGGGGGGGAACATGGAGAGAGAGAGATGGGGGGGAACATGGAGAGAGAGAGATGGGGGGGAACATGGAGAGAGAGAGATGGGGGGGAACATGGAGAGAGAGAGATGGGGGGGAACATGGAGAGAGAGAGATGGGGGGGAACATGGAGAGAGAGAGATGGGGGGGAACATGGAGAGAGAGAGATGGGGGGGAACATGGAGAGAGAGAGATGGGGGGGAACATGGAGAGAGAGAGATGGGGGGGAACATGGAGAGAGAGAGATGGGGGGGGGAACATGGAGAGAGAGAGATGGGGGGGAACATGGAGAGAGAGAGATGGGGGGGAACATGGAGAGGGAGAGATGGGGGGGAACATGGTGAGGGAGGAACCTGGAGGGGGAGAGAGAGAGAGAAGGAGAGGGGGGAACCTGGAGGGAGAAGGAGAGAGAGAGAGAAGGAGAGGGGGGAACCTGGAGGGAGAAGGAGAGGGGGCAATGTTTGGAGAGTGAGAGAAGGATAGGGGAAGCGTGGATGGAGATTGCAGGCTAGCAAGGAGGAATAGACAAGGAGAGGGGGCAACATGGAGAGAGAGAAGGAGAGGTGGCAACATGGAGAGAGAGGAGGAGGAGGAGGAGGAGGAGGATTGTATGGGGCAATGAGGGAAGAGTAGTAGAGGGGGCAACATGGAGAGTGAGAGGAGAGGGGAATCATGTATGGAGAAGGGCCAGCAAGGAGGGATAGAGAAGGAGAGGGGGCAGTATGGAGGAAAAGAGTGATGAATAGGGGGCAGCATGGAGTATGAGCAAACAGCTTGGAGCGAGAGTGTATATGGTATACGCACACAGTACAGTTCTAAATAGGTATTCTATATGTATATAGTATACGTGTGTTGCATTTATATGGAATTCATGTGCATCCTGTAGTGCTAGTTGTATTGTAGATTGAATAAAGTTTGTTGCTGTCCAAAAATCGCCAGTATTGAGTGAGAGGCTAAAATAGAATTTATAGGTCCAATTTTCTTTTTCCTGATAAAACAATTAGGGCAAGTGAAAGTTTTCTTCTTTTCTCAAGTTAATGTCCAGACAATGAATTTAGTTGTATTAATTCACTAATGATGTGTTTATTTAGGAACAATTTAAGTTTGAGGAAGTGGCCGTTTACTTCTCCGTAGAGGATCGGGACTGTTTCAATCCAGAAGAGAAGAATGGATCTAATGATGAATTACCAGACCCTCAGTTCTCTAGGTAAGGTCATCTATTTTATAGGAAATCTTCCTCATCAGCAGACATATTTATTTCTGGAACAAAAGATACATTTCCTCATATATGTTCCTAACCTCATATGTAATCTATGTTTATGGCTTGAGATACCTAAAATCTAATTGCTCATAGGCAACAAATTGTTTATGTCAGCGATTCAACGAGGACATGCCTGGAAATTAAAAATAATAAATGTATTTGTCCGGTATTAGCTAGCGACCCACAGGGTGCTGGTCAGCCGCTGTGCAGTGTGTTTCAACCAGCCCCCTAGCAAACCTAGAGGCAGTTTAAAGGCATTATGTTAAACTCTAGTTCTTTAATGGTAGTCTGGTTCAGACAAAATGTTTCTAGAAATAGTATGTTTAATCCAGCAAAAACTAGAAAAGAATGTGGTAACAAAACTTTGGAAAAAAGGAAGTCATATCAAAATCTAAACACTGTGAGGAAATTTATGGGGTGATAAATATATAAACTATGTTTATAAACGTTATCAAAAAATGTAATTAATAATTTTATTTTATCAAAAATTCCTATATTGGCACTGTTCCCATTGATTGATTTAAAGTGAAAAGTTACCCACTATTTTAAATCTTATAGACCCTGGAGTATGTTTATTAGAGAATTAGTATTTCACACATTAACCACAAATGATTATAAAAATATAATTTATTGTGACAAATAATTAATAATAATAATAATAATAATAATAATAATAATAATAATAATATGTAACATGCGGGACAATAATCAGTGAATATTTAGGTATTACATGAGTATACAATATGGCAGCAGTTATGACCCTGTTATGGTACTTTTTAGCAGTAAACCAAAATGTTTAAATGTCTATCTGTTCCTGTCCAAATTAATAAAATTGAATTGCGTATATACGCTGAAGTAATTAAGTCTGACACACAAGGTTCAGGTTAAAATAACTTCGAGAAAATTTATTGGCAAGTGATTAAAAAGCGGACGCGCAGGCCCTTTTAAGAGACATTTTACGTCATCATTGATTATTAGAATATCAGCAAATAAACATCATTAATTGGATTAATTGTTAAGTGTCGGGATTAGTGTCCACCTATCAATATTATTAATTGGCTCAAAAACTAAGTGGTTAGTCCCGTGTCCACCCACCAAGAGGTGGGATTGTTCTGGACACGGGTGGGGACAAGGGGGTCTTGAGCGTCATTTTACACGGTCGGTGATCTCAGGCCTCGTGGCCAGGTGCAAGGTCTCTTATGAATAGAACATTTCATTACTACTGTGTTCTCATGGCATTCAAATTATACTATGTTGCAAGTTTAAGGAAAAGTCAGCAATTCCTGTGTTAATCATGTCTTTATAGAAAATACAGTCTTTGTCTATTGTATTAGATGTGCTGGGAAATTCTGTCATGTAAGGTAGTTTTAAAATGAACAAGTTAGGTTAGGAGGACAAAATGGAGGATTGAAGAAGTCAGGTTAGGAGGACAAAATGGAGGATTGAAGAAGTCAGGTTAGGAGGACAAAATGGAGGATTGTCACAGTATAAAGTTAAAATGGAGTTAGTGCAATAATTCAATACAAGTACAATAAGGATTTTTTTAATAATCCCACATCAACACAATTAAAGGTAGCTCATTAGCAACATATGTTAATTTTATTCTAAAGAAGTTACTTACATAATTACAAATACTTCCTCTAGAATCCATCAACAGTTATATCCACATTAATGCAATTTACAACAAGATTTACTACAGAAATCTCTCAGCTTTGGATATCCTTTACACAGAACTTATCATGGTATCACAAAGCAGCAGCTTCCAGCCATAAAACGTTTGCTGTCAGCTTAACCCCTTAAGGACCAAACATCTGGAATAAAAGGGAATTATGACATGTCACACACGTCATGTGTCCTTAAGGGGTTAAAGGCAAACTGAGTTAACTCCCTCACCGCTGGTTACAATTCTCACATGAAAAACACCTTTAATATTGCAATTAACAAATACAATATTTCTCACACCAGAATCAGTTGAACTATTTTCTTCCATCCAGTAAGTCAAAAGAATAATACAACCAGGGGGGCGTGTCTTGGCCACCATCTTAGATGGCCACGTTTTAGAGAGGCTCCTGGACAAGGGGGGCAATTTCATTCACAAAGTGCTAATTTAACTGTGATGGATACATTTTACTTATAAATACTAATAGCTGATGACAGTCTTGACATGGAGAAGCAAAGGAAAAACGAAAAATCCGCACCTGCAATGAAGAAATCGGGAGCAGGAGCTGCTGGGGTGAGTAAGGGTGCCCAGGCTCACTCCCCTGCCTCCAAGCCTGGCTCGCGGCTTGTTTCGCCGCTTAAAATCTCGTTGGTGGCGCCGGGGAAATCCCTCCCCACCTCCCTCCCGGTCTCCCATGCTAAATCGTATGCTTGTGCGGTCGCGACCCGCTCGCGGCATCCAGAGAGCGGCGGGACCGCGGCCGCACTAGCCGACACCTCTGTGTGCGGCTCAGAGTGCTCCGAGCACTCAGCATGCTCGGAGCACAAAGCTGTGTCTCCCGCGAGCGGCAAGGACCAACCAGCAAGCCGCTCGCGGTCTCAGCATAGAGCAGCCCGGTCACTCACTTACAAAAGTGACCGGGCTGCAAGTAAAGGGGAGGGTAGTGTGAGGTCTCGCTCCCCATCGGGATCCTCGGCCTCCAGGTTGTCGGTCCCGGTGGGGGGGGGCTCTGCTATCCGACCCCAAACTTTTAAAGGCACAGTAAGGGCTATGGAAAGCCCAGAGGTCAATAATATGGAAATAGGAGCTGCAATGCTCCAAACAAGCACTTTCTCTGCACTACCACAGAGAAAGGATCATGATGCCACAACAAAGATGGCTGCCAGACCAGACATTGTATATTCCACCCCCAAGATGGCCACTGCCACCTCCAATATGGCTACCACCACATTTATGGCTGCGACTTACAATCCTAATATGCCACCTGAATTGGCGGATGATCTGCCACCATCAGCTGGCATGATAATACAACTCATTAAAGATTTGAGAGTCGATCTGAAAAACGACTTTAAGAAGGACTTTGACACTTTATATGGAGCCATGGAGGGCATTAATCAGCGGACGGAAATAATAGAGAATAGATTGCACTCTCAAGAGCAATCTCACCTGGACTTGGTTGAAACTGTAAAAGAGCTTCAGAAGCAAGTACACCAACAAGCGGAAAAGTTAGCGGACGCAGAGGATAGAAGTAGGCGTAATAACCTAAGGATCAGGGGGATCCCTGAAAATATAGACTCTCTGGAATTACAAAGTTATTTCCAGGCAATGGTGAAGTCAGCTCTACCAACTGCCAAAATTACGGATCTGCTATTGGACCGCATCCATAGATTGCCTAAACCCGGTAATGCGCCTGCGGCTGCACCCAAAGATGTGATAGTGAGATTTCACTATTACCACATTAAAGAGGAATTTCTGGGTGCAGTACGCACGTCAGGTCTCACGGGGGACTACAGCGGTATGAAGGTCTTCCAAGACTTCTCTGCCCAAACAATGAGGCGACGCAGAGAATTTCAACTTTTTACCGCGGATCTAAGACGAAGAGGGATAAGATATAGATGGGGATTCCCGGTCAAAGTCCTTTTCCGCATGGATGGCAGGAATTTTATCATCACGTCGCCTGAGGAAGGAATGGAACTCTTCCAATCCATGAATAGAAGTCAGGTATCGCCTCATAGTCTCTCGCCATCTACTCCTCTGCAGGCCAGCAAGAGAAGCAAATCGGACACTTCCTGAGTTTCCAGTTCATAGAGCTACAGTCTTCATTTTCCACGGTCGCAAATCGTTCGACACTTCAAGTTAAGATGTTCTTCCTATCTTCACTAAGGATTTTCTTTTTATATATACACGTTTATTTTCATGATTTTTTTTTTTTTGATTTTTTTTCTCTATTGATTTTTATGGCTTGGTTCTGAGAAAACTTTATCTCTGCAACAGGCTTTCGAGTCCTGCTCCAGTCTGGAGATTTAGCGGGATTACTTTGAATTTTGACTTGTTTCTCCTGGTTATGACTGCCCTTAGAATTTGCGCACCAATGATTATATGATATGCGACTTAACGGTTTCTATCAGAAACCGATTGGACCACTTAAATCTTTCCAAATTTTTACATTCAATATTATTTTATGGTCCCTTGGTTTTTTTTACACATCATTTCGTATTTAATTTTATTATTTTTTATTGTTCTGTGATTTTTTTTTATTTTTTTAAATTTTTTAAATTTTTTTATTTATTTTTTTTGTTTGTTTATTTATATTGCTCCCCTTGTATCCAGCAGCCTTCTCTCCCCCAACCTGGGCCTAATACCCTGAGATGGAGAAACTTTTTTTGCTCTCCCTCATGGCCCCTTTTCACTGTTTGTTTGTTTCCCCTGATAGGGGTATATACCCAAGTTTTTTGTACCCCGTTGATATTTTTATTTTTCTATTTTCTTTGATCATCCATCCTTTAAAATTTGGTAGAAATGTTTCCAGACCACGAATCACAGAAATGCCTCATACAAAAATGCATATTATGTGGCATCAGCGACTTGCACAAATTTGTTTATTTATTCCTGTACACACATGTACACATCTTGAGTTTGTTGTGACGTTATTGTTGGATGTTTCTTTATTGGAAGGCGGCTGTTCGGACTCTCACAAAGTTGAATATTCCTTTACTCTTTATCAAGCATTGCTGTTCCATAAATTATGGTTTTAAAATATATGTCATTTAATGTGAGAGGCCTGAACACCGCCCACAAAAGACGCTTACTATTCAAAGAAGCAAAATCCAACAAATCAGATGTCATCTGTGTACAGGAAACGCATTTTAAAAATGATAAAACACATAAGATTATGTCAAAGCTTTTCCCAGTCCAATATCATAGCACTTATAAATCCAAGTCTAGAGGTACATCGATTTTCTTCCACAGGAATGTAGCATGTTCAACGAACAAAGTAATGACGGATGATGACGGGAGGTATTTAATATGGATAGGTTCACTTAACACTATTGAATATACCATAGTGAACGTGTATTTTCCCAACACCGGTCAGTTGCAGTTCTTTAGGAAATTGATGGACTTAGTGGGTGAGAATGTGAGAGGCAGCTTGGTAATGTGTGGCGATACGAATTTTGTTATGGACGGTGAATTGGATAACGCTAGGGAAGACAATGATCAACAACATAGAGGAGACAGTGACAGATTAGCTAACAAATGTTCCAGATACATGATTGAATGTGGTTTATATGATTCCTGGAGACTGATGCATGAGAATGAAAGAGATTTTACGTATTATTCTGTATCTAAAAATATGTATTCCAGGCTGGACAGGTTTATGGTCCAGAGCGCTTTAATCCCGCACATCTTGAAATCTGATATCTTAGACATTAACTGGTCTGACCATGCTCCAATCATAATGCATATTGACGAAATTGTTTCCTCAGCCCCGAATAGATCATGGAAGTTAGGCGATTATTTATTAAACGATGTTGTAAACAGATCATTGGCGGAGAAAGCCTTGAGCGATTACTTTTTGGAAAATGCCTCACCAGAGGTTCCTGGCGAGGTGTCTTGGAATGCGCATAAGGCTGTATTAAGAGGTAATTTTATTTCTAGAGCGTCTCACCTGAAGAAACTTAATAGCAATAATTTAAGAACATTGGAAAAAGAATTGTACAATTTGAATCAGGCTAATAAATTTGGTCCCTCGTCTTCCCTATCAGCAATGATAGGAGAAATTAAGGCTAAAATTAACAAAATTAATTTAGATCGTACATCTCTTATGGTGAGACGTCTCAGGAAAACATTTTACTTAAAAGGCAACAGGGCCTCTACTCTTTTGGCATCCAAACTCCGGCATGTGAATGCACAATCAAAAATAGCGTATTTACTTGATGATCAGGGGCGAAAAGTGTTTCATCCTACTAAAATCAGTGACATGTTTGCAGAGTATTATAGTAAACTTTATAATTTAGAATGTGATTCGAACCTTACCCAGCCTTCTGCAACAACCATTGATAAATTTTTAGACAGAGTGACATTGCCTCGGCTGTCTCTAGGACACTTAGAAAGCTTAGAATGTGAAATATCAGCGAAAGAGATAGCTGAGGCGATTAAACTTATGCCATCCGGAAAAGCCCCTGGTCCCGATGGATTCACTATTTTATATTATAAAACTTTTCAAGAAATTTTAATTCCCCATATGACCAAATTATTCAATTCCTATAAGTCCGGGGGAACGATGCCAGAGGAGTCCTTGTGCGCACGAATAGTCACCTTGCCAAAACCGGGAAAAACTCCTGATAGATGCCACAATTTTAGACCCATTTCCCTAATCAATAATGACTCAAAGATTTATTCTAAAGTTCTCGCAAATAGATTAACCAACTTAATCCCATTGCTAATAAATAAGGATCAAGTGGGTTTTGTAAAGGATAGACAGGCGCCCGACGGGACTAGAAGATTCATAAACTTGATTCAGCACATCAATATGACCAAAACGCCTTCATTGCTTCTATCTCTAGACGCAGAGAAGGCGTTTGACAGGATACATTGGGGATATTTATGGAGAACGTTAGAAAGATTCAACATACCATCATCTTTTATCACAGCAATTAAGGCGCTATATTGTGCACCTTCCGCCCATGTCTCAGCTTCCGGTTTCACATCTAAAACGTTTTCTCTAACCAATGGAACGAGACAGGGGTGCCCTTTATCTCCAATTCTATTTGTTTTAGCAATAGAACCCCTGGCTGAACTAATTAGAACAACCCCACAAATTGCAGGAATTGTTGTTAAAGAATCCGCTCACAAAATTGGCCTGTTTGCAGATGACATAATTCTAGCTGTCAAACACCCAAAAGAATCTTTGAGCCACCTAAAAGACATTTTAACTCAATTTGGCGAGGTATCGTACTACAAATTAAATGAGTCTAAGTCTCAGGCCCTCCCATTTCATTTAAAAAATTCGGAAACCATTGCCCTTAAGAAATTATATTTATTTGATTGGAGAGCTGACTACATGGAATACCTTGGCATTAATTTATGCAAAAATTTGGTAAATATGCATAATCACAACTTGAGGAAAGCATGGTCGGACCTACAAAAGGAGATCGAGAGATGGAGCGGAATGGAACTTTCCTGGCTGGGGAGGGTCGCATCTGTTAAAATGACGATACTACCAAAAATTCTATATTTTTTTAGGACCATCCCTTTGTCCATCCCATTATCATTTTTTAATAAAGTTCATTCGACAATGATGAAGTTCATCTGGGGGAATAAGCCTGCTCGTGTGAAGCTCACTTCCTTGCAGCACCACAAATCGAATGGCGGTATCGGTGTTCCCGATGTCCGCAAATATTATTTCGCCACTAACGCTGCAGTGGCTGTGAGATTTAATAATCAGGTTGATAAACCCAGATGGATGGAAATAGAAGAATCAAAAATCTTACCGGTTAGATTATCAGAATTACCCTGGTTAAATTCTAAGACAAGACCTGGAATTACAAAATTATTTTTATCCACCAAGATTACACTTAAGGCCTGGGATATTGTTTTTAAAAATGATAATTCTCCCAGCTTATATAGAGCAATGCCTATTGAGTTATTGAAAGATTATATCCCATCCTTAAAAATAGAACTGTTGAAGGAATGCTCTATAACTAATCTTGACAATTTTTTTCACGGCAATGCTATTCTTTCTTTGGAAAAATTGAAACTTAAGTATGGATTAACGAATGTATGTGAGTTGGATTGTAAGGTAATCATTGACAAATTGAAAGAACTATATAAGGTACCTGAAACAGATAAAAACTATAAAACGCTTGAGATGTCTCCATTAGAGAGCTTTTTTATGCAGCCCCACTAGTAAAGGCATGATATCCTTATGCTACTCGTTTTATAACGCCAAGCCCCTAGTTAAATTAAAACACATGTTGTCATGGGAGACGGAGTTGGGTGCCCAGTACGATCTAGAAGAATGGTTCGGTTTTTTTAAAGCTTTAAAAGGTATTTCGTATTGCACCGACCACTTTGAAAATCATTATAAAATTTTATATCGTTGGTACCTGGCCCCGTCTAGATTGCACAACATGAATAATATGTATTCTGACCGGTGTTGGAGGGATTTTGGGGGTGTGGGCAATATGGCCCATATCTGGTGGTTCTGTCCTAAATTAACTAAATATTGGAAATTGATTCACGACCTAATTATTAAAGTGGACAGGACCATTAGCATTTTAACCTCGGAACTAGCCTTATTTAAAAAACTCCCGGAGTCCATTAATAGATCGGACAAAATAATCATAGGTCACATTTTGATCGCTGCTACATCCTGTTTACCTAGACATTGGAAGTCCCAAGATGTGCCATCTCTCAGGGAAGTTTTTAATTTGATTCTAGAAAACAAGGCACACGAATTATCCCATAGAGCTCATATGCGTGGTTTCCCAATATTAAAATATAATTGGGATAAGTGGGAAGAAAAAATCAAAGCAGCATATGGTCTTTGACATATTGTTATTCAAGTGCATTGATGTAAAAACATATTTTTTTTTAATTTATTTTTTTGCCATACACTGTTATGCCTATTTTAATACTGGATGGTTATTCTCTTCCATTTCCAAGTTCCCCTTCCCTTCCTACCCCCAAATACAATGTTTATATTCTTGTTGTTATACAAATATGTAAAACTTTAATAAAAATTATTTGAAAAGAATAATACAACCAACATTTTACATTGCTGTCAATTCATTTTCTTGATTAAAGATTAACTATCCCTAAATTCAGATAAGTCAATACATCTGGATAATAGCCAAACTTGGCAAATTACCAGTAAACATATTGTTCATTTATTCCACCTGCAGAAATGGAATGTGGAACCATATATTCCTCGGCTAATTATGATTCCAAAAGTTTGAAATCTGACCAGCCTTATGCAGTTATTTACTGCTTTTAGTAAAAAAAAAAAAAAATTTAATTAAATAAAACTAGAATATTTACCAGCTTTCTTGGTAGAAATTCTTTAGGCTTGGAGATATATTCCATATATTCCATGAAGGGTGGATGCAAGTATGAGAGAGAGAATTGTGGAAATTAGGTAAATAAGAAAATTACCAGAGTTCTGATTTATTAAAGAAATCCAGATTCAGTTGGAAAAGACAGAGTGTTAGAGTAAGTTTTCAAAGTCCAGAATTTACTTGGAAAAGATAGTTAGATGTGTCCAGCTTTTGGTTAATGATCAAAGACCTCTTGTCTCCAGCTTTCCTCGATTTCTAGTCCAGCTACCACTTTCTATAAGGGGTTAATTGATTTCCGTGATGTGTTTGACAGTTGTCTTATTTTTATGGCCCATTTGTCCAATATCTGTCAATCTTCAAGGAGGCTTCTCAGACATAGTGACTACTTTTTGGGCCATAAAGTATGATTTTTGACATATCTGGCCTCTCTTTCAACTTCTCTAATACAATGGAACCTTGTATCAATCCATTAAATTTAAAAATTTTAAATTAATTACCTTAGTATTATCTCTTTCATGTAATCCTGTGTGAAACTTTGTGTATTACTTGGTAATGTGACAGAATGTATTAAATACATGTATTTTACACACATTGAGCTAATATTGGTATAATAATAAAAAAAAAATGTAATTGTTTCATCCATGAACATTCAATATTATTAACATAGGTACTATTTATATACGATTAAACATAATTATAGTTAGTCTATATGGATATATGTATGTATCCAATATATGTGTCTGGGTTTTGGCTCTTTCTACCCCCCTTGTTGCAGACATGAGTTTTTGTAGAAGATACCTTATCTCTGTCCATTGTTTACGTTAGCCGCATTCCTTTGGTCACTGACTAGAGTGAAAGAAATGTGCCTGTCTATTTGTGTTCTTTTACAAAATGGGGTCACATCTGTTAAGTGGTGACTTACAATATACATTTTTTTTGTTTCTATCTTACCACAAAATGTCTGTCAGTAAAATAGCTGACAACACCTTATAGGTACAGGTTGTGAGCAATCTCTCCCACATGGGCACAAATAAAAAAAGTATGCAGCCCTTATTCTTAGGATGATACAGATGATTCAAAAGAGGCATACAATTTAATTTTAATTGGTATATTTATAGCTTACAAGCCTCTCATGATATTTGCTCAGCGGTCTTTCAGTCAGTCCAATAGTCCTTACCTTCTTTCTATACCTAAGCAGGTTCAAATTGGCAGAAAGAGGGAACAAGATGCTACCTCTAACTGAGAGTATTCATCTTTAGTATCATCGTTTTCTGAAGAGTGAAAATGGCAAAAATATAGAAGAACTTCTGAAAGTGTATATTCCAGCATCCCGAGTGGGTAAAAAAAAATAATAAAAAAAAATACTCTTTTTATAAGGGATGTGGCTGGGCTGCAGGATTCAATTGATAAGAAGACAGAAACTGTGCTATGTAAATCCTTTCTCACATCTGCATCCCTGGATGATTCTCTCCTTACTGCTCCTTCGGTGGCGAAAGCACAGAAAGTATAGATTGAAAATCTAAAAACCCTCTCAGGAGGAAGTTTAGAAGACCTACTTTTTAAGGACACCAAAATGGCAACACATTTTGTTTCTGATGCATCAGCCTAGGCATATTTATTTTTTATTTTTTTATTTTTTTTTTTTAACCAGAGCCATGGGTTTGGTCACTATGGCATGAAAGACAATCTGGTTGAAAGTGGTGGACGGAAGATTATTCCTAATACGATTCATAAGAATATCATTAACCCTCAAGTGCTAAATTTGGAGCTGAGTTGAAGCTCCAAAAAAGTTGTTATGGTTGCAAATATCTTCTAAAGATTACTCAGGCGCCACACCAACCCCTCTGCTATATTTGACTTTAATTTTACCGGACAAGAAACACCAGATTTAGGTGTTAGACTGCCTCATTGAACTCTATTAGTATCTACATGCAATGAAATACCTCCTTTTTTTTATAGTGATCTTAATACTATAGTATCAGTAATACATATTTGTGTTCCTAACACTGTAACATTCCTTTAAAAGATCAAGATAAAATGGCCACTAAATATTGAAAAGAAGATAAGAATATTGTTATCAAACAAACAGATAAGGGGGAGGAGGAGTTGTAACGGACGCTTCCTGAGGACTCCCAGCACTGCAGACAACACCACAACCACCGCAGACTCCACAACCGCCGTAGCTTAACTGAAGCCGCGCCGTCTTCCTTCCACCCTGAATGAACCTCCAGCATTCAGGACCGTGTGGGAAAGTCCTCTCCTCCAGGAGAGGGTATCAGGAACAAGAACTAAGTGATTAAAGCTCAAGGGAGTATGCAGAGCATAGCAATCCCCAGTGTGATATAGCACTTCCCTCCAATAACGAGACAAGGCTACGTATTGAGGGTCAAGAAGAACTCTGTTTTTAATGACAGGGACTCTGCTTTTATGCAGTGCTCCCCTGCAAGGGAGGCGCCCACAGGCAATTAGGCATTAACCAATCACATATCGGTTACATCCCACATATTCCCTCCCCTCTGCTTGTTAGATAATTGAGTTTCCTACTGTATCTACTCAATTATCTCCAAGCTAAAACTCATACATTTTTATACATTTATATAACTTCTAAAATATACATTTTCATAATCCATCCATTCAGGGGAACAACATATTAAAAAATGGCACGAATCAGACCAGGGGTTCAAAAGTTAGCAAAAGTATTTTTAAAACCCACTGCCAGCATGGCTTTCCGGCCCAAACCAGTTTCAGAGTCTTCTATCCTGGAGATAATTGAGAAGTAATCCAATTATCTCCAAGGACAGAGGCAAAACTCCATTAGCCACATGGCAGACAAAGGACAATAAAAGACATAAAAATGCATACTGTTACATTTATCACATAGAACATACACATTCTACCTATCCCCAGATAGCTTAGATCTGAGCGCACATTATTACCAGATGGCGCTCAGATCACATACATACAGTTCAATCGCCATGGAGCCAAAGTCTTTCATACAGTCTTTCGGTATATGAATGGGCTCCATGGCATAACTATCTGGGGTAACATTGTTCACATAATGAAAGTCCCGAATGAACTGGTGTTCGTTTCTTTGCAGGAGAAGGGAAGTTGGCGGCTCACCGGTGTTCGTGCCAAAGTCTTTCATACAGTCTTTCAGTATACGGCTGGGCTCCATGGCATAGCTATCTGGGGTAGCATGGCTTTAACAGTCTGCAGAAAGGCACAAATAAACCTTTCGGCAGGGAAAATAACAGGTTTGAACTGCAGGGCCATAGTCGCAGGGCAGGAGGCTAGCAATAAGTCCTCTCCAATGCCCAGTGGCAAATGGCAGTTTGTCACAGTAGTAATTATGGAAAAATACTTTTAGCTGAAAGAAAATAAAGGTCAGTTAAATGACCCTAATAACTGTGACGGACCGCCTGGCACCCCAACTGGGTACCTCCATCAATCGCTGCTTCCTAGTACCGTAAGCACTGGAACACTATAACCACCGTAAACCCCACAAACTGCCGTAGCTTGGTTGGGGTCTCGCCGTCTTCCACCCACTCTGGTCTCAAGACCAGGATCCAGCTTCCAGTAGGTAGACCTCTCTTAATCCAGAGAGCAGGAACAAGCTCTTATAAGAGCTTAGTGATCATACTCAGGGGAGTATAGTGATTATAGCAATCCCCAGAGTTCTCTAATCCCCCAAACATGAGCCAAGACTTCATGAAGGTGCAAGATGATCTGAGTTTTAATGGTTTAGGTTGGCTTTTATACAATTCTTGAGGCCAGAAGAACACCCCCTGGACCTGATGGGGCACAGGAACACAAAGGACACAAACCGATCAGAACAAACATACAGTCTGTGACACTCCCATTTACAGCACACAATCCTTCCCCTCTGCTTGGGAGATAATTGAGTAAAGTCCTGTAAGTAACTCAATTATCTCCAGGCAGAAAAAACACATTTTTACAAAGTTCAGAAAGTACCCCAAAACATATATAGTCACATCCCCCTGATAGCCCTGAGCTGGGTGAACAACATATCCAAAAATCACCCAGATCAGAGCAGGGGTTCAAGAAATTCCTGGAAGTCTCTTTTTGACCCACTGTTCACATGGTCCCATGTCCAAAACAGTTCCAGAGAATTAGGGCTACCGATCGGTCTCTCTGTCTGGAGTACAAAAGTACATACTTCACAGGAACAGAGTCTTTTAAAGTGCATTGGGCAAGGTATATTGCAGGGCCCATAGTCCTGAGGCAAGAGGCTGGCCAGCAGGCCCCTCCAAGAACCCTTGACGAGGTTCAGTTTGTCACAGGGCTATAATCACAGGGTAGGAGTGATGTAGAATTATTAAAAAATCTTATTGTATTTATATTGAATTGCTGCTCTAACTCTGTATTAACCTGATACTGTGACAAATCCTCCATTTTGTCCTCATAACCTGACTTCTTCATATGAAAACTACATTACATGACAGTATTTCTCAGCACATCTAATACAATAGACAAAGACTGTATTCTCCATAAGGATATGACTAACCCAGGAACAGTTGAATTTCCCCTAACTCGCAACATAATATAATTTAAAGGCCATGAGAACACAGTAGTAATGAAATGTTCTATTCATAAGAGACCTTGCACCTAACCACGAGATTTGACATCACCGACCGAGTAAAATGACGCTCAAGACCCCTTGTCCCCCACCCGTGTCCGGAAAAGTACCACCTCTTGGTGGGTGGACACGGAACTAACCACTTAGCTTTTGATCCAATTAATTATATTGATAGGTGGACACTAACCCAGACACTTAACAATTAATCCAATTAATGATGTTTATTCACTGATATCTTGATAATCAATGATGACGAAAATGTCTCTTAAAAGGGCCTGCGCGCCCGCTGATTCTGCACTTGCCAATAAATTTCCTCGAAGTTATTTTAACCTGAACTCCGTGTGTCAGACTGAATTACTTCAGCGTATATACGCAATTCAATTCTCTTTAATTTGGACAGGAACAGATAGACACTTAAACATTTTGGTTTACTGAAAAAGTACCATAACAACTTTGGCGCCCGAACAGGGACTCCGGGCTATGTCTGGCCGGTGAGCCGTCCTAAGGAAGACAAGGGTGGACGGAGGAATCCAGGGGGAAGGAAGGGAGACTGATCACCTCCAAGTACACGGTAGAGACTTCTGCAGAGCCACCGGTATGTTCCGGCCCCTTTGATTGACCCGTCCACGTGTCTGTGACTGCTTCCCGGGAGGACATCAAAGACAGGTAATATCTTGCCCGGAGTCTTATTACCCATTTGTTACCTGCATTTAGTCTATCTGTTGCCTGGGTGTGTCTAGTTTGGTTGCCCGGGCTGAATGTTTATTTGTTTCCCCTTTTTGGGATAAAGGGGGGGTGGACCAGTGGTAGTTTGCTTGAGGGTCCTGTGTTTGTCTGTTTTCCCCTTTTTGGGATAAAGGGGGGGGTGGACCCGGGGGATTTGCCTGGAGTCCTGTTGCCTGTTTTACTCCTTTTAGGAGCCACGTGTTTGTGGCTGTAGGGAAAAAGGGGGGTAGACCTGTGGATGTGTTCCTGGGGGTCTTCTTTGCCTGTTTACTTCTTTTAGGAGCCTCGTGGCTGTGGCTGTAAGGAAAAAGAAGTTTGTGGAATTGTGGGATCTGTGTAGAATCATAGTTTCCTGTGATCCAATTTTGTGTCACTTTGATAGCCTAGCTAGCTTCACTGTGCGCTTTCGGACCATCCAGCTCTAGTTGAGTTGGGGACGTCCTGACCCGGACCATCCAGCTCTAGTTGAGTTGGGGACGTCCTGACCCGGACCCTTCGGCTCTAGTTGAGTTGAAGGTCCACTGATTATTTTAACTGTGGTAGGAGACTTAGCCTGTGGCAGGGGACTCAGTTTCCTGGGGGGATTCAGGCAGGCATTGCTTGTTTTCCGCATCACGTGGTAGTGAGACTTATAGAGTGGGTTTTATAAGGGCACTACGGGAGTGAGGGTGGCGTGGCCACTTTAAGTGGACTGCTGTAACGAGGGAGGCTAGAAAGGATTTCGGACCGGTGTTAGCTGTTATCCTTGGCCGCTGGTAGTGAGACTTGAGGAAGTCATTCTCCGAGCGGGGACACTACGAGGTTGAGAAAGGTGACTTTGGAGTAAGCACATGTAGAAGGAAAGGGATTACTGTTGATTTCATTTGAACTGTGATGCATGCACTGTATTTCAACTGTACTGTTGTCTTGTTTGTTTAATGTGGAGTCATTTAAACTCCTGTATCTGTCTCTAAGGATTTTTCTTCCCTTACTCTTTACCTTTTCTACACTTCCTGTACTATTATACTATCCACTCCCATTCCTCTTAATAGAGAAGTGATTGGTCACACACTTCTCACCTCGCTCCAATCCGTGTCTACCACCCCGGGTAGGCGGATTCAGTGACTAGTCTACGTTTTGGGAAGACGCACTTGAGAAAGACCCACGATTCTCAGGTGGCAGTCGAGCATTGTAGACGTTCCGGTTCAATTTTCCTTATCTTTCCCTATATCTGGGACGCTGGTGTAGGGGAGAAGGGATTATGGGGCAGGATTTAAGTAAGCCCAGTAAGGGCTGGTTAGCATGTGATTTAGTTGATGACAGAGAGGGTGAGGAGATGGTTAAAGGTGTTGAAAAGATTGCAAAAGTTTGTAAAATAGCTGTGCCGACATGTGGTAGATTACAACCAGAAAGTTGGCGTAGATTGTTGATGGAAAAGAAAGGCAAGCTTGCAAATTATAATTTATTAAAAACAGCTGAAGCATGGTACAGAGTAGCAAAGGCTATTCAGCAAGAAGGTTGGGTTGAAGAAGAAATAATTCACAAGGGTGTGAAAATGTTTGTGTACCATAATAATTGTGTTGCTGGGGCTCTTCCTCAGCCAGCGCCCCAAAATGGCGCCCGGGGGATGTCTATCCCAAAGATCCAGTCAGTAATGGGAGATTGCCAGCTGATTAATCCTCCCAATCCCCATCCCGTCACCTCTCCCGTTTGCCCGGTCCTAAATTCTGATGGATCCTACTTTTCCCCTTCTCCCTCCCTAACATTCCCATCATCCTCATCCATCCCCAAGCCACCTTCTGAGTCTAATGCTAACATCTCATCTGCCATTCCTTCCTCACACTTTGTCTCCGTAGATAATCCTACCCTCCCATCTGCATCTGCCCAGTTCACTAACCCCTCCTCTCCTGCTACTGTCAATCTTGCTGATCCCACTCCGGCTCCTCCTCCTTCAGGCACCTTTACTGACTCTTCCCCACCCTCTCCCTCGCCCGCCCCGACCACAGCCCAGTTTCCCACCCCCTCTGCTAATCCCTCCCCAACCTCACTGCCCACTCCAGGTTCCGCCCCAACTCCCACCCAAATGGCCTGGCCATACCCCTTCCCATACCCCTATCCTCACTGGCCATACCCCTTTCCCCAAGTCACTCCCCAGGTTCCGGTCATGCCCAGTCCGGTTCAGTCTGCCCCGGATGTGCCCACATCCAACATGGCCGCCACGTCTTCCCTTAACCCCAATGCAACTTCCTTCCCCGCCTCCAATATGGCGGCCCCCAGCCATTCAGCACCCCTGATGCCGGTGCTTCCCGGTGATTACCGGTCCCAAGGTTATGACCCAATGGCAACTCCCGCCTCCGGGGCTCCCTCCTATCCCCCGGCCCTGTCTCCTCAGGTGCTCCCCTCACGCAGAAGGTCCCAGATAATAGAGCTAGATGAGGAAGAGGATGACAGGCTGTCCCAGGGTTCAATGGAGGCTGCGAGAGCCCACCGTTCTATTGAAGATCCCTTCGGCCATCAGGGTCGGGGAGAACAGGCCCCTCCTAAATATGTCGCTTTTAACCCCACACAAGCTAGTGCTTTAATGAAATCTCTCCCTGACCCAGAGAAACAGCCTATGCCTTTTTACCGAGGGATAGTTCAGATACAAAAGACTTATTCCGCCGCCTGGCGTGACCTACTGAGCATTTGTGCTATTAAAGCAGGGGATGCATATTGGCCCAGCATGGCCCGCCACCTCAGTACAGATCTGCTTACAAGTGATGTTGATTATCCCTCCGGAGTAACCTTTTGCAATCAATTGAGAGATTGGGCTAAGGATAAACTTGCAGATCAAGCTGCTGGCCTTACTGATGTTGTGCAAGACAAAGGAGAATCAGTGGAAAGGTTTCATGCAAGATTATATCAAATGTTTACAGATTTGGGATTTGATCTCACTGACAAAATTCATTCACAAATGCTATCAGGTGCGTTTGTCCAAGGTGTTAAAGATTCCATACGAAAGGGAATCATTGCTGCACGCCCTGAATACAAGGTTGTTCCCCTAGATACGTTACTCCTAGTTGCTAGAGGTTTGGAATCTGCCCAAACCCCCAGAAGACCCAATTCAGCTCCTCTCATGGTGGCCCGTGCCACCCCCATCACCCCTGGCACCAAGGGTGTCAAGTTAGAGGACGTATCATGTTTTAATTGTGGGGCTAAGGGACACTACAGAAGTGACTGTCCAGAACCCAAAAGGGAACCGGGGGAGCCCAAAAAGTTTCCTACAGGGGAGCCCAAAAAGTTTCCCAAGCCTGCCCCGGCCCCTAAGACCATGAAAACGGTTCCAATTGTTGAGGAACCAGATGATGATTAGGAAATTGGCAAACCTGTGTCATTAACCCCTGTCATGGCAGTGTTTACAGGGGATAAGGGGGGGGGGGCCACTTGCCACAGTGACTTTACCCATTGAAGGCCAACCTACCACATTTCTTATTGACACAGGCGCAGCCCGAAGTGTTCTCAGAGAACAAGACCTGCCAGACCCATCTTTCTTGTCAAGTATTGATGTCTCCTGTGTTGGAGTGGATGGCCAACCGAGACACAGTCCTCTAACAACCCCTCTGCGGGTTGGCACAAGCTTACTTGCTCGTTTTGTAGTTTCCTCCACATGCCCAATTAACCTGTTAGGCGCTGATGTCCTTTCACGCCTGCAGGCGTCTATAACCTTCACTCCAGATGGACAGGTAGAAATGTCTACACCTCTATCTGTTTCTGACACTTCAGCCCTGTGCTCCTTACCTCTGATGCTGCAATTAGATATACCCAATAAGCAAGCAGCAGAACCTAGGTCCAATTTCCCAGATGAGTTAAAAACTCAGGTGCCTGCTAAGTTATGGTCCTCAGGCCCAGAGGATATAGGTCATCTAAATGTCCCACCTGTGGTGGTTAAGCTTATCCCAGGAGCTAAGTTACCAAGGAAACCACAATATCCTCTAAAACCAGCACAGGCTGCAGCCATTTCTATTCACATCAAAGCGCTCCTGGAAAAGGGTGCTTTAGTGGAGTGTAAATCAGAATGTAATACTCCATTATTTCCTGTGAAGAAGAAGACTCTAAAAGGTGAGCCAGTAAAGTACAGGATGGTTCAGGATCTCCGTGCAGTCAATGAAGCCACTGTCCTGGACACCCCTCTTGTACCAAACCCCCATACCCTGCTCTCTGGCGTCCCACCTTCTGCAAAGTATTTCACAGTCATTGATCTAGCTAATGCCTTTTTCAGTGTTCCACTAGATCCATCCTGTCAATACCTGTTCGCTTTCACCCATGAAATGCAACAATATACATGGACTGTCATGCCCCAAGGGGCACAAAATTCTCCAAGTCAATTTGCCAAAGCCATGTGTACTATTCTTGACCCATGGCAAGCTGAACACCCAGAAGTTGTTTTACTCCAGTATGTGGATGATTTGTTGCTCTGTGGAGATGATATACCCACTACTGAAAAATGTTCAATCAGTCTGCTTTGCTATTTGGCAGAACAAGGATGTAAAGCTTCGCTTCTCAAGCTGCAATTCTGTCAACCCTCTGTGATTTTCCTTGGACATTGCCTATCTCAAGGTACCAGACATCTCACTCGGGACCGAGTCAGAACAATTCTGGACATTCAACCCCCAAGGACTTCAAAATCTCTTCATGCCTTCTTAGGCCTCATTTCCTACTGCAGAGCATGGATCCCAGAGGCCTCTCTGCTTATGCAACCTCTCTACGATGCACTCAAGTCAGATCCATTCGGCCTGACCAACGAAGCTCTGGACAATTTCAAATCTCTTAAACGTGCCATTGTCTCTGCTCCTGCCTTGGGCCTACCAGACTATACCAAGCCTTTCAAATTGTTTGTCTCTGAAAGACTAGGCCATGCTACAGGAGTTCTTACCCAAACTAATGACTTAAGAGGCCGGCAGAGGCCTATTGGATATTTCTCATGCCAACTGGACATTGTGGCTAGAGGGACCCCTTCCTGTCTTAGGGCAGTTTTTGCTGCAAGAGAACTCATTGAAAGAACTTCAGACCTGGTCCTTGGCCACCCGTTGGTTGTTTTGGCCCCTCATGACATCTCTGCCATTATCAACCAAGTCCAGCTCAAGCACGTGTCTCCCGCTAGACACCTACGTCTGCAATGTCATCTTCTTCTGCCTGACAACATTTCTATACAAAGGTGTCAAGTTCTTAACCCATCCACTCTTCTTCCACTCCCTGAGGGGGGTATCTACTATGGGTTTGTCACAGATGAAACCTACATTTACCTTCTCTGTGGATGTATCAAGAAAATGCATCCACATTTAACTTTTCACGAGGACAAGACACCTCTCTGTGAAGGTCCAGATTACGCCTTCTGTACCATGTGGTACAAGCCAGACATTACTCCTGAACCTTGTTATGAAGATGAGCTCTACCACTGGTTTGAAGTAAAGCTCACTGCCCAAGATTTCTATTGTGACTCGGAAGGCAACAGCATGGTCCTGATCCAACTGCCCCCAGAACTCAATTACCTATACCATCATTGGGATACTGCTATTCCACATATTCCTGTTACCAAGTTAAAGACAAGATCATGGAATGATCTTGGGCCCATGGCAAAGTTATGGGCCACCATGGATGAAGAACAGCTACAGGAAAATGGCATTGCCAAATACCCAGCAACTGACCTTCTTGAAGCATGGCCACGACATTTCCTGGAAAAAGAATTTAAAGACCTAGTTATAACAAATGACTATGACCCAGAAACTCCTCATGACTGTTTCGAACAGATGAAAATGGAAACAGTACACTTACCAACTGTGCATGAGAATCCATTACCGGATCCGGATTTTACTCTGTTTGTGGACGGTTCAAGGTATGCTGATGAAGAAGGAAAATACCATACAGGATATGCCGTAACCACAACAGGGGAAGTTCTCAAGTCATCACCTCTACCGCCAGCAATGTCTGCACAAGAAGCTGAATTGCAAGCCCTGACTTCAGCATGCAAGATTTCCAAGGGAAAGCGTGCCAACATCTATACAGATTCAAGATATGCTCTGGGTGTGGCACATGACTTCGGCCTCATTTGGAAGACAAGAGGATTTCTTACCACTGCCGGTACACCAGTCAAACACAGCTCTGCAATCAAGGAACTAATGGATGCCCTCCTACTCCCTGAAGAAGTGGCCGTTTTGAAAGTTAAGGCACATGGGAAATTGGATTCAGATGAAGCAAAGGGCAACCATTTGGCCGATCAGGCTGCTAAGCAAGCAGCCAGAGATTTGCAGGAAGTGGATGAAGAAGTGTCCGGTCAAGAAGAAGAAGTTCCTATCTTCACCTTACAAACTCTTCCTACTGACCTAAGAATTCTACGAGAACAACAAGCTATGATTACCCCTGAAGAAATCCAGAAATGGAAGAAGAAAGGAGCTGTCCAAAAGGACGGAATTTACTACAACAATTCTAAATTTTGCCTTCCAAGAAACTTATACCCAGCAGTTGTCCAATGGGCCCATGGGCCTGCACATCTGTCAAAAGACCTAATGGCCGCCCTCATTCAAAAATATTATGAAGCACCTGGAATCACAACCCTGATCAACAGCTTTTGCAGGGCCTGTGTCATTTGTGCAAAATGTAATCCAGGAAGACCAATCAAGGTGCCTGCAAAGCACCTAGCAAAACCCATGTACCCATTCCAGAGAATTCAAATTGATCATATCCAAATGCCCAAGAGTGGGTCTCATGAATATGCACTAGTAATGGTGGATATGTTCTCAGGCTGGCCAGAAGCCTACCCTGTAGCCAATATCACTGCAAAAACAACCGCAAGACGCCTACTTACAGACATTGTATGTAGATTTGGACTTCCAGAAGTCATTGAAAGTGATCAAGGCCCAGCCTTTACAGCAACAGTGACTAAAGAAATTTGGACTGCTCTGGGAGTGACCCTAGCCTTCCACACCCCTTACCACCCACAAAGTAGTGGTAAAGTAGAGAGCATGAATGGCACTCTAAAAGCCAGAATGTTAAAAATGTCACAAGAAACAAAAATGCCCTGGCCAGAAAGTCTGTCAATAGCTTTGTTCAGCGTTAGGCACACACCTAGAGGGAAACACTCGTTATCCCCATATGAAATTCTATTTGGGACAGCACCCAGGCTAGGTTGTTATTATCCACAGCAGTTACAGCTTCAATCAGATGTTTTAGTAGACTATGTAACTGAACTTGCAAGTGCCTTGAACAAAATACATGCCCAAGTTTTCTCTTCAATTCCAGATCCTGATCTGAACACAGGTACCCATAACCTGCTTCCCGGAGATTGGGTTCTGGTTAAGAAGTTCGTGCGGAAAAGCACCCTGGAACCAAGATTTGACGGGCCATTCCAAGTTCTCCTGATCACCGCAACTTCCGTCAAATTGGCCGGCAGGCCACATTGGATCCACGCTTCCCACTGCAAGAAGTCTCCTGCCCCAGAGGAAGCAGATACCGCACAACCATGTACCTCTGGTACATTGTCTCCTTAATTAGTTTAATTAAGGCCCAGCAAGTAGCCATCACTAAAGATGCTAGTGGGTACACCTTCTGGTATAATTCATCATGTACCCGTGTGGCTACCTATACCTTTGATTATTGTGACATCGTAGAATGCCCATTCACTACAACACAAATCCAGAATATCTATAGAGATATCCGTCATGTAAAAGATCCATATGTTTGTGTAGTTGACAAACAATGGGGGCATGATTGTGGCCATTGGGGGGCGGCGGGATGGAATGCCGGGCCTTCCTGGGGCTACAAGCCAAAAAGTGCCTTATCTAAAGTAGATGATCATGGTAGGTCCCTCCTTCAAAGAATGACTCTGAGAAAGCCTGGAGGAGGCACACCAATGAAATTAATTCTTAATGTTGAGCATCCAAGCCCAACAGATGCAGACCAGTATGTATTGGGAATGTACTGGAAAAAGGGTTCCTATACTAAATTAGGGCATTTCTACCTTAAAGATATGTGTAATTCCCCTGAGTGGCAAGGAGCTACTCATATGGTCACAAACCCATTAAAACCACACATCCAGTCCTTTAAGGACATGATGGCCATTGCTAACCCCACCTTTGAAGATACTATGGCCGCTGAAACAGGTTTTAATGATGTTAACCTATGGTTAGAATGGATGAAATATAATGCCAACAAACATAACCGAACCGCATGCTATGTGTGTGGTGGTGCCCGGCCTCATCTGGGCACTGTACCTTTAACCCTGCCAGTAAATGAAGAAAATTGCATTTTAAGTCTTTTTGCCTACCAATATAATTTCAACAGGTCTCAATGTCAAGCATGGACAGCGGAGTATCCTCTTATAGCCAAAAATGTAAGACCTCCTCATGGTGTTACCGTATATAAAGGTAATTACACTTGCTATGTCAAACATGATGGGATTGGTAAATTTGTGGGTAACTTTCCCGCAGGTTATTGTACTACATATAGAACTGTTCCTGTACGTTTGCTGCAGCAGCACACTAGGTCACTGGGAGATATTTACTGGTTGTGTGGGGATTTACAGTTAAGATCCAGAATGGACACAGAGTGGTGGGGGGAGTGTACATTGGCCAAGGCCATTATGCCTATACACATTATTTCTGACACACACACCAACACCCATGAGTCCAGCCACACTAAGGCCAAGCGTGAAGCCCCAGTAAAAGGGAGTTTTGACCCTCACATTTACATTGATGCCATTGGGGTGCCTAGGGGGGTACCCAATGAATTTAAAGCAAGAGATGAAGTTGCTGCAGGATTTGAATCAATTTTTACCATAGTTACTGCAAACAAGAACTTAAATTGGATAAACTACATTTATTACAATCAACAGCGTTTCGTTAATTACACCAGAGATGCCCTCCAGGGATTAGCCGAACAATTGCAGGCAACATCCCAAATGGCCTTCCAAAATAGAATAGCCCTGGATATGATCCTAGCCGAAAAAGGAGGAGTATGTAAAATTTTGCCCGACACCATGACATGTTGTACCTACATCCCAGAAAACACAGGTCCTAATGGTAAAGTTACATTAGCCATAGCAAAATTAAATGACCTCTCAGAAGAATTAAAAAGGAATTCCGGGATAAAAGATCCCTGGGACAGATGGTTTGGTTGGATGACGGGTTGGAAAAAGGCTTTAATGCATATTGGTATGGCAATACTAATTTCTCTTTTTATCTTTGCTCTTCTCTTTTGTTGTGTCTTCCCCTGCCTGAGGAAAGCTCTCACGAAGACTGTTGACCAAGCGGCACCCACTTTCACACTACTTGATGTTGATGACCAAGATTTCCAGGATCTCAACTCACCCTGTTTGCCGCTGCAATCCATCCCTTTTGATGATAAAGTGCAGGAATTCTAGGAAGGGACTAGATTAGGGACAGCATCTGTCGGTGAATGGTAAAGCCCCCATGTGGAGAAGTGGTGGGTTAGCTGCCATGGGATACCCTTGGGTGTGAAGCGTTCGAGAGCCATACTGACGGATGGTTAGCCTATTAGGGTCAGATCTAGGGACAGCCTTGCACTTTGCATTAACATCTAGCTAGCAGCCACGGGGTTTCTGTGCCTTTGGGTTAACACGTCTTCTGATACTAACATAATAAAGTTTTTATCTCTTAGAATCTAACATTTCATAGGGGGGACTGATGTAGAATTATTAAAAAATCTTATTGTATTTATATTGAATTGCTGCTCTAACTCTGTATTAACCTGATACTGTGACAAATCCTCCATTTTGTCCTCATAACCTGACTTCTTCATATGAAAACTACATTACATGACAGTATTTCTCAGCACATCTAATACAATAGACAAAGACTGTATTCTCCATAAGGATATGACTAACCCAGGAACAGTTGAATTTCCCCTAACTCGCAACATAATATAATTTAAAGGCCATGAGAACACAGTAGTAATGAAATGTTCTATTCATAAGAGACCTTGCACCTAACCACGAGATTTGACATCACCGACCGAGTAAAATGACGCTCAAGACCCCTTGTCCCCCACCCGTGTCCGGAAAAGTACCACCTCTTGGTGGGTGGACACGGAACTAACCACTTAGCTTTTGATCCAATTAATTATATTGATAGGTGGACACTAACCCAGACACTTAACAATTAATCCAATTAATGATGTTTATTCACTGATATCTTGATAATCAATGATGACGAAAATGTCTCTTAAAAGGGCCTGCGCGCCCGCTGATTCTGCACTTGCCAATAAATTTCCTCGAAGTTATTTTAACCTGAACTCCGTGTGTCAGACTGAATTACTTCAGCGTATATACGCAATTCAATTCTCTTTAATTTGGACAGGAACAGATAGACACTTAAACATTTTGGTTTACTGAAAAAGTACCATAACAGGAGTATAGAACGGAAGAAAGGGATCAGCGCTCTCTATCTATACAAGATACAACAGAAACAATAATAAATAAGTAAAAAGTGGCAGCACACACCACAGGGTAGGAGGCTGGCAAACAGGATCCTCCAAAAGCCAGTGACGAGATTACCTTCGTCACAATAACTGTCGTACATTAATTAACTAAACACTTACAATGGGGGGGAGGGGATATTGATCAACACTTTGTAGCACTTTTTAGCCTCAAGGAAAATAAATCAAAAGGCTCTGTTGAATGCTCCTTTCTAGAAATAAATGTATTTATTACAGCTAGATTTAAGCTTATTGTAATAATTTTTTTGCAATGCACATCGTGATCTCCTTTTTCCAGAACATTTTAATTCACTTCCCTCTTATCTAGTGTCAAGCAATAAAGTTTATTACATGTATTTTTTCTCCCCCGTATTATTTAGGTACCTATTTAAAAAAAAATATATATTTTTTATTTTTTATATATATATTTTGGTAATATCTGTGTTTGTATCTTGGGTTACCCCTGCTATAGGTATCCTAAGCACACCATCTATCCATAGTAGGATAGCATTTCTTTTTTAGAATGAATTTACGGAAAACATGTTTTTCTGCACACGGTAGGTGTCACAACAAAATATTTAGGAATGGTCAAATACACTGAAGGTAATTGTAAGGACCTAGGTGGCTTTACTAGCAGTACAGTTTAGTCAAATTCTGACAGAATGTGAAACATGCATATATTTAAGTATATGACCCTTGTGATAATTGGGGGGGGATCTGATTAACAGCCAAACTGTGTGCCAATTAAGTGTTATTGTGTTCTAAAACAGGGATTCAAGCCCCATTCTACCCTCCCAATAATGGAGTCCTCTGTGAAGCACATGGCCTTTCACCAGACAAAACCAGTTGGGTTGTTGATAAACTCCTCCTCCATTCCCTTCCAGTGCAACCCCCCTCCCACCAGGAGGTACTCTGGTTTTGTTACATCCTAAGGGATTGACTGAGGGAGGTGTGTCCAGCTGAAGGAAAGGCTATCATGATAAAGCCCTGTGCATAGCACATTCTCTCTTTCTCTTTGAATTCACCCTCTCCCCACTATACACACTCTCACTTACTCTCAGCTGATGTTTAATGGAGTGGTAACTGTATCATGTGTCTATGCCTGTTTTACTATGTTAGTTTAGTCTACTTTCCATTCAACCAATGACTAGTTTTGGTAGAAACATATACTAGCTTATTTCAAATGTATATTTATTGTTTATTTGTTTGATTAGCCTCCATTAATAAATATTATTGAATTGCGAAAGCAAGGAGTGTGTGACTTTACACTCAGTTTTTATTTATTATTTTTTAGTTATTAATGTTATTATTAATTCTAAGTTTACTTCAACTTGCGAGTAAACGTTTATTACAGCTAAATCAGGCATATGAGAGAAACTATTCACTACTTCTCCTTTCCTGACTGTAGGAATGGTATCATATTTAAAGTTTCCTTTTACTGTGCAGAGGGGGACTGTTATTCTAAGATATTAGCAAACATTACAAATGTGGAGTGAGTTTCTCTGAGAGATGTTTGTTCCTGTACAAGCCGGTAATCCCTGAACTATAAATGTGGTTAGTGAGGCTTTATGGACTAAATTTAAATTTGCAAAGCAATTGAAAGTTAAAGTGTGTGTGTGTATACAGAATTTTGATAGGGAAGTGGTTAAAGCAAGGGGTGTGTGTGATGTTTGATAGTTACATTTCTGTTATGCCGTGAAAATATTGTCAGTTTTTCAAAGTATGGTAATCAATAAATAATCTATAGTGACAGATTTCTTTAATATCCCTGTACATTTCTTTCAGGTGTTTCCACAAGCAGAAGTTCTCCTGAAGGACATGAAAAGAACAGGAATACATTAGGCATAAAGAAATCTTTTAATGAACGAGCCAAAGGTTCCAGCTCTCAAAAATCAAATAATGTCTTGGAATCTTATATGTCTACAAATGAGATACTAAACAGCAAACCAAAGAATTTATGTTCCGAATGTGGGAAATGTTTCAGCCAGCACTCAAATCTGGTTATACATCAGAGAACTCACACAGGGGAGAAACCTTTCTCATGTTCCGAATGTGGGAAATGTTATAGCAGGCACTTTATTCTTGTGAATCATCAAAGAACTCACACAGGAGAGAAACCTTTCTCATGTTTTGAATGTGGGAAATGCTTTAGCCAGTACATAAATCTTGTTAGTCATCAGAGAATTCACACAAGAGACAGAACTTTTTCATGTAGTGAATGTGGGAAATGTTCTGTTACTAAATCAGCTCTTATTGACCATCAGAGAATGCACACAGGAGAGAAACCTTTCTCGTGTTCTGAATGTGGGAAATGTTTTAGCAGGCATTCACATCTTCTTAGTCATCAGAGAACTCATGCAGGAGAGAGACCTTTTTCTTGTTCTGAATGTGGGAAATGTTTTAGCAGGAACTTTCATCTTGTGAATCATCAGAGAATTCACACAGGAGAGAAACCTTTCTCATGTTCTGAATGTGGGAAATGTTTCATCTCGCAATCAAATCTTGTTTGTCATCAGAGAACTCACACAGGAGAGAAACCCTACTCATGTTTTAAATGTGGGAAATGTTTTGGTAACCGTGGAACTCTTTTTAAACATCAGAAAACTCACACAAAACAGACATTTTCTGAATGTGGAAAAAGTTTAAATGTTATATAAGATTTTTTTAAGGCATCAATGGATTCCCATTGTAATTAAATGTGTTTTATTGTGAATGAGACATACTTTTTAACTGTAAATATAAAAATAAAAGAAAAAAGGAGCCAATTGTGACAATTGAGTAAAGACAGGGACTTGGAGATTTCCAAAACAAATTGGGGGGGGGGGGGGGGGGGTTAGCAATTGCAAATAAGTAGCAATTGCAAATAGAAAAACAGAACAGAAACAAAAATCATAAATCTCCAAAATCCTATCTAAGCGAGCAAATGCTAAAACTTTACTTTTATTATGCTTGGTAAAAAAAATAAAAATATATAAGATTAAGTGTGAAAAAAATAAAATAAATATTTACAAGATCTTTCCACTATTAAGGGCAATACAGTCCTAAAACACCAGTTGATGCCTTATGTAGTCGTGGCACTAGGACTGTATAATTAAGTACACTTCTGGATAGTGACGTAAAGGCAGTAGAGAGTAGAGGAAAGAAGAAAATAGAGATAGCCCTGATCTGCATAGATGGTCAGACTATTGTGCCTTCGAGGGCACCCCTTACCCAAAATCTACTCTCTCACTGTTAGCCGCCTTGCCCAGTCCACAAAATTATGATAAAAGAGACTTAAGCGCTTAGAAAGGTGACTAAGTGGTTAATCGGCTATGTTAATTCAATATTGCCGCAACTATCATGCGGTAGTATCTGCCAACTAATACATAATTGCCTCTCTGTGCCCAATTCTAAGTTTGTCAGAGGCAAAATGTAAGAAGTTAAACGGCTAGGTAAACTGAGTTGTTAATCAGCTGTGTAAACAGAATGTCGCCGCAGCTATCTGGCGGTAATCTCTTCCAACTAATACATAATAGCCTCTCAGTGCCCAATTCTAAATATGTCAGAGGCAAAATGTGACAAGTATAACGGCTAAGTGAACTTTAATTTGCCATGACAGTCCTGTAATAGTGACTGATATCTAACGAGAGATTACCTCTCAGTGCCCAAGCCTCATTATCTTAGAGGCAGTATATGGTTGACAGTGGAAAACTAGTATTAGCTAGGGTAGCTATGATGTCAATTTCAGTATGCGGTAGTATCATGCTTGACATTTATGGTATAATTTTAATGCTACCCAACCCCCTGACTAAATTTCCGGCCGTTTTTCGGACAATAGCGAATGCCCAAGTATCTACATTCTCCGGCCAATTCTATAGGAAGCCCGCAATCAATTCCAGACAATTGTTATGGAAAACAGTTTATGCGGACGTCCATTAATCACCCGTGGAAGTTGTCATGCACCTCCCCGAAAATTGCCTTGCTGTTCCAATGGGTATGTGTAACGGAACCGCTTGCACCCCGACCGAGTACCTTCTGTTGATGGATGCTCCTAGTGCTTCCCGAGGACTGCAAGCACTCCGCCAGCTTGGTTGGGGTCTCGCCGTCTCCACCCACTCTGGACCCAAGACTAGGGTGCAGCTTCCAGTAGGTCAACCTTTTTGAATTCCAGAGAGCAGGAACAGGAACAAGCTCTTAGCAGAGCTTAGTGATTATACCCTGGGGAGTTTAGTGATTATAGTAATCCCCAGAGTGTAGTTCTCCAATCCCCCAAACATGAGCCGAAACTTCATGAAGGTACAAGATGATCTGACTCCAATGAGTGTTTATTACTTCTTTTATACAAGTTTTCAGGCCAGCGGCACACCCCCTGGACCTGGTGGTAAACTGTGACAAAAGGGACATAAAACAATGGTGTAACGGATCACCGGGCACCCCGACTTGGTACCTCCGTTAATGGATGCTCCTAGTGCTTCCTGAGGACTCCAAGCACTCTGGCAGACACCACAATCACCGAATCCGAGAAACCTTTTAAATTCTCCCAAGCATATGAATGCTGTAGACCATTGAATAGGAACCATACGAATAGGCTTGTACTCCTAGCAGTCAACTGGAACAGCATGCAATCAATCCTTCCCCCAATAATGAGACGACACATCACTTTGAGGGTAAAACAGGAACTCTGGACTGGCTCATCCAGCCTGGCTTTTATTTCCAACTCACACAGACAGGCCACACCCAGGGGGAGGCATAAAAGAACCAATGACATAGATGTTACCTCCCACACATCCCCTCCCCTTAGTGTGACACATAATCCCATTATGCATACAGTGTAAAATATACTTTTACACAACTTTCATAACTTTAAAACCATACATCACATTCACATAGAAATACATATCCACAATCAATCCATTCAGGGGAACAACATATTAAAAAATGGCATGAATCCGACCAGGGGTTCAAAAGTTACTAAAAGTATCTTTTGTTCCTTTCTGGCTGGCAGAAAAACATCCCCACAATGCACCCTGGTTTCCTCCCTTCTGCCCTGGAGTTAATTGGAGAAGTAATCCAATTACCCAGGACTAAAGGCAGACTCCATTAACCACATGGTTGCAAAACGACATAAAACACTTTAAAATACATAAAGTCACATTTACACATAACACACAGACATTTCACCTATCCCCAGATAGCTGGGATCTGCACGCACAAAACTACCGAATAGCGCGCAGATCCTACTCACACAGTACAATTGCCATGGAGCTAAAGTCTTTCCCATAGTCTTTCATTATATGAATAGGCTCCATGGTATGGCTATCTGGGGTATCACATTCCCATAAAGTCTGGTCCATAGTCCAAAGGCAGGAGGCGGGCAATCAGCCCCCTCCAAGGACACGTGGCAAGGTCGGTTTCGCCACACTTCTCCCCTTTACCCCCCAGACTAACAGGGTACTTGACCTCCTGCCGGTCAGTGCCCTTGTTAGTCCAGCAGCCCACCCACAAGACAGAAACAGCAGAGCAGCCCACCCACAATAAACAGTTACTACACCTGGGTGAGGGAGAATCTTGTCCAGGTTCAGGTGCCTCACCACGGCTGTGTGTGGGACTGGTAGGCTGCCTTGGTAGGTTGCTGAGGGAGCAGAGACCAGCGGTACTCTGTCCTGTTGCCAGCACTACCACGGGAGTAGTCTGGTTGGAGCCTGGTTGCTGGAGACCGACTGTCTCCCCTTTAAATACACCGCTCTGCTGCTGGAGACCGACTGTCTCCCCTTGAGTTACACCGCTCTGCTGCTGGAGACCGACTGTCTCCCCTTGAGTTACACAACTCTGCTGCTGGAGACCGACTGTCTCCCCTTTAGTTACACAGCTCTGCTGCTGGAGACAGACTGTCTCCCCTTTGGCTAAACAGCCCTGTTGTGGGGGGGCAGGACCGACCGTCCCTACCCCCTGTGCTGGAAGTGCAGAGACCACGGTCCCATCTGCACAGGTGTGGGGCTTACAGTCTCCCCCTGGTACATTAAGCTGCCGCTGGGGAGAGGTGGTAACCAGCTCCTCTCCCATTAGAACACTCTGCCGCTGGGGAATGGAGACTGGGCTCTCTATTCCCTGTACATTAATGATCCGCCGCTGGGGAGAGGTGGTAACAATCTCCTCTCCCATGCATACTTCCCGTCTCTGCGGAGGGAGACCGACTGTCTCTCCTCCCAGCACAGAGTCCTGCTGTGGGGGAAAGGGGGCTGGGCTCTCTATTCCCTGCGGGATACTCTGCCGCTGGGGAATGGAGACCGGGCTCCCAATTCCCAACAAATCACACTGCCGCTGGGGAGGGAGGACGGCTCCTTCAGCTCCCTGTAACTTGGGCGCAGAGACCACGGTCCCATCTGCGCTGGTGTGGGGCTTACGGTCTCCCCTTGGTGGGTTAGGCTGCCGCTGGAGAGAGGGTGTAACAAGCTCCTCTCTCTGAACTGTAACCTGCCGCTGGGGATCTGGGCCGACTGCCCAGCATCCCTGTAGGGCCGGTAGAGAGACCGCAGTCCCATCTCCACCTGCCATCTGTGGGTCTTCCCAGGACCAATCCGTGAGGCCCCGCAACATTTGTGAGTAAGGGCCCGGTGGAGAGACCTTGGTCCCATCTCTACCTGCCTGTTGTGGTTCCTCACAGGACCAGTCTATGAGGACCCCCACTTCGGGTTCCTCCCGCCGCCTCAGGGAAAGACGGCTAACCTCCTCGGATGCAGCCTCTACTCGGCTGCTGTACCGCTCCTGCTGCTGAGCATACTTCCTCTCTTTTGCCAACCGGAATTCTCGGTCCAGCCTTGTGTTTCGCTCAGCCATGACCTGGTTTCAGATCACCCGGCGTGTCTCCATGGGTATATCATCCCCATACTCGGCCACTCGCTGCCTCACCTCGGCCAGCCAATCATCTCCAGAGCCAGAACCTTCCATACTTGTCTGCTCCCAGGGGCGCTGCACGACTGCTAGTGTTGCCCTCAATTTGTAAATCCAAACAGTGTCTCTGAGCTGCTTTACCTCGCACTAGGACGCCATCCCACCGCTTGCCACCAATGTAACGGATCACCGGGCACCCCGACTTGGTACCTCCGTTAATGGATGCTCCTAGTGCTTCCTGAGGACTCCAAGCACTCTGGCAGACACCACAATCACCGAATCCGAGAAACCTTTTAAATTCTCCCAAGCATATGAATGCTGTAGACCATTGAATAGGAACCATACGAATAGGCTTGTACTCCTAGCAGTCAACTGGAACAGCATGCAATCAATCCTTCCCCCAATAATGAGACGACACATCACTTTGAGGGTAAAACAGGAACTCTGGACTGGCTCATCCAGCCTGGCTTTTATTTCCAACTCACACATACAGGCCACACCCAGGGGGAGGCATAAAAGAACCAATGACATAGATGTTACCTCCCACACATCCCCTCCCCTTAGTGTGACACATAATCCCATTATGCATACAGTGTAAAATATACTTTTACACAACTTTCATAACTTTAAAACCATACATCACATTCACATAAAAATACATATCCACAATCAATCCATTCAGGGGAACAACATATTAAAAAATGGCATGAATCCGACCAGGGGTTCAAAAGTTACTAAAAGTATCTTTTGTTCCTTTCTGGCTGGCAGAAAAACATCCCCACAATGCACCCTGGTTTCCTCCCTTCTGCCCTGGAGTTAATTGGAGAAGTAATCCAATTACCCAGGACTAAAGGCAGACTCCATTAACCACATGGTTGCAAAACGACATAAAACACTTTAAAATACATAAAGTCACATTTACACATAACACACAGACATTTCACCTATCCCCAGATAGCTGGGATCTGCACGCACAAAACTACCGAATAGCGCGCAGATCCTACTCACACAGTACAATTGCCATGGAGCTAAAGTCTTTCCCATAGTCTTTCATTATATGAATAGGCTCCATGGTATGGCTATCTGGGGTATCACATTCCCATAAAGTCTGGTCCATAGTCCAAAGGCAGGAGGCGGGCAATCAGCCCCCTCCAAGGACACGTGGCAAGGTCGGTTTCGCCACAAATGGGAACACTAATTAACATAATAACACTCCCACATACACAATGAAATCCCTCCTCTCCATCCTGGAGATAATTGGCTTAAGGCACTGCAGTAAACTATTATCTCCAGATACAGAAAATATCAACATTTTACACTAACAGCAAAAATACGTAATTCTTATTATATTACACAGAACCCCCACATTTAACCTATTCCCAGATAGCTCGGATCTGATTGCCCAATATAGGTGAACAGCGCTCAGATCCCATGAACAAAGTAAATTTGCCGGTGCACGCAGGATTTCCTGCCCAAAACAGTTTTGCAGCAATTACTGCCTCAACGTGGCATGGCAGCTATCAGCCTGTGGCACTGCTGAGGTGTTATGGACGACCAGGATGCTTCAATAGCGGCCTTCAGCTCTTCTGCATTGTTCGGTCTCATATCTCTCATCTTTCTCTTGGCAATGACCCATAGATTCTCTATGGGGTTCAGGTCAGGCAAGTTTGCTGGCCAATCAAGCACAGTAATCCCACGGCCATTGAACCAGGCTTTGGTGCTTTTGGCAGTGTGGGCAGGTTCCTGCTGGAAAATGAAGTCAGCATCCCCATAAAGCTCATCTGCGGAAGGAAGCATGAAGTGCTCCAAAATCTCCTGGTAGACGGCTGCGTTGACCCTGGACTTAATGAAGCACAGTGGACCAACACCAACAGATGACATGGCTTCCCAAATCAACACAGACTGAGGAAACTTCACACTGGACTTCAAGCATCTTGCAGTGTGTGCCTCTCCATTCTTCCTCCAGACTTTGGGTCCTTGGTTTCCAAATGAGATGCAAAAGTTGCTCTCATCAGAAAAGAAGACTTTGGACCACTGAGCAACAGACCAGGTCTGTTATTTCTTAGCCCGGGTAAGACGCTTCTGCCGTTGTTTGTTCAGGAACGGCTTGACAAGAGGAATAAGACATCTGAAGCCCATGTCCAGGATCCGTCTGTGTGTGGTGGCTCTTGTCCACTCCTTGTGAAAGTCCCCAACACTTTTGAATGACCTTTTCCTGACAATCCTCTTCAGCCTGCAGTCATCCCTGCTGCTTGTGCATCTTTTTCTTCCATACTTTTCCCTTCCACATAACTTTCTATTAATGTGCTCTGATACAGCACTTTGGGAACATCCAACTTCCTTCGCAGTTACCTTTTTTCTGTCAGGTCAGCAGTCTTCCCCATTATTGTGATTCCTACTGAACCAGACTGAGAGAACATTTAAAGGCTCAGAAACCATTTGCAGGTGTTATGGCTTACTTAGCTGATTAGACTGGGACACTGTGAACCTAGAATATTGTACCTTTTCACAATATTCTAATTAACTGAGATTGTGGATTTGGGTTTTCATGAGCTGGAAGCCATAATCACCGCACTTATGACAAATCACGGCTTGAACTATCTTGCTTTGCATGTAATGCGTCTATCTCATATATTAGTTTCCCCTTTTACATTACATTACTGAAATAAATTAACTTTTGCACGATATTCTAATTTTTTGAGTATCACCTGTATGTTATGTCTCAGAGAAACTGGGCAAACTCCACACAACAGGCAGGAGATGTGTCCCCAGGGAATCCGGTAGCCACCGAACAAAAGCCCAAATTACCCAACAATGCCTTTAAGAATTTCAGTGGATCAGAGGAGGGCATTGATGACTTTTTACAGGACTTTGAGCGCCATTTGTCGGTAACTAGTCAAACTAACCATGTTGGATATGTCATCCAAAATTAATATGAGTGACTTAAACAGTAATAACATAACAGTAATAATAAATAAGCCTTAAGACATCAAAAAAAGTAATTAATAGCCAAATAAATGTACATATGTTGTAATATACAAAGCAAGGAGTGAGCTGGGCATGAAGCAGCAGTGGGGCCATCGGGGACATTCTATGTGGTCCGGGAATGTCGGGAGAGCAAAATAACAAGCCTTCCCGAGACCCCAGGTGAAAAAGCAAAATGGCTAAAAAGAGAACTTAAAACAATACAAATATAAAAGTGTAAAGGGTAAATGTTGAGAAATGAAAAGTGGGAAAAATAAGTAAAATCAAGTTTAAGCATTTAGAAAGGTGCCAAAAGGGATAGCAACAGGTGAGCAAGATACAGGAAGAGGAGAATACACTATATGTAGCATAAACCCCAAAAGTAAAATAATTTGATTAAAATGCAATAAAGTTTTTTTTTATTATCAGTTTTTATTAAGTTGTGAACAAGATAATGCTTAGGCTCGCAGGCCCATATCAATAACACAGTATAGGTACATAATGTAAGTACCGTATATATCAAAATAGGAACTATAGTCAGGTTAATTTTACATCAGATATAATTTTTCAATTATAACAGTGGTCCTTTTCATAAATTGCAATGCTGTTTTGTATTGATACCGTGTGTATCCAATTGAGCTCATCAGGTGCGAGATCAAAGTGGTTATACTAATTTTCATAGGTACATTTAGGTTGCATGCTTAATAACGTTAATCTTCTTCATCATTTGTCTATAAGTATGAGAGTGTGGTGTGATGCAATGTAGTGTGTTATGGGAAAATGCAATAAAGTTGACCACTGCAACCCATAATAAGCAGGAGTACTTTGACCTGTGCTAGTGAGGAGCAGCAAAGAAAGAGGAGGAGTCAACAGTGGGAGGGAGTTTTATTGTATGTTAAATTAGTGCTGGCGTGGAGCTTAAGTAAAGAGAGACTTTAGCAAAATATGAAGCATCCTGTCATGTCAATAAAATTCACTCCAGGAGAGTTAGAATTGCTAGGGGAAATAAATAATTCAGTAGTATCTTACCCATTTTCTTATTTACTATTTTCTCTGACCTCAGGAAGTTATCACACATACATACATAGTTACATAGCTAATAAGAGACATGCATCCATCAAGTTCAGCCTTTCTGATATTTGTTTTTGCTGTTGATCCAAAAGAAGGCGAAAAAAAATAAAAACAATCTGAATTGTTTCCAATTTTGCTAGGAAAACTAGGCAAAAAAAGCCCTTCTTGACCACAGAATAGCAGTCAGAAAGCTCCTTGGATGAAGCAGCTATTACCCCACTAATTTAAAATTATATCCCTGTATATTATGTCTTTGCAAGTATTTATTGAAATTCTTTTTATTTTTTTCAATTTTACAATTTTTGAGTCAAAAGCATTCCAGTGGTATACAGAAGGTAAAAGGGGGTATACAATGCTATCCCCATTGCAGTAGGGATCATAGGGTTAGTACAGTAAAGCCAATAATTACGAAACAATACGGACAGTGACATTGATAAAAGTTGTGGATTACCAATTGTATTTGCTACCATGGCTATTTACACATTTAGTACCTCCTGACACCTCCGGTGTATTACAGACCAGTCATTCTGGGCATCTAACATATTTGAGTGTACCTTTTGCATCTGAATCTCAGCAACTATGGCAACGCCCATAGTATACTAGTACAGCGGTAGAATATCGTCAACATGGGATTCCGTCCATGTGGCCTCAAGATAACTAACTGGCTAATGCTAATGGGCTCTGGTGTTTGTCTTCTATTTTGTGTCCACTCATTTTCTCTTTTACCATACTTGTGGTGAACCATGTTGGCAAAGGGGTTATTCCCCATTCTAAGTAGCCCTCTGTGTAATAATTGACTATTTTTTTAAAGGAAAATAAAGGAAGATAAAGATACAGAAAAATAAAAAGGGTTTAACTATTTACAAAGTGGGTTTACGCTGGTAGCACATGCGGATGCACTCTGCACTCAGAACAAATGCTTTAAAAATGCATGCAGAACGTTTGGTGCTACATATGTTTATCCATTTCATTCTAATAACATTTTTAATATATGGCTTTTGACCCAAGAAGAAATAGAAATCACACCTCAGCTTGACCCGTCAGCTGCTAACGCCCCCTCCCCTAATCTCCTCACTTTCCCCATGTCTTCACTCAGCTTTCGTACAGTACCTTTTTTCTTTTCTTGCCCTTTTCTTCCTACCCCTCCTCTTTTGTCTAAGCATCTCCAGTCTCCGCGTCTGCGGTTTTAGTTACGAATATCTCCCACTTATCATACGCTTTCTGAATGTGTTTTTTTAGGTCGAATATGTCTATGTGCCATTTAGGGATCGACCGATATTGATTTTTTAGAGCCGATACCGATAATCTGTGAACTTTCAGGCCGATAGCCGATAACTTACCGATATTCTGTACATTTATCATTTAAAAAACAAAACATTTCTAAACAAATCTGTTAACTGAGTGTTTCCGTCCTAATTGTTTTTTTCAGGTTGTCCCATGTGAGCAGGAGTAATGCAGTGTTATGTAGCATGTTTGGCATTTGGGATCACTTGGAACATATTATCCAAAACAATTATTTCATGCCCTTGGGACAGGTCCAATAAGACTCAATCTCGATCCACTGAGGGGGGCTAACCACGGCATGGGAGACTATTACTGTGGAGAGCAATGCAGCTTTGTAATATCCATTAATGTCAGGTAAACCCAAATGTAAAATAAACGTGGGTTTTGGGCGCTTGGAGATAATTGTATTACTGTAACCGTTGGATTCATTATCTCCAAGCTGGGCGGTAGCAAATTCAAATGATACATTGTATTCCCACTGGTTGATCCCTTGTGTTATCCCTGTATCCCATCAGGTCCAGAGGGGGCTTTCCCTGGACCTGAGATTTTGCATAAATATCGATCCCTGTGTGCCATTAAAATCAGTTCTTGTTTGACCTTCAAATCGCAGCCTCGACTCGTTTTGTGGGGAAAGAGTATCCTAGCTGTAAAATAGCTAGTGGGATTGTTCTACACTTACAGGATCCTTCTGGATATCGAGCTGAAGCGGCTTCTCTCTCTCTCCAAGCTGGAATCCAGACCATCCAAGCGGTCCAGCTTCCAGCTAGCCTGGGAGTAACCGGAACAAGTATACATGCTTCAAAATATATGGAGAGCTCCACTCTTCCCAGCTCAATCAAGCAGAGTGAAGCATCTCTGGGAATAAATGGCAGTAAGACTACAATCCAACTTGCCCGGTGACCAAGAGACCAGCGCAACCCTTATTGAACACATAGGAACCAGGAACAGAAGCGCATAAAGGGCGCCCAAGGAAAACAACCCTGCATTGCCCATCATGCACTAAAGCGTTAAACAAAATCTAATATATATAGTGCCCTGGGGGAGGAAGTATGTAGCTTCCTGTCCTCGAAAAATGTGCGCGTAACGGGCCTTGAATTCCCTTAAAGTATGCGTGAGAACCATTTCATTTAGCAATGTAAGAAACTACCGTTATGTCTAAAAGAGGCATACTCAACTAACATACATTAACAGAATTTTTTATTTTTTTTTGGTATCGCATTACCTGCCCTTCCCTCACATCCCAACTATCATACTAAAATATGGGATATGCGTCCTTAAATACTGCTTGATCTAACCCAGACTATTGCAGCCTGGGTCCCAAACACACCAGCATCTAGCTCCCAAGACTCTCAGCTGCAAGCCTTATGCAGAGCCTCTTTTGGATGGCTTCCCGCCCACCCCTCCCCACACCACCCCATCCAACCCCAAGTTTCTCATTACACACTAATTATGTCTCTCAAACACTCATCACCTGCTCAATTATCACACTCCTGGCCTTTTAACCCTTCACCCCTCTCTTGGAACTCTAATATATCATCTTATCTAATTCTGCATTATTGAAACTCCTACTCCCCTTCTATATAATATAAAATCTTTCATTCTTCTTTACTTTCACCCTCACTTCTCTCATTGGCAAAATATCTCTGTCATTCTGCCTACCTGTTCCTGCTGACACAATTTTCATTGCTCCCACCCTTCTTCCCTCCCCTTTTTATTCATCCCATGCAGTCAACTTGTACCTTTCCAGCTTATCTCCACCATCTTCTTCTAAATCCTCAAAATATAAACACTCTCACAAAACCTTTAAATCCTGCTCCCATCTTTTCTTCATTTTTATCCTTCTACTCCTAGCAGCTGGTGATATCTCTCCAAACCCCAGTCCCACACTTGCAAACCCATCATGTGCTAACTCCAACAATCACTCCAATCTCATACCCATCTCATGCTACTTTTCCTTTAAATCTTCCTTCCACACAGCCCTCTGGAATGCACGCTCGGTTTGCGGTATTACTAAATCCACAGCTGTGCATGATCTTTTCATCTCTTGTTCCCTACAATTACTAGCATTAACAGAAACATGTCTCTCTGACACTGCTTACCCCTGCCTCTTTATCCTTTGGTGGTCTTCGATTTTCCCACAACCTAAGAAACTCTGAAAATAAATGTGGTGGTGTAGGGTTTCTGCTCTCACCTCACTGCTCCTTCAAAACTCTACCCACACCCCCTTCCCTCTGTTTCTCATCATTTGAGATCATTCAATCCGCCTTTTCAAACCCATCTCTGCTAACATTGCTGTTATCTAGCGTCCACCCAGTTCCCCACTTCTCTTCCTTGACCACTTTGCTGCCTGGTTTCCTTACTTCCTCTCCTCTAACATTCCATCTGTAATTCTCGGAGACTTCAACATTCCCATTAACCCACCCTTAACCCCAGCAGCCTCAAAACTACTTTCTATTACCTCCTCCCTTGGGCTATCACAGTGGGCTAATTCCCCCACACATGTAGCAGGCAATACCCTAGACCTTATTTTCACTCACGAATGTACAGTCTCTAACATCCGCAACACTCCATTTCCTCTCTCAGATCATAATTTCCTATCATTTGCTCTCAATAGCCCCCTCCTCCATCAACCTCAGCCTAACCCCCTCAACTCAGAAGGAATCTGAGTTCTATAAACCTACAGCAGCTATCAGCTGATATTGATTCCCAACTATTATCC
Source organism: Pelobates fuscus (assembly GCF_036172605.1). Taxonomy (NCBI): domain Eukaryota; kingdom Metazoa; phylum Chordata; class Amphibia; order Anura; family Pelobatidae; genus Pelobates; species Pelobates fuscus. Next base: position 190,318,760 of record NC_086323.1, read on the forward strand.
ATTCCTGCTTACTCATGTCCCTCACTGGCCATCTCCTCATAACTCTACCCTCACCTCAGCCCTGGATGCTGCAGCCCCTCTCCAAATACGCACCTCGAGGAGAATACGCCCCCAACCGTAGCACACTAAATCAACACGCTACCTGCAAAGATGTTCCCGTTCTGCTGAACGCTGCTGGAGGAAGTCTCACACCGAGTCAGATAGGGTATATGTTAATACCCTAGTCTGCGCGGAGCCCTCCATGGGTGAAGATGGATTAATTTTTTGGTTTTTTATTTTATTTTTACGTTCGACGGGTATGATGGCTTTTTATTTGGCCTTTTTTGGGGGCTGAAAAATGAAGATTTTAGAAAAAAGAAGACGTTGAATAGTACGTTGAATTTTACTCTACAGGGTAGTAATTTTATTCCCCCCTCACTATTTTTTAGGGTGAGGGGGGTAGGTAGGGGCTTTTTTATTTGGGTGTGTGACTAGGGGCTTGGGGACCCCTAGTCACCTTTGATGGGGGAGGGGGGATTTTCATTTAGGGCCCCCACCCGCCGCTCTACACACACTACACACACTCTACAGACACTGCATACACTCTACGCACACTGCAAACACTGCACACACACTATGCACACACTGCACACACTATACACACACTGTACACACTATGCACACACTGCATACACTATGCACACACTATACACACACACTACACACTGCACACAATATACACACACTACACACACTGCATACACACTGCACACACTATACACACTGCACACACTATACACACTGCACACACTACATGCACTACACACACTGCATACATACTATACACACACACTATACACACACTGCATACACTATGCACACACTGCACACTCTATACACACACTGCACACACTATACACACACTGCACACACTATACACACACTAGTGTACAAACAACAAAGAAAATCGTGATTTGGCACTTAACAAGACTAAGCAACTACCCCCAGTGCCTAAAATCACTAAACGGCACTCAAAACACAGTGAAAGCGAACCTGGTCTTATATAAAAGATATATAGACAATATTTTTTTTATCTAGAAGGGAGAAGAAACCCAAGTTTTAGCCTTTTTAATTTTTTTAAATAGCAACCAATGGAATATTTTATTAACCCAAGAGATGAGTACCAGTAAAATCCACTTTTTAGATTTAGAGATTTATATAGAGGACAACCATATTAAAACAAGGACCTTTTTTAAAAAAGTGGACGTGAACAGCTATATCCACACAGAGAGCTGCCACTATCCACCATGGTTGGAGAACATTCCAAGAGGACAGTTCTTAAGACTGAAACGGAACTGTACCGACTTGGAGTCTTTCAACAATCAGGCAGCTACTCTGAAGACACAATTTTTACATCGTGGATATAAACTAGATAATCTAGATAAAGAAATAGAAAAGGTTAGAGATTTGGACAGGAGTTCCCTTCTTAAAGATAAACCTACTAAAGCTAAAGATAAAGAGGTATCAACTATACCACTTATTTTTTTTTCAAAATTCTTTATTTTCAATTTTTCAACTGTTACTGTGGGGTACAGAATGAAAAGAGGGGAGGGGTACAAGTACAATTCACATATTTGAGTGAGTAAGGATTTGGCTTGTCTGAGCCGGAGAGAAAGAGGCCGGGATAACCATGGCTCGTGAATAAGATGTCCTTTAACGATGGTCTCTTTAGCTGACGTTGTCTGATGGTCTTGAGGGTGTCATGGGGGTGAGCTGTCGCTCAGTGATTGTGTCTTTAGGTTAGTACCCTATGTGTCTGGGGGGGTAACAGTGGTGGGTAGGGTAGTTGGGAGATGGGGGGGTTGCGTGTCCGCTCGTGTATCTCTGTGGTCTCCATGAGACCGGCCTCTCGCGGTCTGGTGCGGGGTTGGTCGCTGTGGTTGGGCCATGAGCTATCAGAGTCAGTGATCTGTGGTGGCCGTTTCGGGACAAGAGCCCTTCCAGGGCGGTGGGGGCCTTGTGGTGAAAGTTATGGGGAGAGGGGCGTGGGGGTGTTGGCCCTTTGAAGGTTTCGGGTAGTGAGGGGTCGGTGTCTTGGGGGGGGCGTGGTACCCTCGTTTCCATTGGAGAATCTTCAGTTGTGTGAGGCAGGGGTTGAAGTGTCAGTTTAGGTTGGGAATAACATTGGTGGGTCGATTGTCAGTGGTCTGGCGAAGTTGCATGGGGGGTCGGTGGGGGGTGAGGGGGTTAGGGGAGGTCGAAGAAGTTGTATCTTGGAGGGGTCGTAGTGGAGTAGGACGGCTGATGTCTGTAGGAGTTGGGAAAGTTTAGGGGTGGGTCAGCCTATATATGATCCAGGGGTCCCATATTTTGTTGTGGTGGTGGGTTGTGTCGTGAAGTAGGGCCGAGAGATTGTCCATTTCCCTGGCTTCCTCTATTTTCTTAATAGCTGTGTCCATGGTGGGAATGTTTTTGTTGCCCCATTGTTCGGCAATTGTACGCCGCGCGGCCAAGGCGATTTTAGCGAGTAGTTTGTTTTGTGCCCTAAATAGGGGGGGATGGGGTTTGGATAGTAACCAGACCCACGGATCAAGAGGGATCTCAGTATGAAGGAGAGCTGATGCTAGGTCTGCGATTTTCGTCCAGAGTTGTGCGATGTGTGGGCAGTGCCACCAGGCATGAATGTAGGTGCCCTGTGACCCACAGCCCTTCCAGCAATCGTCCGTGGTCGAGCATTTCATTTGCTTCATCCGTAGGGGCGTCAGGTACCATCGGAGGAGCGTTTTGTAGGCCTGTTCTCTATGGTTAACGCATATGGTTAGGGATGCAGTTGCTTCCCATATTGCCGACCAGTCTGACGGGTCATTGGGGGGGCCGATGTCCCTTTCCCACGCTTTGGTGTATGCGAGTGCTTCTGACGGGGAGGAGGAGTTTAGTTGGAGGTAGATGAAGGAGATTTGGCCTTTGCGTATCGGGGTGTGTAAGCAGTCTCTTTCGAATTGGGTCAGGGTAGTGGTGGCCGTGGCGGAGTGAAGGGGGTGTTGTAGGAAGCTGCGGATCTGGAGGTATCTAAAGTGGTCAAAGGTGTTCAGTGGTGTGTGCCTGGGCAGATCTGGGAATTGGAGCAGCTGGTTGGATCGAAAGAAGTGGTAGAAGCGGTAGAGTTTGTTGTCTTCGAAATGTGCGAAGTCTCTGGGATTCATGCCGGGAGGGAATTGTTTGTTCCGGAGGATTGGGGTTAGGGGTGAGGGGGAGTTGACAAGTCGGGTATGTGGTACGGTCTTGTCCCATATCTGGAAAGAGGTGTTAAGGGCTGGGGGCGTTTGTGGAGTGGCGGGTCTGGAATGTTTGGGAACCCAGAGGAGCAGTGAGGGGTGGTCCCCACCCAACAGATCGTGTTCGAGGTCCACCCATAATTTAAGTCCTGGGGGGGCGTGTAGGTGTTGTATTTGTGTCAAGTGGGCCGCCTGGAAATAGTGTAGGAAGTTGGGGAGCCCCAGTCCGCCTGTTTTCGTGGTTTTGTACATCGTGGATCTTTTTATTCTGGGTTTTTTGTTAGACCAAATGAAATTGTCGATTTTCGTCTGAAGTGCTTTGAAGTCCTTTTGGGAGATATAGACGGGTAGGGTCTGAAATAGGTACAGGAATCTGGGGAGTAGATTCATTTTAACGGAGGCTATCCTCCCCAACCATGAGATAGGCATGGTGTTCCAGGTCTGGAGGTCCGTATAGGCTTGTTGGATTAAGGGGGGGTAGTTTAAATCGTATGTGGAGTCGGGGTTAGCCGGTAGGAGTATGCCGAGGTACCGAATGCTGGTGTCGTGATACCTAAAAGGGTGTGAGCGTCGTAGGTCATTCAGGTCATGTTCTGGGATTCCGATTGGGAGAGATTCCGTTTTGTCTAGGTTTAATTTGTACCCCGAGACTGCAGCGTACTCGTCCAGTAGTGCCAGCAGGGGAGGTATGGATTGTAGAGGGTTTGTGAGTGTGAGGAGGATATCGTCGGCATAGGCCGATATTTTGTACTCCTTTTGTCTCACAATGAGACCGGTGATTAATGGGGAATCACGAATTTTTTGCAGGAGGGGTTCAAGGGAGAGGGCGAAGAGGAGCGGGGAGAGAGGGCAGCCCTGCCTGGTACCATTTTTAATCGTAATTGATGTCGGGATGGAGTTGGGTATAAGGAGGGTGGCCCTTGGGTTGTTATAGAGAGAAGACAGGGCCTCTATCAGGGGTTCGGGGAATCCAAATTTCCTGAGGGTGGTAAATAGGAAAGGCCAAAGGAGGCGATCAAATGCCTTTTCGGCATCCATGGACAATAGAAGGGTCGGGATCTTCCGGTGTGTTGCTACCCAAATGAGATCTAAAGTGCGTCTGGTATTATCATTGGCCTGTCTCGAGGGGATAAATCCCACCTGGTCGGGGTGGATTAATTTGGGTAGGGAGTGTTGGATGCGGTTCGCCAGAAGTTTCGTGAAGATTTTGATGTCTACGTTGAGGAGGGATATCGGTCTATAGTGGCCTGGGTCGGTGAGTGTCTTGTTTGGTTTCGGGATGAGGCTGATGTTTGACCGCAGCATATCGTCAGGTAGGGCCTCACCTTGGAGTAGCGAATTGTAGAGCGAGGCGAGGTGTGGAAGGAGGGCAGCCGAAAATGATTTGTAGTATTGGCCCGTGAAGCCATCCGGACCTGGGCATTTATGAGGTTTGATTGATTTAATTATGAGGGCAATTTCTTCCGTTGTGGTGGGTGAAGTGAGGTATTGTTTGGTTTCATCTGGCAGTGCAGGGAGGGGGATGCCTCGGAGGTACGAATCGATGGCTTGGGGGTCAAGCGAGTGGGATTGATCGTGCCTAGGGTGTGTTTTATGGTCATAGAGTTCAGTGAAGTACTTGGCAAAGGTGGCGGCAATTCGGTCTGGGGTAGTGTGTGTGGTGCCGCCGGGGGAGTTGATCTTATCGATATTTTTGGCTTGCACTTTGTGGCGTAGTTTGCGGGCTAAGAGCGAGTCCGCTTTATTGGACTTATCATAATAGAGTTGTTTAGTCCACAAGAGCGCCTTTTGGGAGTCCTTGGCCATGAAGGATTTGATAGCCTGTTGGTGGATCTTTATTTGGGCCAGCTTGTCTGAGGAGGGGTCTAGTTTGTGTAGGGCCGAGGCGGTTCTCAAGGAGGATATGTGGTGTTCCAGTTCTCTGAGCTTCTTTTTTTTGAGCCTGGTGGCCTGTTCAATCAGTGTGCCCCTAACCACTGCCTTGTGTGCTGCCCACAGGGAGCTGGTTGAGGTGACCGAGTGTGAGTTTTCGGTAAAGTAGTTTTCTATGGTTGCGCGTGTGTCCCTCGTGATGTCAGGGTTTTGCAGTAGAGTGGGGTTTAGTCTCCAATTCCAGGGCCTGGACGCTATGGGAATGTCCATTTCAAGGGAGATTTCTGCATGGTCGGACCATGCAATGGTGCCTATTGTTGAGTTTGTGACCTGGGGTAGCAGGGAGGGGGAGATTAGGAACATGTCAATTCTAGAGTATGAGGTGTGGGGATGCGAGTAAAATGAGAAGTCTAGGGTGTTGGGGTGTTGTAGTCTCCATACGTCCTGGAGGTTTGTGTGGAGTGCGAAGTTTGAGAGCAATTTGTCCAGTCTCGTTGGGTGGGGGGTGGACCTTTTCGTGTGGAGCGTGGGGCGTTTGCGGTCAAATTCAGGGGCCATAGTCGCATTAAAGTCCCCACCTACAACCAGGTGGTGGGAGCTAAATAGTTTTAAGTGTGCCCTGAGGGTCGACCAGAAGGACGGGTCAGGGGTATTGGGAGCGTAAATGGAAGTGATTGCGTATTTTTGGGTCCCCAGATGTCCCACTATTGTGAGGTATCTGCCTTGGGGGTCCGGGATAGAGCGCGTGAAGTGAATCGGACAGGATTTGTGGATCAGGATGGCCACTCCGTTGTTTTTCCCGTGATGGGAATTAGCTAGGTGGCATGTGGTGTAGTGTTTGTTGCGTAAAGGAAAGGGTCTAGAGTCAACGTAATGTGTTTCTTGGAGGAGGATTAGTTCCGCTCGCGAGCGGGTTGCCCATCTCAAAAGTTGGTGTCTTTTAGCTGGGTTGTTGAGGCCTTTGCAGTTAAGTGATACACACGAGAGTGTCCTAGGCATTTCAGGTGTTATAGGTGTGGTGGGGGTACGGTGGGACGGGGTGGTCCCCGAGAGAAGTGGTAGCTTAGTTGCGAGGGAGGGCTGTGAGGCAAGGCAAGGGTGGGGGTGTAACGTCTTGGGCTGGAGGGTAAGGGTGTGGGGAATCGGGTCTGTAGAGTCCCTGCTCTTATAGAGTACTAGCCAGGTGGTGTTGTTTGGGGGGGAGTTGGTGTTGCCTGAGGGGTGAGGGGTCGTATGTGCTTCGTGCCCTGTCGTGGGCGTTTGTGTAAGTCTGGGGGGAGAGGAGGAAGGTTTTCACATTCCCTCTGTCCTCCCCCCCAGCACGCAGTGGTATGGTACACTCACGGTTGTAGGTTTCTCAAGATAGCTGTCCTAGGTAGTGCCGGGAGTGGTTTCTCTGTGGAGTCACAAGTGGGAGATAGGAGTCAGTTGGCGTCCGGGATGGGTGTCTCGATGTGGGGTTGATGGTCTGTGAGGTGCGTCATTGAAGTGGGGTCAGTCCCATGTCGAGTCCATTGTTTTCAGCTTCTGGGGGTGAAGTGCTATTCCGGACTGGAACAAACATAAAAATAAAAGCATTTGAAGGCATAACTGAACAGTAAGTAACAACATTGAACAAGTAGGGATTATAGGTTGCATTTACCCGCAGTTGTGTGCATAGACAATAGATATCAAGGTGTAGGGGCGCCAAGTCAGGAGTTACGGCTCCCAGCATTAGTGACTTCTTGTTTGCCCAGTACCTATGTTTGGGCTTAGTCAGTAGGACATGGAGTGTTAGAGCAGGTTAGGAGGGTTATGAGAGCAGACCCCTCTCTAGGGTTGGTTTAAAGTATAATTTCTAAGGTCCTAAGGTGTATCTTAGTGTCTGCCCCCCCCTTCCCAAGAGCTGTTCCCTATTCTGGGGCCTGTCCCGAATGTCTCAAGGTCATCTCCCTGTATCCAGGTAAGACATGAGTTAGGTAGGGATCCGTCAGGAGTGAGGGTGTCCATAGGGAGCTGCCGTGTACCCCAGTGGTCTCACTCCCCCAGATAGAGGCATACCTGGGGATGTAGATTTCACCCTTCGTTTCCCTTATCCGTATAACGTATATGCTCCCCTGTGTAACCTCCTGTTATTGGTTTCTATGGTATTATAAATGTTCTTTTTTTTTTTTTTTTTAAAGTATTGTTGTTTTTTTTTTTTTTTTTTTTTTTTTTTTTTGTTGTTTTTTTTAATGTCTTTTTTTTTTTTTTTTTTTATTTACTTATTTATTTATTGATTGATTCTCCCCCTTCATTGTCTCCCCCCCACCCTATTTCTTGTTTATTTTTTATAATTTTTATTGTTCTTTTTTTTTTTTTTTCCCCCCCTTTTATTATTTATTATTATTTATTTATTTATTTTTTGTTAGATTTTTGTATTATATGTAAATATTGTTTCCCTTCTATTTTATAGTGCTATGATAGAGGTATGTTGCTAATGGGGGGGTTAGGGTCCGGTCTTGTTACCCAGCCGTCTATCGTTGTCTTGGGCCTTGAGAGCTGTGGGGGGTGATCCTCCTATCTTGGCTAGTGGCAGTACGCTCCGGTCCCTTAATAGGCCTACTTTGGGTGCGTGGAGAGACTATGGGGCAAGAAGTGACAGGGGGTCGGGTCGGGGTACCTGTCGGGGGAGTAATCCAATGGTCCTGACAGGAAAGCGTAAGTATGCCCCCCAGGTGGCTAAGGGATTGTGCCATAATTTCAGGGATCTCGACCCACATACATAACCCCGTGGACCCCCCACCCCAAGTCCCTCCGGTCCCACCCCAAGGTCCCCTGGTATACTTGCTATATCGTGGCATAGTCCGGTGGTAGAGTCCCTTTTCTTGGGCTTGGCAGGTGAGTCATATGGGCCCGGGATGGTGTCTTTGGTTTAGTTGTGGTGGAGAGTTCGGGGGAGCGCTTCCCAGGCCTGACCAGAAGATCAATGATCGGGGCAGGTGGAAGTTTGAGGTCTCGTTCAGCAGAGGGGGAGTTCATCGGGTAGCAGGGCGTCTGGTGTGTCATGCAGGGTTGTGGTGAGTATCATCTTGGTGCAGGTAATGCTGGGGTCAGGGAAGTGTTGCGGTTACCAATCTTGCGAAGCGTTGCCGGTCTCCGGTTCTCGTGGCTGTGGTCTTTTCTTTTTAGGGGGACGTGGAGAGCGGGGCCTGGTGTCTTGGCGGGCGTCGGTCTCTTGTCGGAAGGCGGAGGTGTTTTGCAACAGTTGGACTCCCAGCGAGTCCGCAAAGGGCCCCATCTCTGCTGGATGCAGGAGTATGTGGGTTTGTTCGTCCTTTCTGACAATCAACTTGAAGGGATGGCCCCACATGTATTTCAGCCCTTGTTGGTGGAGGGCCATAGTGAGGGGTTTGAGGTCTCTCCGCTTCTTCAACGTTAGCGGTGAGAGGTCCTGAAAAAAGGTGAGCATGGTGTCTTTGTATTTGGGCTGTTCGTGTCTTGCCGCCTGGATCAATTTTTCCTTTGCCGTGAAATGGTGGAGGCGGGTGATGACGTCCCTCGGGATAGTTTGGTTAAGGTTGGGCGGTTTCAAGGCCCGGTGAGCCCTGTCTATTTCCAGGTCGATGGGTGTGAGGTCCGGGGCCATCCTTTGAAATATGGCTTTAAGCGTGGGTAGTAGTTGCTCGTGGGAGACCGCCTCGGGTAGGCCGCGGATGCGGATATTATTTCTCCGCGACCTATTATTAAGGTCCTCCATGCCGTCCTCTAGGGCTGAAATTTTGCCATGGAAATATGCGATGTCTTGGGCATGTTCCTGTGTGGAAGACGCTAGTTTAGATATGCGGGTCTCCGCCTGGTCTGTCCTGGAAGCTAGGGTAGTCACTTCAGCTTTGAGGCCCTCAAGCTGTTTGGTGATTTCCGCGGCCACGTGGGTTTTGATGTCGGCGGTGGCCTCGCGGAGCATGCCACGGAGTACCCCGATGGTAAGTGGGGCTGTTGTGTCCGATGAGGGGACGGTATCCTCGGGTTCAGAGTCATCCTCTTCTGTTAGTTGGGAGTTAGTAGGCCTCTGTGAGGTGGTCGGCGTACGGAAGAGTGTTGCTACCGACGGGGTTTGATCCCGTTTTTTCTTCCCACCGCCCATGGTGTCGGAGGTTGGGTAGGATAAGTGGCACCTTTCAATGTTGTTTGTAGATGGTTGTGACTAACAGGGGTGGCGATGTTAGTGGATTAGCGTGCTGTGGGGAGAGAGAGCTCGGGAATCAGGCGTCCATCTTCCTCTGAGGTCAGGCTCCGCCCCCTATACCACTTATTTTTAATTACAGTAAGGACCAAAAACAATTAAAACGAATCCTGAGTAAAAATTGGCACATTCTCCAACAGGATTTAGAAATCCAACCATTCATAGAAAATAGAACAAAGGTTGTATTTAGGGGGGCTAAAAGTTTAAAAAATATACTTACTTCTAGCTATTTAGATGTCCCTAATACTAATTTTCTAGAATCGTTTAAAGATTGTAAAAAGGGATTTTTTCACTGTGGCGAATGTATGGGTTGCAAAAATTATAAATACCAAAACCGGAAAGTTGAGAATTTTAAACCAAGGGCAGGGAACCCTGTATATAAGATAGACTAATTTATTACATGCCATTCGAAAAGTGTTGTTTATTTGCTCACGTGTCCTTGCGGGCTCCAATACGTTGGGAAAACATCCAGGTGCCTTAAGACAAGGATACGTGAGCATATCTATAATATCAGGAGGGGCTTTTTAAAACATAACGTATCACTGCACTTTTTAAAACACCATGGAGGAGGGGGCGGGGCCTGACAGCCAAGATGGCCGGACGTGTCCTCTGAGGGCTCCTGCACCAGAGGGCACACAATCATCCAATCTGCCCAATCTACCGAAGCCCACTACACAAGCTATCTGGATATTGATCCGGGACCCCACGCGGAGCAGAATGGTACCACTCCAGTACTGAACCGCCACGGGAAAGCCCGAACCGGCGATGCGGCCTAACACAGAGCGGGGACTAGAGCATGGAGGAGGCGGCCGATCCCCCGGCTCGGGGCCTGCTCACAAGCGAGTGAAAAGCGATGCCCTGCTACCCCCCCCTTCGGACCGGCGGGGGTTATCCCGGTCCAATCTGGGGACGAAAACCCCTGAGAAACGGCAAACCCAAGCGACGACCAAACGGGACCTACGAGGCCCAACCAAGATGGCGGCGACAAAGCAGCCTGGGAAGAAGCGCACACTACACAAGCCCCCAGGAAATATTACAGAGTTCTGCGGCAGACTCATGGCTTACTTCTGCACGCAGTTTCACACCCGGGGACAGGCCTTTAGGCGGGCGAGGAGTGAGGCAGCAGCTTGGATCCGCCCGACGACCAGACGACGCACGAGCTGGTTTCCTCCTCGGGCCTCCAGAGGGGCACCGGGGGGGAAACACCGACACCTCATGAAGCAGGAACCGGAGTCAAGTCCCTTGGACACCGGCACTCGCTCACACCTAAGCCAGGGAGAGAGCCGCAAACAAAGCCAGCCAGAAGACCTCCGGGTGGCGCCGGAATCCTTGAGCCAGCGGCAGACCTTCCCAAGTAACCGAACACACACCGTCTGCAACAGAGGACACCGAACAGCAGAAGGATCCGGTACTACAGAGCAAAACGGGCGAAGAGCTCTACAGCGACCTGCCGGGGGGAGACCCTCACGAGGACAGGGGCTAACCGTACACACGCTGGAATGGCGATTCCCAGCCCTGGGAGTGGGCTGAAGAGACACTTGCCGACCAGCACAAGCCCAAACACCAAGAGACTTACTCACTTGTCAATGCATGTGCTACTGTCGGTAATGTTATCAGGGAGAGCCCCAGCGGTGTACCCCCAAGCAGATCCCAGCCATATGTTTTTAGGTCTTATGTTTTTCAGCCTGATTACCCTTCAGCTGTAGTATATAGTTTGTTTTTTCCTTTTTTTTTCTTCACTCATAGCGACCCTGCAGCAAATCTTCAATGAGCTAAACATGTTTCCTACCATTGTCACCCTGCTTAGAATACTACCTATCTGCCTAGCATGTAACCTAACATAAATAGCTGGTTTCCACCGTGTCTTGCTTACCTTCTAGGTATCATCTCTCCAGTAAACTAGACACGTTTATATAACGGTACTAAGGGATCAATGCATGTTACTTAGCCTGAATCTACTCAACACAGTGTGCAGATTACTTAGCAAATCAAAGAACCGAGCATGCATGCCTGACACTAGAAATGCCTACCCAATCTGTTATAATTTTGTACCATTCAGGCACACATTGTATGCTAACGGCAGCTTATGACACTCATGTACATAAAGGGCATAGCATACCCACTTATCTCACTACACATAGGCTGTCTACCACTGCAGCATATACATATTACGCCTATCCTACACATACCTAGTGCCGGCGGTCAGGGCCGGCCTTAGGGGTGTGCGAGCTGTGCGGTCGCACAGGGCGCCATGGAGCAGGGGGCGCCCTGTGGCCGACACAGCTCGCACATGGCCGGCTGACAGGGGAGCTTAAGCAGGGTCTATTAAAAAAAAAAAATCGCGGCAGAGGGGGCGGGGCTTACCGAGCGGTGGGGGCGGAGCTTATCGCGAGGCGGAGGCGGGGCTAATACCTCCCAAAGCCCCTGCTGCACAGGAAGAGGGAAGGAGTCCCTGCTTCTCCATCAGCCAACTGCATCCACTGGAAAGAGGTAAGTGTGTGTGTGTGTGACTGTCTGTCTGTGTGTGTGACTGTCTGTCTATGTGTGTGTGTGTGTGTGACTGCCTGTGTGTAACTGTCTGACTGCGTGTTTGTGTCTGTCTGTGTGTGACTTTCTCTGTGTGTGTGTGACTGTCTGTCTGTGTGTGTGACTGTCTGTCTGTGTGTGTGACTGCCTGCCTGTGTATAACTGCCTCTGTGTGTGACTCTAATTGTGTGTGTGTGTCGCTGTAGCTGTGCCATTGTTGTGTACCTGTGCCTGTATGTATGACTGCCTTTAACAGAGTGTGTGTGGGTGTGTGTACATGCCTGTAACAGAGTTTAAATTTCCCCTAGCCCTTCCTGTCAAGGCCGCACTTTGACTGACAGACTCTCACTCACTGACAGACGCACACTCACTGACAGACACACACTCTCATATACACTGACAAACAATGACATACACACACTATTACTTGGACACACACTGACAGACACACCCACTCACTGAAAGATGCACGCCCCCACTGACCGACACACACATTCACTCACAGACACAAACACACATAAACACTTACAGACAAACACATATTCACTTACAGACACACACACTTACACACTTACAGACATACAGACACACACACACACATTCACTCACAGACACACACACACACACACATTCACTTAGGCATACACACTCACAGACACACACACACAGACATTTCCACTAACACTCACAAACTAATATTTTTTTAATTTTATTTTAAATCCACCCAGCCTCCCTGGGAGAGCTAGAGTGGATTTCTTACCTGCAGTCCAGTGTGGCTGCTGGGCAGGCAGGCAGGGGGCGCACAGGCTCAGTAGGCAGCGCTTAGTGTTGCCGGGAGCCAGACTGAGGTCATATTCCGGCTCCCGGCTTCATTAAGCGGCGCGGAAGGGAGCTGAGCAGGAAGAGCTCAGGTGAGTATGCTCCTTCGCTGCCCACTGCCAGCCTCAGGGGGGCTCAAAAGTGGCCAGCCGGCCAGCTCTTGAGCCCTCCAGGACGCGAGGCAAGCAAGGGATCTGCCTGGGCATTTGGTGGCAGCTTTTTTGCCGCCCCCTGCAAAGTACCTGTGGCGAAACCAACCTCGCCACTGGGCCCTGGAGAAGCCTGTTTGCTAGCCTCCTACCTACTGACTATGGCCCCTGGGTTATTTGGGGCATATTGTACTGTATATTGCTGCTACTGGCCCTTTTAACAGCATCTATGGACATATTGGGACTTTTGGGACTACTGTCCCTTTAAGATTGTGAAGCATATTCAAGTGTACTGCCTGTAATATTATATATGTATTTATAGATGTGTTAAGTTTATCCTGGGTGATTTGTATGCAGCATTCTGATTGTTCGGTAGAATCACTCCATTCAGTATATTGAGTGAAACTACCGAACAACCAGACCACCCAGGAATGAGTGTGCCTCCAATTACCGTTTGCAACAATGTTGCAAACAGGTAATTGGCAATCAGTGCAGTGTGGTCTTTGTCCTCTGGGTGGCCGCCATTCGGGAAACAAACACATGGCGGCGGCCATCTTAAACTACCGAACAGCGGTGTTTTGCCGTCGAGTGTCTGGAACTAAAATCGGACACTTGACTAGGCAAACACCGCTGAGACCTCCATACTTCCAGAAATTCGTATGGAAACTACCGAATGACCCGCCGTTCGGTAGAAAGAACCCCACAAACAAGGGAATTCATTCAAACCCTCTCCAGGCTCTATAACACAGGCAATTCGCCTGTTTTCATTCCCTTGTTTGTGACCGACCGCAGGGCCAAAATGCATGGAACTGTTTTCGGATACTTTACCCATGCGGTCGGTCAAATCTTTGGAACCCCATATCTCACGAACCATTCATCCGAATTACTTGAATTTTGGATATGTTGTCCCCCTGAATAAGGGCTATCCAGCGATGCTGGATTTAAAGGTGTACCCCCGGGTTTTGGGGTACATCCAGAACTTGGCTGAAAAAGTGTACCGGATAATTGAGTTTAATGTTATCTGAGGGGAGGGGATGTGTGGGCTGAACCATGTATGTGATTGGTTAGTTTATGCCTCCCCCTGGGTGTGGCCTGTATGTGGATTAGTGTAATAAAAGCCAGGCTGGATGAGCCAGTCCAGAGTTCCTGTTTTACCCTCAAAGTGATGTGTCGTCTCATTATTGGGGGGAAGGATTTATGGCATGCTGTTCCAGTTGACTGCTAGGAGTACAAGCCTATTCGTATGGTTCCTATTCAATGGTCTACAGCATTCCTATGCTTGAGAAGGTTCATATGCTGCATCGGTTCGGTGATTGTGGTGTCTGCCAGAGTGCTTGGAGTCCTCAGGAAGCACTAGGAGCATCCATTAACGGAGGTACCAAGTCGGGGTGCCAGGTGATCCGTTACAGTACCACCCAAGGCAGATGCCTTGTTTGCCTCGCAATACACACGTCCCAGGTGCCTGTGTGTGTTACTATATTCAGGCAACTTGGTGGAGGGGTGGGGCGCCGTGAAGACTTTTCGCACAGGGCACCTAATTGCCTAAGGCCGGCCCTGCCGGCGGTAACCTCCCCAGCTATCCAACTCAGCTACGCTACAAAGAAATGCTTACACTACACCAGAATAACGTAGATCGGTTTGCCATGTTAACGTCAGTAAAGCAAAGTTTTTCATTGTTTAACCTGTTTTGTGCCAGCAATTACTTTTATTTATGTGACTTATAGATCTTTATATGTCTGACATTAGCAGCAACAAAATGTCACCTCCAGCGAGCTATTCTACCTTAGTTAAAACCATATTGATCAAAGCTTGTTTTGTTATAATCATCATTTTTCTTTTCTTATATATTTAAAAATGTATGCATACCTACCATGCCACATTATTGTTCTAATATGACTAAGTAACAAGAGCCTGCTGACGCTGTTGTGGCGATACAGGCACTGCTGTACCTATTTGCATACCAAAAATAAAGAATTAAAAAAAAAAATACCATGGAGGTGACCCCTCAGGACTCCAATTTTTTGCCATACAGAAAGTGGAAGCCCATTGGAGAGGAGGAGGTTTAGAATCAACGTTGAGCCGCTGTGAGATGAAGTGGATCTTCAATCTGGACACTTTGTCTCCAGGCGGACTCATCGTCGATTTTGAGATGTCAGCACTTATCTAAATTTATTATGTATTCCATTAATATATTTTTATTATATTTTTATTAGATATTTTTAATTATTATTAATATTTATTTCTGATTTTATTAATAATCTTTGTCTCCCATTTCCCTTTTTCTACAATTTATTAGGTTCCTTTTATTTAGAACTATTCTACACAAATTATTATTCCAAATTATTATTCCCCATTATAAGTGTATTTCACTTTAAGGGGTTTGTCCTCCTTATATTAAAAACATGAGTTTTGAACATATCTTTTGAAATGATATACAATATGTTTCATTGAAGCATAGCTTAATATTTCTGTATAAATATGTTTTTTAATTTACTATTGCATTTATATATTATTAGTTGTTCTTACTATATGTATAGTTCCCAATATCTTGAATTTCAAAGTGGGAATTATAATGTAGTGATATAGTTTATGTATATCTTTAATTTTCTGTATATAGTGGTTCCCCTTTCTCTTTCCCACTTCCAATATGGCGAAAACGCCAGTTCCTATGACTCATATGAAGTAGAATAAGGCTATTACTGAAACCGGAAATTACATCACTAAAGATGACGTCCGGATCATGTGACCGGACCAAAAATCACGTGACGCGGATGCTCGGCGAACCCGGAAGTGAGGGGAAATGCTGGCGAAAATGGCGCCAATTTCAAAGATCAGAACACTACTTAAGAGAAAGAGGAGCAGCATGAATTACACACTTTGACAAAGACCTGGAGGTCGAAACGCGTTAGTGTTGGACTTTTTCATAATTCATGTTATTTTAGCTTATTTTATCCTTGTATTTTATCCAGTAAAGCTTTGATTTACATCTACTCATTGGATATCCTGGATTATTTAAAGGCTGGAAAGAAGTTATCCTGGTGGGGAGTCTGAAAGCCTGAATAAGCTTATTATTCATCTGCCTGTGTAGTCAGAGCCAGCTCCATGTGGCTCTGCATACTGTGAGTGACCCATTACCCTCCATTTATTTAAGTTCCTTTTAAAACAATATTATACTATGTATTTGTTTTTATTATAGGACATTCAGGAGGTGTTGTCATCCATCTAATTAAGTATACCATATCTGTGTATATATTTTCTTTGCACCCCCCTTATACTGTTTTCTTTCACTCTGCACACACTGCATACACACTGCACACACTGCACTAACTATACACACACTGCATACACCCTATACACACACTGCATACACCCTATACACACTGCATACACACTATATACACACTATATACACACTGCATACACACTATACACACTGCACACACTATACACAGTGCATACACACTATACACACACTGTACACACTATGCGCACACACTGCATACACTATACACACACTGCACTAACTATACACACACTGCACACACTATACACACACTATACACACACTGTATACACTGCATACACCCTATACACACACTATACACACACTATACACACACTGTACACACTATACACACACTGTACACAATATACACACACTTCACACACTATACACACACTATACACACACTGCACACACTATACACACTACATGCACTACACACACTGCAAACACACTATACACACACACTCTACACACACTGCATACACTATGCACACACTGCACACTCTATACACACACTGCACACACTATACACACACTATACACACACTGCACACACACTGCACACACTACACACTATACACACTATACACACACTGCATACACTGCACACACACTGCATACACTTTACACACTATACACACACTGCATACACCCTATACACACACTGCATACACCCTATACACACACTGCATGCACACTATACACACACTGCATGCACACTATACACACACTATACACACACTGCATACGCACTATACACACACTGCACACACCATACACACACTATACACACAATATACACACACACTGTACACACTGTACACACTCTACACACAATGCATACACACTGCACACACTATACACACACTGCATACACCCTATACACACAGTGCATAAACACACTGCATACACACTATACACACTGCACACACTATACACACACTGCATACACACTATACACACAATATACATACACTGTACCCACTATACACACACTGCATACACACTGCACTAACTATACACACACTGCATACACACACTGCATACACACACTGTATACACACACTGCATACACACACTGTATACACACACTGTATACACACACTGCATACACACACTGCATACACACTATACACACACTGCATACACACTATACACACACTGCATACACACTATACACACACTGCATACACACTATACACACACTGCACACACTATACACACACTGCATACACTATGCACAATCTACACACACTGCATACACACTTCACACACACTATACACAAACTGTACACACTATACACAAACTGTACACACTATACACAAACTGTACACACTATACACACACTGTACACACTATACACACACTGTACACACTATACACACACTGCACACACTGCACATACACTTTTCACACACTGCATACACTATACACACACTGCACTAACTATACACACACTGCATACACCCTATACACACACTGCATACACCCTATACACACACTGCATACACCCTATACACACACTGCATACACCCTATACACACTGCATACACACTATATACACACTGCACACACTATACACAGTGCATACACACTATACACACACTGCATACACTATGCACACACTGCATACACTATACACACACTGCATACACTATACACACACTGCACACACTATACACACACTGTATAGACTGCATACACCCTATACACACTGTACACACTATACACACTGTACACACACTGTACACAATATACACACACTTCACACACTATACACACACTGCACACACTATACACACTACATGCACTACACACACTGCAAACACACTATACACACACACTCTACACACACTGCATACACTATGCACACACTGCACACACTGTACACACTATACACACACTGTACACACTATACACACACTGCACCCACTACACACTATACACACACTGCACACACACTGCATACACTTTACACACTCTACACACACTGCATACACTATACACACACTGCATACACCCTATACACACACTGCATACACCCTATACACACACTGCATACACCCTATACACACACTGCATGCACACTATACACACTATACACACACTGCATACGCACTATACACACACTGCACACGCCATACACACACTATACACACAATATACACACACACAATATACACACTGTACACACTCTACACACAATGCATACACACTGCACTAACTATACACACACTATACACACACTGCATACACCCTATACACACAGTGCATAAACACACTGCATACACACTATACACACACTGCACACACTATACACACACTGCATACACACACTATACACACAATATACACACACTGTACACACTGTACCCACTATGCACACACTGCATACACACTGCACTAACTATACACACACTGCATGCACACACTGCATACACACTATACACACACTGTATACACACACTGCATACACACTATACACACACTGCACACACTATACACACACTGCATACACTATGCACAATCTACACACACTGCATACACACTTCACACACACTATACACAAACTGTACACACTATACACAAACTGTACACACTATACACAAACTGTACACACTATACACAAACTGTACACACTATACACACACTGTACACACTATACACACACTGCACACACTGCACATACACTTTTCACACTCTACACACACTGCACTAACTATACACACTGCACACACTGCACACACTATACACACACTGCATACACCCTATACACACACTGCATACACCCTATACACACACTGCATACACCCTATACACACACTGCATACACCCTATACACACACTGCATACACCCTATACACACACTGCATACATCCTATACACACACTGCATACACCCTATACAGACACTGCATACACCCTATACACACACTGCATACACCCTATACACACACTGCATACACCCTATACACACACTGCATACACCCTATACACACACTGCATACACCCTATACACACACTGCATACACCCTATACACACACTGCATACACCCTATACACACACTGCATACACCCTATACACACACTGCATACACCCTATACACACACTGTACACACACTATACACACTGCACTAACAATACACACACTGCATACACTATACACACACTGCACACACCCTATACACACACTGCATACACCCTATACACACACTGCATACACACACTGCATTCACAATATATATATACACTATGCACACACTATACACACACTGCATACACCCTATACACACACTGCATACACACTATACACACACTGCATACACCCTATACACACACTGCATACACACTATACACACACTGCATACACACTATACACACACTGCATACACACTATACACACACTGCATACACACTATACACACACTGCATACACACTATACACACACTGCATACACACTATACACACAATACACACACTGCATACACTATACACACACTGCATACACCCTATACACACACTGCATACACCCTATACACACACTGCATACACCCTATACACACTATATATTTACACTATACACACACTGCATACACCCTATACACACACTATACACACACTGCATACACACTATATACACACTACACACTGCATACACACTATATACACACACTGCACGCACACTGCATACACTATGCACACTCTACACACACTGCATACACTATACACGCACTGCATACACTATGCACACACTGCACTAACTATACACACACTGCACACACTATACACACTGCATACACCCTATACACACACTGCATACACCCTATACACACACTGCATACACCCTATACACACACTGCATACACCCTATACACACACTGCATACACATTATACACACACTGCATACACACTATATACACACTGCACACACTGCACACACTACACACTATACACACTGTACACACTATACACACACACTGTACACACTATACACACACTGCATACACTATGCACACTACACACACACTATACACACACTGCACACACCCTATACACACACACTATACACACACTGCATACACACTGCACACACTATATACACACTGCGTCCACACTATACACACACTGTACACTACACACACTATACACACACTATACACACACACACTGTACACACTATACACACACTGTACACACTATACACACACTGTACACACTATACACACACTGCACACAGTGCATACACTATGCACACTCTACACACACTGCATACACTTACTGCACTAACTATACACACACTACACACTATACACACACTGCACACACCCTATACACACACTGCATACACACTGCACACACTATACACACACTGTACACACTATATACACTATACACACACTGCACTAACTATACACACACTGCACACACTATATACACTATACACACACTGCACTAACTATACACACACTGCACACACTATACACACACACTGCATACACCATATACACACACTGCATACACACTATATACACACTGTACACACACACTGTACACACTATACACACACTGTATACACTACACACACTGCACACAATATACACACATGGCACACACTATACACACTACATGCACTACACACACTGCATACACTATGCACACTCTATACACACACTCTACACACACTGCACACACTATACACACACTATACACACACTGCATACACATACATTTTAAAAATTGCACTTGCTTTTTACATTTCAAAGTTGGGGAGGGGGGTGCCAAATAAAGGATCCGCTCCGGGTGCCAAATGCTCCAGGTATGCCCCTGTATAGAGGGGAGCCATGTTACTCTGTATATAGAGAGGAGCCATGTTTACACTGTATATAGAGGGAGCCATGTTACTCTGTATATAGAGAGGAGCCATGTTTACACTGTATATAGAGGGGAGCCATGTTACTCTGTATATAGAGGGGAGCCATGTTACACTGTATATAGAGGGAGCCATGTTTACACTGTATATCGAGGGAGCCATGTTTACACTGTATATAGAGGGAAGCCATGTTACTCTGTATATAGAGGGAGCCATGTTACTCTGTATATAGAGAGGAGCCATGTTTACACTGTATATAGAGGGAGCCATGTTACTCTGTATATAGAGAGGAGCCATGTTTACACTGTATATAGAGGGGAGCCATATTTACACTGTATATAGAGGGGAGCCATGTTACTCTGTATATAGAGAGGAGCCATGTTTACACTGTATATAGAGGGAGCCATGTTACTCTGTATATAGAGAGGAGCCATGTTTACACTGTATATAGAGGGAGCCATGTTGCTCTGTATATAGAGAGGAGCCATGTTTACACTGTATATAGAGGGGAGCCATGTTACTCTGTATATAGAGAGGAGCCATGTTACTCTGTATATATAGGGGAGCCATGTTACACTGTATATAGAGTGAGCCATGTTACTCTGTATATAGAGAGGAGCCATGTTTACACTGTATATAGAGGGGAGCCATGTTACACTATATATAGAGGGGAGCCATGTTACTCTGTATATATAGGGGAGCCATGTTACACTGTATATAGAGTGAGCCATGTTACTCTGTATATAGAGGGGAGCCATGTTACACTGTGTATAGAGGGAGCCATGTTTACACTGCATATAGAGGGGAGCCATGTTTACACGGTATATAGAGGGAGTCATGTTTACACGGTATATAGAGGGAGCAATGGTACTCTGTATATAGAGGGAGCAATGTTACTCTGTATATAGAGGGAGCAATGTTACTCTGTATATAGAGGGAGCCATGTTTACACAGTATATAGAGGGAGCCATGTTTACACAGTATATAGAGGGAGCCATGTTTACACAGTATATAGAGGGAGCCATGTTTACACAGTATATAGAGGGAGCCATGTTATTCTGTATATAGAGGGGAGCAATGTTTACACTGTATATAGAGGGAGCCATGTTACTCTGTATATAGAGGGAGCCATGTTACCAGGGCCGGACTGGCCCACCGGGATACCGGGAAATTTCCCGGTGGGCCGTCGGCACCTGGGGCCGGGCAGACACCTGGGTCTGCTGCCGGCCGCTGGGGCAGGTCTGCTGGCGGCCGCTGGGGGACTTGCACTGGCGGCCGCTGGGGGAGCTGCGCTGGCTCTGCTCTCCCAGCGTGCAGCTGAATGAGACCGGTGCCGGAATATGACGTCATATTTCGGCACCGGTCTCATTCAGCAGCGCGAGGGCAGGAGAGCAGAGCCAGCGCAGCTCCCCCAGCGGCCGCCAGTGCAAGTCCCCAGCGGCCGCCAGCAGACCTGCCCCAGCAGACCTGCCCCAGCGGCTGCCAGCAGACCTGCCCCAACGGCCGCCAGCAGACCTGCCCCAGCGGCCGCCAGCAGACCTGCCCCAGCGGCCGCCAGCAGACCTGCCCCAGCGGCCGCCAGCAGACCTGCCCCAGCGGTCGCCAGCACAGGTGCCCCTGCCCCAGCAGCCTCCTGCACTGCACGACCCCCTGGCAGGTAGGAGTAATGTGTGTGTGTGTCTGTCTGTGTTATGGTGTCTGTCTGTGTCATGGTGTCTGTCTGTATGGTGTGTGTGTGTGTGTGTGTCTGTCTGTGTCATGGTGTCTGTCTGTATGGTGTGTGTGTGTGTCTGTGTCATGGTGTGTGTGTCTGTATGGTGTGTGTGTGTGTGTGTGTGTGTCTGTATGGTGTGTGTGTCTGTGTCATGGTGTGTGTGTCTGTATGGTGTGTGTGTGTGTGTGTCTGTCCGTCATGGTGTGTGTGTATGTCTGTGTCATGGTGTGTGTGTCTGTATGGTGTGTGTGTGTGTGTGTGTGTCACGGTGTGTGTGTGTGTGTCTGTGTCATGGTGTGTGTGTCTGTATGGTGTGTGTGTGTCTGTCTGTCATGGTGTGTGTGTATGTCTGTGTCATGGTGTGTCTGTCCGTCATGGTGTGTGTGTGTGTCTGTCCGTCATGGTGTGTATGTCTGTGTCATGGTGTGTGTGTCCATCATGGTGTGTGTGTCCATCATGGTGTGTGTGTCCGTCATGGTGTGTGTGTCCGTCATGGTGTGTGTGTCTGTGTCATGGTGTGTGTCTGTCTGTGTCATGGTGTGTGTGTCATGGTATATGTGTGTGTGTGTCTGTCTGTGTCATGGTGTGTATCTGTATGGTGTGTGTGTGTCTGTCTGTGTCATGGTGTGTGTCTGTATGGTGTGTGTGTCATGGTGTGTGTCTGTCCGTCATGGTGTGTGTCTGTGTCATGGGGGTGTGTGTCTGTCTGTGTCATGGTGTGTGTCTGTATGGTGTGTGTCTGTGTCATGATGTGTGTGTGTGTCTGTCTGTGTTATGGTGTCTGTCTGTATGGTGTGTGTGTGTGTGTCTGTCTGTATGGTGTGTGTGTGTCTGTCTGTGTCATGGTGTGTGTCTGTCTGTGTCATGGTGTGTGTGTCATGGTATATGTGTGTGTGTGTGTGTGTCATGGTGTGTATCTGTATGGTGTGTGTGTCTGTCTGTGTTATGGTGTCTGTCTGTATGGTGTGTGTATGTCTGTGTGTGTCTGTCCGTCATGGGGTGTGTGTCATGGTATATGTGTGTGTGTCTGTCTGTGTCATGGTGTCTGTCTGTATGGTGTGTGTGTGTGTGTCTGTCTGTCATGGTGTGTGTGTATGTCTGTGTCATGGTGTGTCTGTCCGTCATGGTGTGTGTGTATGTCTGTGTCATGGTGTGTCTGTCCATCATGGTGTGTGTGTCTGTCCATCATGGTGTGTGTGTCATGGTATATGTGTGTCTGTCTGTGTCATGGTGTCTGTCTGTATGGTGTGTGTGTGTCTCTGTCATGGGGTGTGTGTCTGTCTGTGTCATGGTATATGTGTGTTTCTGTGTCTGTCATGGTGTATATGTGTGTTTAAAAATAGTGTTTTTGCTCACCTTTTTTTTCCCCACGCAGCGAGCTGGTCTCCCCTCGACTGGCCCTGCCTCTATGACTGAGATCATCAAGCTTGATGATCTCAGCCAATCCAATGCTTTGCCATTTGATTGGCTGCAAAACGTTACACCAATCAGCCTCTCCTCATAGAGATGCATTGAATCAATGTATCTCTATGGGGAACGTTCAGCACCTACAGAGTGTGGAGGCCCTGAATGTACATGCACTGACACAGGAAGCACCTCTAGTGACCGTCTGAGTGACTGTCACTAGCGGTGTCACTTTGAAGCAATGTAAACACTGCCTTTTCTCTGAAAAATCAGTGTTTACGTTGAAAAGCCTGTAGCGACATGCATATATATATATTACTCAATCATCTGTCATGGCAAGACATAGCCTTACATGTTACACGCGACAATATATGGCGCAGTGACTTATGGGCCTGGCATAAATTTTTTATCCAGGGCTGCTTTGTATCCCCAGTCCGGCCCTGCATGTTACTCTGTATATAGAGGGAGCCATGTTTACTCTGTGTATAGAGGGAGCCATGTTTACACTGTATATAGAGAGGAGCCATGTGTACACTGTATATAGAGGGAGCCATGTTACTCTGTATATAGAGGGAGCCATGTTACTCTGTATATAGAGGGAGCCATGTTACTCTGTATATAGAGGGAGCCATGTTTACTCTGTATATAGAGGGAGCCATGTTACTCTGTATATAGAGGGAGCCATGTTACTATCTAATGTGGTTAACTATGATTGGCCCTGGCATGTTTGTTAGTCTGGCCTGCATGGTTGTCTGGCATGAATAAAAGTAGCATGTTTCAACTATATTAGTAGTTAGACTAGTTTGCACTAAAACATGTGCAAATGGGGAGTTTGCGGTTGTGTAAATGGACTGTTTGCGGTGCGTTAAACGGGGAGTTTGGTCTGCCACTGTGAAGCGGGCATAATCAATACAACATCATACCTGATGTTTTAAATCACGTTATTCCAAACAATTTAGGAATGTTATGAAGCCCATGGAACAACGCAGTAGGAGGAGTGGGCCTTGACAGAGCCAGGAAGTGGGCAGGTGCTAGTGTTTGGGGGTTGGATTAGTTTAATGGAGCTTGGGGGCGGAGTCAGGGAGTATAAAGAGCAGCCATTTTAGAATAGGGGCCATTTTAACCAGAGCCTTTCTTACCTGTAAATTGTGTCAGGTCGGCGAGGTTCTTTTTCTTTGTCGTTTCTGCAGGATTATGGCGTCGCTAGATGAGATCCTGGATGGCGTTCGGGTAGCTGTGAAGGACAGAGGACTGGATTGGCTTCATCAGCAGTTGGGGACTGCCGGGCCGTCGACCGGCGAGGAGGACGAGACCACCTCAGCGTTTGAGCCCGGGCGCTGGGCCCGCAGCGCGGTGGAGGAGGAGCCCTTCGGCGGGATGTGGTGTGACCGACGGTCCGGGTGAGGCCCGGTCAACTGAGCCAGGCAGGCACACGGCTCGCTCCGGTGGGCGCGGCAGCGGCCTGGCGAGGACGGCCGCACAGCGCATGGTGGCGGAAGGATCCAAGCCACGCGGTTCCGCGGCTGGCAGGAGGAACGGTCCAGGCGGATCTCAGAAGACGGCCGGGACGGAGGCCAGGCCGGCTGGGAGTCATGTGAGCGGCGGCACGAAGCGGACACGTCCCGGTGAGTCAGCCACTAGTGCGTATGCTGGAGGGCAGGGGAGTGATGGTGATGGCGGATGTATGACGGCCCCTCAGGCCTTGGGGGGAAGCCAGGACAGCGGAGTGATGGCAGGGACGTCTCAGGCTGAGGCAGGTCAGGGAGACAGATGCGGGGACAAGGGGACCTCACAAGAAGCGAGTGGGTCTGGGCGCACGGCAGGCTGCCAGGATAGCGATGATGAATCTGGCTTGGGGCAGACGGCTGAGGAGAGGCCAGGCTCGGCACTGACAGTTGAGGGACAGGGTGCTCCTACTGTTAAGCTGGTTCGGGATGTCAGCGGTAGGCGAGAGGGCCCATCTGGCCGCTCCCAGGGTCAGCTTCATGACAGGGAGGCCGCAGGGAGTGAGTGGAGAGCAGAACGACGCTTCTCTGGCGTCAGGCGCAGCGTTTCGAGGAGCAGAACAAGGAGTTCAGGGAGCAGGGAAAGATCACCTGCGCGGAGCGGGTGCAGCGTAGCAGGCTCCTGTTGCAGGAGGCGTGATTCCAGGGATAGCAGGAGGAGGAGTCAGCGGAGAAGATCAGGTTCGCCGGGAGAGAGGCTCAGTGATCGGTGGAGGGGACCACCTCGTGAGGGCAGTCGCCCTGCGAGCCGCAGCGTTGCTGAGGAGGATTGGGAGGAACGTAGGGAGGAAAGGCGGGTGAGGAAGGTTCAGGACAGACTACCCAGATTTCCTTCTCCCTACAGGTCTCGGAGCAATACCCCTACGGTCTCGAGGCGAGTCCAGGCGGATGGGAGTCGGCGACAACGGGATTCTCCGGTGCCTGAAAAGGTGGACGGAAGGACGGCGCCTCTGCAGCCAGCTGCGGCCAGAGGTTCGAGTGGTGAGTTCCCACACACACGACACCCAGGACAGTTGTTAAATGATTTAAGAACATTTTTAGACTCTTGGTCTGGGACAGAGGGGTCGCCTGCGCAATTCGGGAAGGCGTGGGCGCGAGAGAGTAGTCGGGACACGGCTGCAGGGCTCGGGGGGACACCGCTGTCCGCGCACGGCGGAGGTGAGTCAGGAGCGGGGGCTGAGTTGTCTGGGTTGGAAGGAGGGGGCGAGGAGCGTGAGGTAGGTGATGTCCCGGATGCGGCGCGGCAGAATGTGCACGTGTCCTTCGCGGGCCCCCTCGGATGTCATTTAAAAGTGGAAGTGAAAGAGAAGATATGGAAAGGTGAGTTTGTGGAGATATTTTCCCTCCTTCCCCTAGAGGAGTTCTTAGACTTGAAGGAGGAGGATAAGAAGGATGCCAAAAAGGAGGAGGAGGAGAAAAGGCGGAGGTATCGCAAGATACCTAAGACCTTTGGGAATTGGTTGAGGGCCTTCTGCATTCTAGCTAGTGTAATCTGGAAAAAGGCTCCGGGGCGTTGCTCAGAACTATTTTGTTATTTGGATGGGATAGGTGATGCGTACCGAACCTACGGAGGTTTGGCTTGGTGGAGGTACGACGAACAATTTCGTCAACGGCTGGCAGCGAATGCGAGCATGCGGTGGGACCAAATGGACCTGCCGTTATGGATGCGCCTTATGATGGCCCAGAAGACGGCGCCCTTTCCTGGGGCAGCCGGCACGGCCTCAGGGGCCGGGTCGGCTGGGCAAAAGAAAGGTTTCTGTTGGATGTTCAACGAGGGACATTGCAAATGGGGAAATAATTGCAGGTTCCGGCACGAATGTTCAGGCTGCGGGGGGACCCACGGTGTCAACCGTTGTTTCAAAAAGGGTAAGTCTGGCGGGGGAAGTGGGCCCGCAGGGGCGGCAGCTACCGCAGCTTCCGTTGGGAGTGTCTCCGGTGAAAATAGACGTGATGTTGCCTTGGCTAAGGCGATACGTTAACAAGGAAGATGCTATTTTCTTGTGGCGGGGTTTTCGGGAGGGGTTCTTTATTCCCTACGTAGTTAAGGGACCTGGTACGTTATGTGGGAATCTTAAGTCAGTGCGGGAACACCCAGAGGTAGTGAAGGACAAGCTAAGTAAGGAAGTGCAACTGGGGAGGATGGCCGGACCGTTCTCGTCACCGCCATTGCCCGATTTGCGAATATCCCCGCTGGGCGTGGTCCCCAAGAAAGAGGCAGGCAAATTCAGGTTGATTCATCATTTATCGTACCCGAAAGGGGCTTCGATGAATGATGACATCGACACGGCTCTTAGCTCCGTCTCTTATACGTCATTTGACAAGGCAGTCGAGTTGGTTCGGAGGCTGGGGCATGGTGCGCTGATGGCAAAGGTAGATGTGGAAGCAGCATTTCGACTGCTCCCGATACACCCAGACTGCCATCATCTGCTCGGTTGCTGTTTTGAAGGGGATTATTTTGTTGACCTGTGCCTGCCTATGGGGTGTTCGATCTCGTGCGCCTATTTCGAGAAGTTTAGTACCTTCTTGGAGTGGGTTGTGCGGACGGAATCGGCAGGGGGTGCGGTGGTGCATTACCTCGACGATTTTCTTTGCGTGGGCCCGCGGGACTCGGACCGTTGTAAACAGATATTGGACGTGTTTCAGTGGGTGGCGCACAAAGTAGGGGTTCCCCTGGCGGAGGACAAGACGGTAGGGCCTACGACGTGCCTTAGTTTTTTGGGCTTAGAAATTGACTCCGGTAAATGGGAATGCAGGTTACCGGGGGACAAATTATCACGGCTACGGGAGCTGGTGGCCACGGTAGGGAGGGCCAAGAAGGTGACACTGCGTGGGCTCCAATCGCTGGTAGGGAGCCTTAATTTCGCGTGCCGGGTCATACCCATGGGGAGGGTTTTCTGTAGGCGCCTTGCGCAAGCTACGAGTAAGGTGCGACTGCCGTCACATTACATTAGGGTTTCGGCGGATATGAAGGCGGATTTAATGGTGTGGGACCGGTTCTTGCAGGATTTTAATGGGACGGTGATTTTTCGAGAGCCGGCGGCATCAGGGGAGGTTGTTGGTCTATACACCGACGCTTCTGGTAGCATAGGCTTTGGGGCTTACCTGGGGGGTCACTGGTGCGCTGAGCCCTGGCCTGAGGCCTGGAGGCAGAGCTCGCTGATTAAAAACCTAGCGTTTCTGGAGCTATTCCCGGTGGTGGTAGCGGTGAGTTTGTGGGGGCAGGTGTTGTCCAACAAGCATATTGTATTTCACTCGGATAACATGGCGGTAGTACAGGCGATCAATAGTTTGTCGGCGTCGTCTCCCCCTGTTTTGTGTTTGCTGCGGCGTTTTGTCCTTCTTTGTATGTCTTTTAATTTGGTGTTTAGGGCTAGGCACATCCCTGGTATGTTGAATGTGGTAGCTGATGCGCTTTCTCGTTTTCAGTGGGAACGATTTCGGGAAGCGGCGCCGGAAGCTATGGCACAGGGGCAGGCTTGCCCTGGCGAGATGTGGCAGCTCGGGACCGCATGCTTGGGGAGTGTATAAAGAATTCTCTTGCGCCGAGCACTTGGTCAGGCTACGTCAAGGTTTGGAAAGAATGGGACGAGGCGGTACAGCAGGTAGGGGGTGACAGTTCGCAGGGGCAGAGGGTGGACGTGCTGTTGTGGGTACTGTGTCGCTTGTTTGCTAAACAGGCGTCACCGGCCGTGATAGGTGCATGTCTGCCATGGCGTTTTTGTTCAAGTTCAACGGGTGGGAGGACATTACGAAGAATTTTCTAATACGCCAGGCTTTGAAGGGCTTTAAGAGGGGTAAGAAGCTCGCGGACCCGAGGCGACCGGTGTCGTTTTCGGTCTTGCAAAACCTGCTAGGGGTGTTGTTCAATCTGTGTAATTCCCCTTTCGAAGTAGCACTATTTTCTGGGGCGTTTGTCTGGGCGTTTTTTGGTGCTTTTCGCATTAGTGAGCTGGTGAGTGCCAACAAGTTGGGGAAGGGCGGTTTGATGTTCGAGGACGTGGTCATAGGTAGTGATCGGGTGCAGATATGGCTGCGCCGGTCTAAAATGGACGTTTACGGCAAAGGACGTGCGGTGGTACTATATGAGTTGCCAGGATCAGGGGCTTGCCCGGTGGCTTGCGCCACAAGGTACTGTGAGGTTCGTCCGGAAGGGAAAGGTTGTTTCTTTTTACACGCCGATGGTTCGGCGTTGTCGCGATTTCAGTTTCTGCGGGTCTTTCGAATGGGATTGCAGAAAATGGGCCTGGAGCCGAGTCAATTTGGGACGCACTCTTTTCGCATTGGGGCAGCGACGGAGGCTGCACGTTTAGGCTTGGGGGACGAGAGGATCAAACAAATAGGGAGGTGGGAGTCAGTACGATTCCGCTCGTATGTAAGGCCAGATAAGTTGGTGTAATTGCTTGGGTGCAAAAATATGGGATGGGGACGTTGCCTTTTTCTGCCACTAATTTTGTCTCTTTTCAGGTTTGGAAGTTTGGTTGCTGGGCCACTCGTATGTGTACTGGGCGGAGAAGAGAGCCGCAGTTCGCAGAAGCGGATCACAGCTGGGCTTTCCTTTGGAACGAGTGACTCTATGTTGGTTTGGTTTTAGGGGCGCAAGTTGGCAGGGTTTATGTAATTTCTTGTTTCAGAAAGTGGTTAGTGGGTCGGTCCCGGATGTGGTGTTGGTTCATGGAGGGGGGAACGACTTAGGTGGGATTCCGCAAAGGGAATTGGTGAGAAGGATGAAAAGGGATGTGGATCGGCTGAGGGAGCTGGTTCCTGGCGTGGTGGTGGTGTGGTCTGAGATGGTTCCGCGCTTTGCGTGGCGACACGCCAGGGATCCGGCTGCAATAGCTCGATCGAGGGGTAAGGTTAATAAGATTATGGCAGTTTTTATTAGGCGTTCTGGGGGCGTAGTGGTGCGCCACAGAGAGTTGGAGGGCATGTTACCTGGGTATTTCAGGAGGGACGGTGTACACCTGTCAGACGTGGGGAACGATTTGTTGAACCTTGGGTTCCACGAAGGTATTGAGCAGGCCCTGTTTAGGTGTGGTGGGGGTCGCACATGCGCTTAAGGAGGTCAAGCCATGTGCTGTGGCGGAACAGGGCATAGTATAAATTGGAATTTGGCGTAGAGTTTGGACTGGACAGGCCGAGGTGTAGGCCTGATGGAATTAAGGACTGGTTGGTTCTAGCTCTTCGGTGGCGACGAACCTGTGGGTGTAGGGGTGTCTGAGGTACACCCCTACAGTTAACAATATGATGTGGGGCCTCTTTGGTAGGCCGTGTTTCAAGTGAATTGTTATTTGTTATATATTGTTCAATTGGTAGGGTCATTGTCAGGGGTACTGTGTGGGGGGTATTGTAATTTAATGTATAGTGGGACAATGACCCTAAATTATGTTAATTATGTTAATTTATGATAATTTAATTAATAATTTAATTAATAAAAGCTGTGGACTTTATACTCCAACAGAATTAACTGTGTCCGTGTCTTATTTAGTTTAAGGTTATAGTGCATGACGAATATCGTTTGTACAAAGGTTTATATAAAAGTTTTAGCACATGCCGAATAACGTCTGTGCAAATGTCATGAAGCCCATGGAACAACGCAGTAGGAGGAGTGGGCCTTGACAGAGCCAGGAAGTGGGCAGGTGCTAGTGTTTGGGGGTTGGATTAGTTTAATGGAGCTTGGGGGCGGAGTCAGGGAGTATAAAGAGCAGCCATTTTAGAATAGGGGCCATTTTAACCAGAGCCTTTCTTACCTGTAAATTGTCCCACCCACCCTCCCTAGGTTTAGCAGTTCCGTTTCAGTCACAGCGGCGGAACAGGGCATAGTATAAATTGGAATTTGGCGTAGAGTTTGGACTGGACAGGCCGAGGTGTAGGCCTGATGGAATTAAGGACTGGTTGGTTCTAGCTCTTCGGTGGCGACGAACCTGTGGGTGTAGGGGTGTCTGAGGTACACCCCTACAGTTAACAATATGATGTGGGGCCTCTTTGGTAGGCCGTGTTTCAAGTGAATTGTTATTTGTTATATATTGTTCAATTGGTAGGGTCATTGTCAGGGGTACTGTGTGGGGGGTATTGTAATTTAATGTATAGTGGGACAATGACCCTAAATTATGTTAATTTATGATAATTTAATTAATAATTTAATTAATAAAAGCTGTGGACTTTATACTCCAACAGAATTAACTGTGTCCGTGTCTTATTTAGTTTAAGGTTATAGTGCATGACGAATATCGTTTGTACAAAGGTTTATATAAAAGTTTTAGCACATGCCGAATAACGTCTGTGCAAATGTCAGGTGATTTCTGCCCTTTATGGATTAAAACCAGACTCTGCATCAACTGTGTAATTTTCCATGGGAGTTTTGCCATGGATCCTCCTCCGGCATGCCACAGTCCAGGTGTTAGTCCCCTTGAAACAACTTTTCCATCACTTTTGTGGCCAGAAAGAGTCCCTGTGGGTTTTAAAATTCGCCTGCCCATTGAAGTCAATGGCGGTTCGCACGGTTCGCCGGTTTACGGAAGTTCCTGTTCGCCGTTCGCGAACCGAAAATTTCGTGTTCGCGACATCACTACTCACATTTTATAGAGCCTTTTCAAGTAAATTAGGCTCTAAACTTCCACACGTCTGTGTTTTTAAGGGTAGATCACACAACCCCTCTCTCCAAGGTAAAGTGTGTGTTTTCCTCTCCACAGCGTATATAGAAGACACAGAATTTTCAAACTAAGTGTAGCATCCTTTGTAATATTTCCATACACTTAAAAATAGGTTTAAGTGCTCACCTTGTTTAGAGCCTTTTGGTAACTGGCTCTAAGTATATAGGCCTAGTGTCAATTTGTGGGGTGACACT
The DNA here is from genome assembly GCF_036172605.1 of Pelobates fuscus. Taxonomy (NCBI): domain Eukaryota; kingdom Metazoa; phylum Chordata; class Amphibia; order Anura; family Pelobatidae; genus Pelobates; species Pelobates fuscus. The sequence goes on from NC_086323.1 coordinate 190,351,210, forward strand.
GCCCCTTCCCTGGAATCACTTGTGCTGGATACAGTGGATTGTATAAAATAAGGGAATTTATTACAGAGTATATAAAATCAATATAAAAGTATTTCTAGAAAATAAAAAATAAATAAGAACAAAATATTGCAAGTATTAGTGGTTTGGGAAAAAATGGTGAGTCCACTTTAAAAGCCAAAACGCGTTTCGCCGGTAAAAACGGCTTCCTCAGTCAGCTTGTGGGTGTCCTCTTGGTGTTAAGCGTCCAAAATCGCGCCCAAAATGCCTTCCTCCAATCACTATTACTATTAATCTTGTCTACTAGAATATAACAGCGAACAATCAGCTAGCAGTAGCTGTAAGAGATTCTCTGTAGCCTCAAAGACAAATAGTGTTTTTATTTCTTTTTTATTTACAAAGGGAAAGTATTTATTACACGTTAACTGATTTCCTTGGCTGATAGTTTACCTTCAGCCGTTACTGTCACTGTAATAAATTACTTAGAGTTTTCTATAGAAAAGAAACTTACTATAAGGATTAACAATTACAGTTTATACACTCTGAATATTATGTTCTAGAAAATATAGATTATCAGGAACTCTTAAGGGTTAACAATCAGGAAGTTAAATCCTATGGTACAAACTGTCTGCCCCCTGGGTGTGGAATGTGGTTTAACACGCCCCACTCCGTTCTGAGAAAAGACAAACATTAAGTTTCGTTTCTTGTTGCTGCTTTCAGTGATGGCATCTGCTGATCTGAGAGAGGAGCTGACCTGCTCCGTCTGCCTGAACATTTATAGAGATCCCGTAACCCTGCCATGTGGACATAGCTTCTGCCAGGACTGCATTGAGAATGTGCTGGACACACAGGGGGCAAGAGAATATTCCTGTCCTGAATGCAGACAATTATTTAATTCAAGACCGGACCTGCAAAGAGCACTAAGCTTGGCTAACATGGTGAAAGGTTTCCTATCTACTCACCCAGGACAGGAGGTGGTTGGGATGCCCTGTACTCACTCTGCTGTACCTGCAGGAGAACATGTCCTAACTGAACCCACCATTTCACTCGGGAACAGAAAATGCTCCATCCACAAGAAGGTCCTGGAATATTACTGCTCTGAGGATGCCTCTTGTATTTTTGTGTCCTGCAGGCTAGCCGGAGAGCACACAGAACACCAGGTGGAGACTCTGAATGTGGCCTCTGAGAAGAAGGAGACATTGAGAAATATTCTAGAGATACTAATCTTAAGGAGAGAGGAGGCTGAAAAAAGAATCCAGAGCCTGTCGGAGCTCAAACGTGAAGTGCAAGAAAAAGCATCTGGGGTAACAGAGGAAGTAATTGCCCTGATTAGGGGCATCAGGGAATGGCTGAAAGCCTTAGAGACAGAGAGAGATTATATAAAGGTCTGGTCTGTAGGGGATCTGGGTTCGATCTCAGTGACCTTACACTCAGGCTTAGTTGGGATTGTGACCGTAGTAAAGAGACAGCGCCATGTATCAGCTTATATAATACTGGGTGTAGGATTAGCTTCAGATATGTTGCTAGATGTAAACACGGCTGGTAATAATGTCACCGTATCAGGTGACATGAAAACTGTATCCTGGTCAGACATAAACCAGAGTCGTCCAGAAACACCAGAGAGATTTCAGTTTAACCAGATTTTAAGCTCCAGGAGTTTCTCCTCAGGGCGACATTACTGGGAGGTGAATGGCAGTAAATCAGGGTGGTGGAGTGTAGGGGTGACATATCCCAGTATAGACAGGAAAGGAGTTTATTCAGTAATTGGATGTAACAACAAGTCCTGGTGTATGTACAGGGGGGATAATAATCTGTATCATATGATACACGACAGTAACATAATCAAGTTAACTCCCAGCGCATCCAGCCAAAGATTAGGTTTATACCTGGACTATGAGGCTGGGCGGCTGTCCTTTTATGAGTTCCGTGACCCGATCATACACTTACACACGTTCACTGCCACCTTCACTGAGCCGCTTCATGCTATATTCAGGGTGTATGGGGATAATGCAAAGCTGAGAATTTCATGTACTGAACAATGTATTAAACTTAATTAAAGAGATTTAACTGAAAAACCCTGAATGGGAATCAGAAACCAGTAATACATATCTGGGTGTGGGTGGAGAGTAAGCAAGCGATTCTCTGCGTGTCACCCTGTATGTGACTGTGGGGTGTATTTACTAAACAGTGAAGTTTAAAGACTTAAAAACATTACAAAATTCACACCAAACATTTCTGCAGTTCAATTATAGTCACAGCTTAGCCATGCATCCTAAATTAGACATTTTGTTTTTTAGTTCACCATTATTCACTGTTTACTGACTAAACCCATGGGTGTATATGCAAGTGTTTGCGTGTTGTTTGATTGTGATGAGACTTGTAGTTTATTGTATCTGGTATGCCAACAAAAGGCAGCCTCTGAAACTGGTAGCTGTTCTGGACTGTAACTCTCATCATGTGTGTTATGGCTGCATCATGTGTGTGAGTGTGTCATAACGAGTGTTACTATGTGTGTCACTTTGTCGTTGTGTGTGTCAATATGTATTATGGGTGATTATTATTGTATATTAGCTGACTGGGTGTGATGGGAGTTGTAATGAGCCATTTCATTCAAGTCAAGCTTTTTCTATAATATTTTTATATTTTACTTGGTGGGCTTTACTAAAATAGTGTTTGTAAGATTATGAATGGTTATAATGAACAGATAATTAAATGTACCCAATAAATCAATGCACATATAGAAATGATCTGAGAAAATGGGGTGGGATTTTAAACTAGATGCCATGTATAGAGCACACTGTGATTTATTATTTATATAAAGACTTTCTATATTTTTAACTTACCTTTCCAACATTTCAAGTAGACAATGAGGGACACTTTAATTTTAGTGGTGTGAGTGGGGGTGTAGCTGTACGGAGAGGGATTTAGGCCCAAATTGTCCCTTCTAAATAGGGACACTTGAGAGGTTTGGATTTAAGAATGTTAACTATATACAATGTGACTGGATCTGCATGGAGCATTGTAATCTGAGAATATCAATAAAATCTTTTTTGGGGGGAATTTGCTGTCACTTTGTGATTCTTATTCTAATCGATATAATGAGTGAAACGAAAACAGCCAAATTAAAGGAACACTATAGTCACCTAAATTACTTCAGCCAAATAAAGCAGTTTTAGTGTATAGATTATTCCCCTGCAATTTCACTGCTCAATTCACTGTCATTTAGGAGTTAAATCACTTTGTTTCTGTTTATGCAGCCCTAGCCACACCTCCCCTGGCTATGATTGACAGAGCCCGCATGAAAAAAATAAAACTGGTTTCACTTTCAAACAGATGTAATTTACCTTAAAGGACCACTATAGGCACCCAGACCACTTCAGCTTAATGAAGTGGTCTGGGTGCCTGGTCCAGCTAGGGTTAACCCTTTTTTATATAAACATAGCAGTTTCAGAGAAACTGCTATGTTTATATTAGGGTTAAGTCAGCCTCTAGTGGCTGTCTCATTGACAGCCGCTAGAGGGCTTGCTTGCTTCTCACTGTGAAAGTCACAGTGAGAAGACGCAAGCGTCCATAGGAAAGCATTGATAATGCTTTCCTATGAGACCGGCTGAATGCGTGCGCGGCTCCTGCATGTGCATTCAGCCGAGGAGGCGGAGAGGGGGAGGAGAGCTCCCCGTCCGGCGCTGGAAAAATAGGTAAGTTTAACCCCTTCCTCTCCATCCAGCCCGGCAGGAGGGGGACCCTGAGGGTGGGGGCACCCTCAGGGCACTATAGTGCCAGGAAAACGAGTATGTATGTTTTCCTGGCACTATAGTGGTCCTTTAAATAATTGTATCTCACTCTCTAAATTGAACTTTAATCACATACAGGAGGATCTTGCAGGGTCTAGCAAGCTATTAACATAGCAGGGGATAAGAAAATCTTAATTAAACAGAACTTGCAATAAAGAAAGCCTAAATAGGGCTCTCTTTACAGGAAGTGTTTATGGAAGGCTGTGCAAGTCACATGCAGGGAGGTGTGACTAGGGTTCAAAAACAAAGGGATTTAACGCCTAAATGGCAGAGGATTGAGCAGTGAGGCTGCAGGGGCATGTTCTATACACCAAAACTGCTTCATTAAGCTAAAGTTGTTCATGTGACTAAAGTGTCCCTTTAATAGAAATTCCACTGTTTTCCTATTATTTTACATTACTAAATCTGTTACTGAAAAAACAGACTGGATAATATTTTTCATGTAGAAAATAAAAGATTTGCTAAAAAATAACAAAAATCCAATACTCTGAGATTAGATGTATTGCATGCAGTGATGGCTGGTGAAGTTTAACCCCTTAAGGACACATGACATGTGTGACATATCATGATTCCCTTTTATTGCAGAAGTTTGGTCCTTAAGGGGTTAAAGGGATCCTATAGTGCCAGGAAAACAAATCCATTTTCCTGGCACTATAGGTTTAATAGGCCCCCCCCCTCCCTCGTGCCCTCCTCCCACAGGGCTGAAGAGGTAAAAACCCCTTCAGTCACCTACCTGAATCCAGGGTCGATGTCCCTCGGCGCTGGGTCAAGCTCCACCCACGCTCCTCCTCCGCGCGCATTAGACTTCCCATAGGAAAGCATTATTAAATGCTTTCCTATGGGGAAAATGTGACACTGGAGGTCTGTGAGGACGTCCATCGTCAGATAACGGATCAAAGGTGACTTTGGATTCCAAAAGCGCCCTCAGTGGCTGTCTGGTAGACAGCCACAGAGGGCAGACTTAGTGCTGTAATGTAAACTTTATAGTTTCTCTGGAACTGCAATGTTTTACATTGCAGCACTAAGTGCAATAGGGACAAAGCGCCCAGACAACTTCAATTAGCTGAAGTTGTCTGGGTGCTTACAGTGTCCCTTTAACCCCTTAAGGACACATGACATGTGTGACATGTCATGATTCCCTTTTATTCCAGAAGTTTGGTCCTTAAGGGGTTAAGATGATTTGGCGCTAGACTACAACCCTGGAATTTCCCTCCATCTCCTCTCTCTGGAAGCCCCACTCACTGGCCTAAACCAGCATCTAATGGGTTATATATGGCTCCTCTCCTATGAAATAGCTTGCCTACTGCCATCAGACTCTCCCCTAGTCTTCAATCATTTAAAAAGGGCCTTAAAACCCATCTCTTCAGGAAAGCTTATGGCCTCCTAGAGTAATCTCTACCTTACATACCTGTCTCTTGCTCTCTCCTATGGGACAGTGCTTTGCTCTCTCCTCCAGCTCTGCTTCACTCCTACTTGATATTCCCTGTCCTAAAGTTTCTAATACCCCACCTCCTATAGTCTGTAAGCTCGTTTGAGCAGGGTCCTCTTCAACCTATTGTTCCTATAAGTTTTCTTGTAATTGTCCTATTTATTGTTACATCCCCCCCCTCTCAAAATATTGTAAAGCGCTCCGCAATCTGTTGGCGCTATATAAATGGCGATAATAATAATAATAATAATAATAATATAGCAAGTGCTTTATAAACCAGAAAACAGAGTGCAGATAATGGGTTAAATGACACGTGTTCCATAAACCAGAATACAATGAGTTAACCCCTTAGTGCTGGAGGATGCATCCTGTATGTAGGACTTTTGTCTTAGATACATAAAAATGCATGCGAGGCACACACACACGGCTGGTGCAAGGATTTTTGGGAACAGAGGGGAAGATGAACTTGGCCTCCATGATTTGCAACACCCCCCCCCCCCCCCCTGCAAAAAGAGCAACCATCTTCACCCGTTTAACCAGCCTTTTGTTTCTTATCCCCTTTTTTAAATGTCTTACCCCCTTTAGGATATCTTATCCCCTATTTTTCTTACACCTCCCTTGCATAGGCGTGCGCAGCCTGTTGCATTAGGGTGTGCACCCTAAAGCACAAACACACACGCCGCGTGTATATGTATTTTTATATACACACACACATATATATATATATATACATACACACACACACAAATACAAGTATACGTAGGTGCAGTGTATGTGTGATTGTGAGCTGAGCTGTGCAGTGTGTGTGATTGTGAGCGGTGCAGCGTGTAAGGGGTGCAGTGTGTGTGATTGCGAGGGGTACAGTGTGGTGTAATTGTGAAGGGTGCAGTGTGTGTGATTGTGAGGGGTACAGTGTATGTAATTGTAAGGGGTACAGTTTGTGTAATTGTGAGGGATTCAGTGTGTGTGGGGTACAGTGTGTATGATTGTGAGGGGAGCACTGTGTGGGCGACAGGGGTTAGGAGGGTGGAGAGGCAGCAACAGGGGTTGGGGGGGTAGAGGGACAGGAGGTGGGGGGGTGGAGGGGCAGTGACAGGAGGTAGCGGGGGTAGACGGTTAGTGACAGGGGTTAGGGGGTAGTAACAGGGGTTAGGGGTGGTAGAGGGGTAGTGACGGGTTAAGGGGATAGAGGGGTAATGACAGGGGTTGGGGATAGAGGGGTAATGACAGGGGTTGGGGATAGAGGGGTAATGACAGGGGTTGGGGTAGAGGGGCAGTAACAGGGGTTAAGGGGGTTGGAGAGGCAGTGACATGGGTTAGGGGGGTAAAGGGGCAGTGACGGGTTAGGGGGGTAGAGTGGTGTGACAGGGGTTGGGGGGTAGAGGGGTAGTGACAGAGGTTGGGGTAGTGACAGGGGTTAGGGGGTAGAGGGGCAGTGAACGGGGTTGGGGTAGAGGGGTAGTGACAGGGGTTGGGGGGGTAGAGACAGGAGTTAGGGGGGTAGAGGGGCAGTGACAGGGGTTGGGGGGTGGAGAGGCAGTGACATGGGTTAGGGGGTAGAGGGAAAGTGACAGGGGTTAGGGGGTAGTGACAGGAGTTAGGGGGTAGTGACAGGAGTTAGGGGGTAGTGACAGGAGTTAAGGGGGTAGTGACAGGAGTTAGGGGGGTAGTGACAGGAGTTAGGGGGGTAGTGACAGGAGTTAGGGGGGTAGTGACAGGAGTTAGGGGGGTAGTGACAGGAGTTAGGGGGTAGTGACAGGAGTTAGGGGGTAGTGACAGGAGTTAGGGGGTAGTGACAGGGGTTAGGGGGGTAGTGACAGGGGTTAGGTGGGTAGTGACAGGGGTTAGGGGGGTAGTGACAGTGGTTAGGGGGTTAGAGGGGTAGTGACAGGGGTTAGGGGGGTTGTGACAGGGGTTAAGGGGGGTTGTGACAGGGGTTAAGGGGGGTAGTGACAGGGGTTAGAGGGGGTAGTGACGGGGTTAGGGGGGTAGTGACGGGGGTTAGGGGGTAGTGACAGGGGTTAGGGGGGTAGTGACAGGGGTTAGGGGGTTAGGGGGGTAGTGACAGGGGTTAGGGGGTAGTGACAGGGGTTAGGGGATAGTGACGGGGGTTAGGGGGTAGTGACAGGGGTTAGGGAGGTAGTGACAGGGGTTAGGGGGTTAGGGGGGTAGTGACAGGGGTTAGGGGGTTAGGGGGGTAGTGACAGGGGTTAGGGGGTAGTGACAGGGGTTAGGGGGTTAGAGGGGTAGTGACAGGGGTTAGGGGGGTAGTGACAGGGGTTAGGGGGGTAGTGACAGGGGTTAGAGGGGGTAGTGACGGGGTTAGGGGGGTAGTGACGGGGTTAGGGGGGTAGTGACGGGGGTTAGGGGGTAGTGACAGGGGTTAGGGGGGTAGTGACAGGGGTTAGGGGGTTAGGGGGGTAGTGACAGGGGTTAGGGGGTTAGGGGGGTAGTGACAGGGGTTAGGGGGTAGTGACAGGGGTTAGGGGGTAGTGACAGGGGTTAGGGGGTTAGAGGGGTAGTGACAGGGGTTAGAGGGGTAGTGACAGGGGTTAGGGGGGTAGTGACAGGGGTTAGAGGGGTAGTGACAGGGGTTAGAGGGGTAGTGACAGGGGTTAGAGGGGTAGTGAAAGGGGTTAGGGGTAGTGAAAGGGGTTAGAGGGGTAGTGATAGGGGTTAGAGGGGGTAGTGACAGGGGTTAGGGGGATAGAGGGGTAGTGACAGGGGTTGGGGGGTAGGGACAGGGGTTAGGGACAGGGGTTAGAGGGGTAGTGGCAGGGGTTAGAGGGGTAGTGACCGGGGTTAGGGGGGTAGTGACAGGGGTTAAGGGGGGTAGTGACAGGGTTAGGGGGGTAGTGACAGGGTTAGGGGGGTAGTGACAGGGGTTAGGGGGGTAGTGACAGGGGTTAAGGGGGGTAGTGACAGGGGTTAGAGGGGGTAGTGACGGGGGTTAGGGGGTAGTGACAGGGGTTAGGGGGGTAGTGACAGGGGTTAGGGGTTAGGGGGGTAGTGACAGGGGTTAGGGGGTAGTGACAGGGGTTAGGGGGTTAGAGGGGTAGTGACAGGGGTTAGGGGGTAGTGACAGGGGTTAGGGGGTTAGAGGGGTAGTGACAGGGGTTAGGGGGGTAGTGACAGGGGTTAGGGAGGTAGAGGGGTAGTGACAGGGGTTAGAGGGGTAGTGACAGGGGTTAGAGGGGTAGTGAAAGGGGTTAGGGGTAGTGAAAGGGGTTAGAGTGGTAGTGACAGGGGTTGGGGGGTAGTGACAGGGGTTAGGGACAGGGGTTAGAGGGGTAGTGGCAGGGGTTAGAGGGGTAGTGACAGGGGTTAGAGGGGTAGGGACAGGAGTTAGGGGGGGTGGGGGCAGTGAGTGACAGGGGTTAGGGGGGGGTATGGGTGCAGAGGCAGGGTGGGGGGGCAGTGAGTGACAGGGGGCAGAGGGGGGTTTAAATACCTTCCCTGGTGGTCCAGTGGGCGCCCTCTCTCTTCAGTCTGCAGCTCCGCCGGGAGTGAGCTGCAGACCACATGGTGAGTCTCGCGATCTCCAGGCAGAGCGTTGCCGTGGCAACGCTCTGACAGGCTGGAGATCGCGAGATACTTCAGTCTGCAGCTCACTCCCGGCGGAGCTGCAGACTGAGGATCAGGGCAGACGGACAGGAGGGGCCTCTCACCCGGCGGCATTGTGTGCACGACGCCGGCCCCCTCCTGTGTCGGGTCCTCGGTCATAGACCGAGGACCCGACATGTTAGTCTGCCCAAAGGTAGTGCAGCACGGAGGTGTGATTAGGGTGTGCCCAGGCACACCCGGCACACCCCGTGCGCACGCCTATGCTCCCTTGTATATCTCTTACAACGCCCCTTTGTGTGTCTTACTGCCCCAGCCCCTTTGTGTCTTTTACTCTTTCCAGCTCCTTTGTGTTACATAGTTACATAGCTGAAAATAAACTTGCATCCATCAAGTTCAGCTTTCCTCACCCCCAGCCCCTCTGTCTCTTTTTCCTCTTCTCTAGCCCCTCTGTGTCTCTTTCACCCCCTGCCCCTTTGTATTTCACCCCAGGCCCTTCTGTGTGTCGCTTTCCTTCCCAGCCCCTCTATGCATCTTCCTCAGCCCCAGGTCCATCTATTTGTCTTTCTCCCCCCTCATGTCCCTCTGTGTGTCTTTCTCCCCACTCAGGCCTCCCTGTGTGCCACTCTCCCCTCCGTGTCCCTTAGTGTTCCTCTGCCTTTCATGTACCTTAGTGCTCCTCTCCCCTCCCCTTCCTGTTCATTAGTGGTCCTCTTCCCTGTCCCTGTCACGGCCCCCAGCTCGTGGTCGCACCCAATCGGTGCGACTACGCTGAGAAATTACTTGTGCAGCAGCGAGCCGGGAACCATATAGTTGGGGCGTCTGTCCCCTTCACACGCGGGAGCCAAGATAGTGCCGACCGCGAGGTTGCATCCATTTGTAGCCCCGCCTCCAAAAGTCACGCAAACATGCGTGTGACGTCACAACGTCGATGCACACGCACTTTCTGGGGTCAGAGGCCAAGCTCTGACCAATCACAGCCTAAGGAGGATTATTTAAACCCCAGAATACCTTAGCTCATTGCCCTGTCATGGTTTCCGTTCCTGGTTTCCGAGAGTTTTTCTGATCTTGTTATTGATATTCTTGGTATTTGACTTTGGCTATTCCTGACTATTCTAATTTCTGGTTTCCCGGACTTGGCTTTCCTATCGATCTTATGTATTTCCGTCTCCCTTGACCTCGGCTTTCCCTTGACTTTTTTCTCTATTTTTCAGCGTATTAACCCGGCCATTCTAATGACCAGTTTACATTCTGTCTGGTTTTCTATTCTATGTAGCGGTTATATAGTTCTGCGTGTTGGATCATATAGTTGTTGTGACAGTCCCTTAGTGTTCCTCTACCCTCCCCTGTCCCTTAGTGTTACTCTCCCCCCCTTACCGGTCTCTTAGTGTTTGTGACAGTAATCACTGTCACTGGTCATGTAAAACAGACACTATTTCTGGGTCCCCAGATTCCTTTTGTGTGTTGGCCAGCCTGTGCCCATTATTTGTGCAGGGTATGTATTGCTTGTCTTTGCCTCTCCTCCTCCCCATTTTTCCTGTCCTATTGTTTAACCAGCAGGGCGTTGTTCCAGGGACACTGCCAGTTTAAACTAGCTGCCCTGTCCCTCCTCAATCTCCCATCAATCTTTGCTATTGTCTGACCCCACCCTTCCTTGTACTGTAGTTCTCTATGTACCTTATTGTATGTAAATGAGGCTGTTGGGGGGCTTAAAATATGTGTGCTATGTCTATTAAATTTGTTCTTTTAACCTTCACCAATCAACGTCTGGTGTTTGGTAAAAGAGCTCTGATTACTGCTCTGCTAATGGAAAGGGTGTCCAGGGCTATAATCCTAGTAGCCTGGTCCAGGGTGGACAAGCCCCTCAAAGATCCCAGTCAAGCATCTGTAACTAGGTCTGAAGTGCTCCAGGGTCCCTGATAGCTACGAGGAAGTGGACATGGCAGAGGTACTCGGTTGGAGTACTGGAGCGCCGTCACGTGTTCTTCTCCCCTCTCCCTTAGTGTTCTTTTTCTCTTCCCTCCCCTTACCCGTCTTCGTGCCCACCCATTCCCCTTAATGTTCCTTTCTCTAGAAAAGAAACTTACTATAAGGAATAACAATTAATTACAGATGATACACTGAATATTATGTTCTAATCTAGAAAATATAGATTATCAGGAACTCTTAAGGGTTAACAGTAAAGAAGTTAAATCCTATGATTCAAACTGTCCACCCCCTGGGTGTGGAATGTTGTTTAACATGCCGCACCACTTTCTGAGAAAAGACAAACATTAAGTTTCGTTTCTGGCTGCTGCTTTCAGTGATGGCATCTGCTGATCTGAGAGAGGAGTTGACCTGCTCCGTCTGCCTGAACATTTATACAGATCCTGCCATATGGACATAGCTTCTGCTGTGTCTTCATTGAGAATGTGCTGGACTGGACACACAGGCATAATACTTCTATAGCGCTCACACATTGTTGTTGTTTTGTCAATACTATAAAATGTTCGAGACCACCCTCTCCCCACATTTGCTAGCAACATTCCAACATATGATCTCTACAACAAATGCCCCATCTGACATGCTAACTGCTCACATCACGACTCTTCCCAAACCGGGGAAAACACCAGACAGAGGTCAGAATTTGCATCCTATGTCATTATTAAATACAGATATTAAGATTTTTGCAAAAATACTTTCAAACAGACTGCCCTTAATACTACACACTATTATTAATGATGATCAAGTGGGCTTCATACGAGGGAGACAGGGGATGATAGAACAAGAAAGATACTGAAACTGCTTCATACGCTGCATGGAGGGGGGGGAGGATAGTGTATTCCTCTCACTTGACGCTGAAAAAGCATTTGATCAGTTGCATTTGATCCTCTACGCTGTCTTAAAGAAGTTTGAAATCCCACAAATGTTCATGGCGGTGGTCGGTGCCTTATACAGTAACCCAGAAGCAGAGGTGGCCAACAGCGAGTTTGCCAACAAGCTATTTCTGATCTTAAATGGATCCAGACAGGGGTGCCTGCTATAACCCCTGCTGTACGTGCTGGCCCTAGAGCCCCTTGCCTCTACTATTCGGGATAGCTCGGACGTACATGGTATAAAAATGCATGATCAGGAATACAAACTCACGGTTTTTGCGGATGATGTCCTCCTCACTATGACGAAACCACACATCTCACTACCGGCATTCACCACACTGCTACGCCACTACAGCCGATGCTCAGATTACAAATTGAATGTACACAAAACACAGGCCATGGGGATCAGTATCCCAAAGGAGACAATACGGGGATTAAAAAATAACTACCCATTTGATTAGAGAACAATCTAACCTTCTTAGGCATTACATTTACACAGCACACACAACAACTATATAAAGCAAATTATCTTAAACTACAAGCAGACATTAAAGACAAGTGAGATCATGGCAGGTAAATTCCTCTCCTGGCCGGGACGCATCGCTCCAATCTAAATGGTTATTATTCCCAAATTGCAGTATCTTTACCGAACTCTAACAATTGCCATCCCAGCCTCCTACCTCAAGGATACCCAAAAATGTATAAACAACTTCATATGGGCAAACAAAATCCCACAAATAGCTGAACCCACACTCTATAACAAATTCACCCACAGAGGACTGAACCTCCCCAATATAACATTTTACTGCCAAGCGGCAATTAGCTCCATGGTGCAGGCACAAACACAACACCACAATGAGTACGCATGGAAGAAGTAGCTACGCAGGGGCATGCCATCTTGACATTACTTTGGTTACTGTAACAAGAACCCGCTGTAGTTGCAGTAGTTGTGGTGGTTTTTCCCTTCCCTACAGTGATTATGGTGTGTTTCTCCTTTCTGATTTTTTTTATTGCAATAAAGGACACGTTCCTGGACTTCATTTTCTCCTTTGTCATTGCTGGATTTTATATGCCCTGTTGTGTTCATTAGCTGGTTCGGTAAATTAATACTTATTTCGAAGAGGATTATATTATTCAAGTAGCCAAACAAAGTGTCGAATGACCGACCACCCTGCATGTGGAGTGTGCTGCTGGTTAACCACCCAGAAGCTGTGGTTAACCGCAGCCTAATTGACAAAAGGCTTGGTGGTCGTCATTTGTATGAATGAACATGACTTCCACATTCCGTGCATTCGGCTAAATCCACATGAACAGGGAGAACAATCTACCGAACGAGACGCATCTAATGGAGTAATGCATGAACAGATCCGTTCGTAGAAATTATACATTATGTGAATGAGAAGATAGACTGGTCGCACAACCTAATTCTCTGAAACTCTTTTGGGCATGAAATCAAGCGTGCGGTCGGTCAAATGTGACTTTCACAGAATTCGGGAACCCCTGCTCTGATCTGGGTGATTTTTTGGATATGTTGTTCGCCCAGATCAGAGCTATCCAGGTGTTTCTGAACTTTGGGTAAAAATTTTCTGCCTGTGAATAATTAAATTATTCCATTAGCTATCTTAATTATATCACAGGCAGAGGCAGAGGCGGCTCTAGACTTTATGAGGCCTTAGGCGAAATGCAAACATGAGGCCCCACTAACAAAAAAGTGTCACATATACACATTGATTCACTGTCTACCTGTGTATGTGCCTGAGAGTGTGTCTGACAGAGAGTATCCTTGTGTGTGCGAATGTATGTCTCTGTGAGCATGTTTGCGTTTTTGTCTGAGACCCTATGTGTATGGGGTAGCTGATGGTGAGAAGGAGCGGGGGGTGTGATGGTGAGAGGGAGCGGGGGGTGTGATGGTGAAAGGGAGCGGGGGGTGTGATGGTGAAAGGGAACGGGGGGTGTGATGGTGAAAGAGAGCGGGGGGTTGATGGTAATGTGAGAGGGAGCGGGGGGGATGGTAATGTGAGAGGGAGCGGGGGGGGATGGTAATGTGAGAGGGAGTGGGGGGTGATGGTAATGTGAGAGTGAGGGGGGTTAATGTGAGAATGAGAGGGGGTAATGTGAGAGTGAGTAATGTGAGATTGAGAGGGGGGTAATGTGAGTGAGAGGGGGGTAATGTGAGTGAGAGGGGGGTAATGTGAGTGAGAGGGGGTAATGTGAGTGAGAGGGGATAATGTGAGAGTGGGGGGCTAATGTGAGAGTGGGGGGCTAATGTGAGAGTGGGGGGGCTAATGTGAGAGTGGGGGGCTAATGTGAGAGTGAGTAATGTGAGAGTGAGAGGGGGTTAATGTGAGAATGAGAGGGGGTAATGTGAGAGTGAGTAATGTGAGAATGAGAGGGGGCAATGTGAGAGTGAGTAATGTGAGATTGAGAGGGGGTAATGTGAGAGTGAGAGGGGGTAATGTGAGAGTGAGAGGGGGGTAATGTGAGAGTGAGAGGGGGGTAATGTGAGAGTGGGGGGCTAATGTGAGAGTGGGGGGGTAATGTGAGAGTGGGGGGGCTAATGTGAGAGTGAGTAATGTGAGAGTGAGAGGGGGTAATGTGAGAGTGAGAGGGGGTAATGTAAGAGTGAGAGGGGGGTGATGTGAGAAGGAGGGGGTGATGGTGAGTGGGGGAGGCTGAGGGTGGTGACGGAGGGTTATGCTGAGGGTAGTGATGCTGAGGGTGGTGGGGGGTAATGCTGAGGGTGGTGAGGGGTAATGCTGAGGGTGGTGAGGCTGAGGGGGGTGGGGGGTGAGGCTGAGGGGGGTGATGCTGAGGGGGTGAGGGGGGTGATGCTGAGGGTGGTGGGGGGAGTGATGCTGAGGGTGGTGATGTTGAGGGTGGTGGTGGGTGGTGAAGCTGAGGGTGGTGAGGGGTGATGCTGAGGGTGGTGGGAGGTGAGGCTGAGGGTGGTGGGGGGTTATGGGGGATGGTGAGGCTGAGGGTGTTGGGGGGGTGAGGCTGAGGGTGAAGGGGTAATGGTGAGGGTGGTGGGGGTGAGGCTGAGGGTGGTGGGGGGTGAAGCTGAGGGTGGTGGGGGGTGAAGCTGAGGGTGGTGGGGGGTGATGGTGACGGTGGTGGGGGTGTAGCTGAGGGTGGTGGGGGTGAGGCTGAGGGTGGTGGGGGGTGATGGTGGGGAGGGGTGATGGTGAGGGTGGTGAGGGGTGATGGTGGTGGGGGGTGAGGCTGAGGGTGGTGATGGTGATGGTGGGTGATGGTGGTGGTGGGTGAGTGATGGTGACGGTGGTGGGGGTGAAGCTGATGGTGGTGGTGGGGTGAAGCTGAGGGTGGTGGGGGTGAGGCTGAGGGTGGTGGGGGTGAGGCTGAGGGTGGTGGGGGTGATGGTGGTGGGGGGTGGGGGTGATGGGTGGTGATGGGGGTGAGGCTGAGGGTGGTGGGGGGTGATGGTGAGGCTGAGGTGATGGTGGTGGGGGTGAGGCTAAGGGTGGTGGGGTGATGGTGGTGGGGGGTGAAGCTGAGGGTGGTGGGGGTGATGGTGGTGGGTGAGGCTGAGGGTGGTGGGGGGTGATGGTGGTGGTGGGGGGTGAGGCTGAGGGTGGTGGGGGTGATGGTGGTGGGGGGTGAAGCTGAGGGTGGTGGGAGGTGAGGCTGAGGGTGGTGGGGGGTGAGGCTGAGGGTGGTGGGGGGTGATGGGGAGGGAGAGCCTACCTTTCCCTGGTGGTCCAGTGGGCTCCCTGGTGGTCCGGTGGTCACTGCTCCCGGTCTGCAGCTCCACAGAGCTGCAGACCGTGTAATCTCGCGAGATTTCAGAGCGTTGCCGTGGTAACCCGCGGCAACGCTCTGATTGGCCAATTCTCGCGAGTCACATGGTCTGCAGCTCTGCACACTGCGGAGCTGCAGACCAGTGTCTGCGGTGGCTGGCCGGGCAGCCAGGAGGGGCCTCGCACCCGGCGGCATACCGGCAAGCCGCCGGGCCCCCTCCTGGTGTCAGGTCCTCGGTCACTGACCGAGGACCTGACACACTCTGCCAACAGGTGGTTTAGGCGGCCGCGAGGCCCCCGCCAGCGCGAGGCCTTAGGCGGCCGCCTAAACCGCCTAATTAGAGAGCCGCCTCTGGGCAGAGGGGAGGGATTGCTGACTGTATGTAGGAGTGTTATAGTAACAATTATTGTTCCTATTGGTTTGTGTTCCTTTTGTCCCTATGTCTCATCAGGTCCAGGGGGTGTACCTCTGGCCTACAAAATGTGTATAAAAGAAATGCATTTTGCTCAATAAACCAGACCTTCTTACCCTCAACTCACAGCCTTGTCTCGTGTTGTAGGGAACAGCTATAACTGCTATATCACTGCTAGCTTGTGTAATAGCTCCCTTCAGCTACACTAGCTCTCCAGGATATCGGGTTGGAACCCTGCAGCGCTCTCCATCTATGGGAAGGAGGATGTCCAGATGGTAGATACCCTCACTCTATAGGGGTAACCATGTATAGGTAATGGAAATGCACATGATCCCTCGTCCTGGAATCCTGGGTGCAATAGAAGCTGGTTAAGCCCCAGTACCAAGGGACCAAATATCAGATTTAAATGTAGAAAAGAATCCAGGCACTCCAAAGTATTCCAACAGATAGGCAATTTTATTGGACCCAAGTACCAAAAAACAATGTTTCGACCCCTTAGGGCCTTTATCAAGCTACTGAAACACATAACTTACATACAATATATAGGTGTATACAACAATCAACAAGTGAAAAAACATGTGAAATGTTACAATTAGTTAATTACATAATCACTCAATAATCATGAAAGCAGTGTCACAATATAATCATCTCTCCAATGATTGTCTAACATATTAGGGGTGTCACACCATGCAATGGAACTCCACCAATCAAATAAGAAGGTTAATTAACTACTTAACTAGATACTAATTAAAAGAAATTTGTTTCAAAAAGGTTAAACAATTTAAATAAATTGGAAGCGCCAAAACACTTACATTTCCGGATCGGCTGTGTGAATCAAGTCACATGATTACATTTGACGTGGCACGCACGTCCCGTTGCGCCAATCACATGGTCGTGCTGGACTAAAGTTATTAATGCGCATGCGCAACACACAAATATTTGACAATTATATTTTCATTATATCCACTAAAGGAAGCATTAGCTAAGTAAGATGGACCTGAATACCATTGCAGTGTGACAACCTCATTGATGGATAAAATGTACAAAATAAAATTACAAAATTATTAATTAAGATTTAATTATAGATCATAATACATCTGTAACTTGTTACATTGATACAACAGTACAATGGGTAACCTATCTCGTATTATCACAAATAATATATACATATACTAATCTTTTTACTAATCTTTTTAATCAGTTTAATCACTTTAAACTTGATATGAAAGATATCACCAATATAATAAATAAAAATAAATATAAGGGGGGCGGAGTCTGACCGCCAAGCTGCAAAGACGTGTGGGGACGGAGCTCCTGCTGGGCGACCCGAAACTAGGGCAATATAGCCGGCTATACGGCCCAAAGACCCAACAGAGTGCACTACCCACGTCGGGGGTGCACCGGGGAACCGGGGGATACCTTTCTGGAGCCTGTTGGAGCCTGCTGGAGCGCACAGACCGGGCCGTACCCCGAGGCCTACAGGAGTTGGAGCTGGGGAGAGGCGGCCGCTCTCTACAGCACCATATAACACACCAGGCACCCCAAGAATCGATTACGAGCTCCTACCCCCCCCCCCCTGGACTGGCGGGGGTCATCCCGGTCCCAGCTAGACAAGCGGACAAACGGCGCAAAGCAAGCAGAGATAACTGGCAGTAGCAAAAGACTGCCGGGGCTTATCCAAGATGGCTTCCCGACGAAAGCAATGCAAGCAGAACGTGGGCGCCCAAGCCCACACGCACCCCATGGAGGCCCTGGACCGGCTCTGCTCAACCCTCTGTAGGATGCTGTGAGACAGGGGTATGTCCTACCTCCATGCCGCTCGGACGGTGGTCTCATGGATTCGCCCGGTGACCCGCCGACGCCTCTATGGAACCCCACTAAGGGCCTTCGGAGCAGCCGCCCGACCACGTAAGCCCCGACACACAGGAGGGCGAGAAGTGGAGCTTGCCGATCCAGGCACATACACCTACCTCTGTCAGCGCGGTAGGGAGGATGCCAAGCAGCCCCAAAGGCCCTGCAACACGTCAAAGCAAGGCACTTTGGACAAACGAGCCACCATATGGCGACCCAAGGCTGGAGACAACTGCCACTTGGCGACACAGGAGGCACCCCAGATACACCGAGCCAGGACCAAACACCCACTGAGGGAATCCAACTACCCTGCAAATGGGTCTGGACTGTGTCTGACAGCCATGGGCATAGGCTGAGTAGAACAAACACAAGGGGACACTAGATATGTCAGGGCAATGAGCTGCTGCTCCCTCTTACACTCACAGCTCTGATATAAAATACCAGCATGTGTTCTGATATCCTGTTTTTTGCTTATACTAATATAACACCCACTTGTTTAGAATCCTTAATCCCTTAGCCTGTGTGATCTAAGCAAACAACCTTAATGTTTATGTTGCTCCTGTTGGATCAATCATATACTGTGCTTTGCCAGCACAGTGACTCTCTCTACCCATAGATTCAGCAGGGGGCACCAGCCCCTCATGACTCATCTCCCACCCAATACCCTGGTATAAACCGTAGCCATATTGTGATGCCCAACACAGCGATGCCTAACACGAACACCTGCATTCGCGGGAACCCACTTAGCTCTAGTGGTTAAATGCTTGTCTAGTTGTCAACCCTCCTAAGTTTAAAACTCTGACATAATCTTGTTCGCTAAGCATGATTGACTACATTACCTACTTTTAGTCTAATCTACGGGCAATTTACATGTTTTTTTCCGTATTCTATGCTAATGTAATGCCTTACTATGACTACGCTTGTTATCTTATACAAAAAAAATGTGCAGTACATCTTGACCTTATTTGTCTACCACTATCAGTATAACTTTTGTCATAAGTCATAAAGTCAATAAGAAAGCTTGTAACCTAACACTGCACGCAAAAATAAAGAATTAAAAAAAAAATAAAAAAAAAATAAAAAAATAAAATAAAATAATAATAAGATAAAAAATGAAAAAATAAAATAAAAATTAAAACATAAGAAATAGAAAATGCAACATGTAAACAGCAATAAAAAATACAATATACAAAGCTCTGATAAAAAAAGATTTTGGTGAAAAAAAGGATTTATTCTATGAAATAGGATTTATTTCATGAAATTTAAAATATACTATAACCCCATAATATGTAATACTATAATCTATATTATACATAGAACAACTGCTGTGGTGAATATTTAGTATAAGTGAAAAAGATCACCAAAAATATAAAAATGTTGAGACAAGTTTATTAGATGCACCATTGGAAATAAATGCAATGGTTTCAATAATAACCATGTAAAGTGTTAACCATGAAAACCACGAGGTGATCTGATAAAGACGTCTTATTAACCCATAACATGTAATGGAATTTAACTAAATTTAATGGTATATACCATCTCAATAAATATTAATGTAAATATACTATCGTTTTATTAGAGTACTGTCCCCTCGTTAATAAAGGATCTATCAAAATGTTACTTGTTATTGTCAAGATGTTTATGTCATTATTAGTATTGATTTTATTTTAATTACATTAGAACTAAAATGTGAATGAAAGGTTAAGGAGCAGACCTTAACATTCATAATGGCTAATTGCAAAATATTTAAAAGTCTCCTATCAAATCAAAACAAATAATTGTGTACATGATTATCCACAGACCATCCTATGGATGAAAATACATAAGAATTCTGAGAGACAATCTTTAAGTATGTGCTCAATAGAGATTCTTTTCTATAGGGGTAACCGTCACATATATCAAAACACCTCAGAAGGAACCCAAAAAAGGTTCCAATGCTACCTACAACTGTCTTGACCATCAACATATGGGACACTTGTAGACATATACATAGCACTCAGGACCCATACTCCCTAGCCATGCCAATCTCTGCACTGAGATCTACCATCTCAGACTTCAACCATAAAATATGGGACAGGCACCATAACCGGTTTCTGTCTCAACTGTTCCAAAATAATACTCTTATTGATTTTCGCACCTTATCTTTTTCCTAACGTCCAAGCGGCAGTCAAAGCAAGTGGGATGTAGTTACCCATTTATCACAGGACAGGTAGCATTGAAAAGATTAAATCAACAAAATGCAGTCCCCACCCACAGTCTCATTCCCTTTTAGCCTTATAAAGGGCAACTCCACCCTGAGCTCCCCAGTATATAACAAGCTGGGAGAAGGATATAGATTTACATTTTTTTATCTATATGATAAAGGGAGGGAAATCATGATTGCCGCTTGGACTATGGAAAAATAATTTTAAGGCAAGTAAAATGTAAGGTTTTTCCAAACGTCCAAGTGGGATGATATAGCAAGATAAAACACAGGGCGGGAACAATTTCACCTAGAGAACTGTGGAATATGGCTCCTGAATCACAAAGAATACCATCCCTAGCTGATGGGACAGTCTTCTGGAACACCAGTATTAACCCCTTAAGGACACATGACGTGTGTGACACGTCATTATTCCATTTTATTCCAGAAGTTTGGTCCTTAAGGGGTTAAAGGGACTCTGCAGTTGTCCAGCGTCATTTAAAACACTTTTCGTGTTCTAAGAAGACGGTAGTCCCTCTAGTGGCTGTCTGATAGACAGCCACTAGATGAGGACTTAAAGGGACACTATAGTCACCTGAACAACTTCAGTTTAATGAGGTTGTTCAGGTGAGAACTATAGCTCCCTGCAGCTTTTCTCATGTAAACACTGTATTTTCTGAGGAAATACAGTGTTTACACTGAAAGCTAGGAACACCTCCAGTTGCAGTCACTCAGAGTGAACCCAAGGGACTTCGGAGTTGATGGAGGCATAATATGCCTCCATCCACTCAGATCTGCTGTCAGCAGAGCACAGGGCAGCACTATGCACAGCATCCTGTGATTCAGTATCTCCTCCCTCTGCATGCAGACACTGAACTTTCCTCATAGAGATTCATTGATTTAATTCATCTCTATGAGGAGATGCTGATTGGCCAGGGCTGTGTTTGAACCATGCTGGCTCTGCCCCTGATCTGCCTCTTTGTCAGTCACAGTAAAACCTATGGGGAAGCACTGTGATTGGATCAGGCTACCCCATGTCAGCAGACTGCTTGTTTTTCTGAGTCCAACAGCATGCAGATTTACAGATTCAGATTTTTACTATATTTATGGAGGTATGAGTGGCTCATGGGGGCTAGATGGTGGTTTTAACACTATAGGGTCAGGAATACATGTTTGTGTTCCTTACCCTATAGTGATCCTTTAACCCTGCAAGGTAATTATTGCAGTTTTATATAAACTGCAATAATTACACTTGCAGAGTTACGGGTGGTGGGAGTTGACACCCAAACCACTCGAATGGGCAGAAGTGGTTTGGGTACTGTAACGGAACGTTTCGCTCATCAGAGAATAAAAAACGTTTAGACGATATTCCCCTTCCAGCTAGACAAGCAGCTACTGCAAGCACCAACCTCCCGAACTGCAAACTACACGAATCTTCCAACTCCCGAACTGCACACACTTGAATTCCCCAATTTCCCGAACTGGAAACACACGAACACTGGAATAGCTGAACAGGAAAAGCATACAATCCGCTTACACTCCTGGCAATCAGCATACCATCCAATTTCCCCCAAGAATGAGACGACACTTCACTTTGAGGGTTAAAACAGGAATTCCCTGTACTGTCACATACAGTCTCTTTCATTCCCAATCCACAAACATAGTACAGCCCACAGGGCGTTACAGAACAACCAATCAATCCGTACAATACACACAGATACTCCCACACAAAATCCTCCCCTTTGCCTGTGATATGATTACTGAACACTATGGGTAATCTCATTATCACCGGCAGAGGAATACAGTTTTTACACAATATTTATAACTTCTAAAATATACATGTCACAAACATAAAACATACCTTTTCATAATCAATCCATTCAGGGGAAAAACATATTAAAAAATGGCACGAATCAGACCAGGGGTTCAAAAGTTAGCAAAAGTATTAATAAAACCCACTGCCCGCATGGCTTTCCGGCCCAAACCAGTTTCAGAGTCTTCTATCCTGGAGATAATTGAGAAGTAATCCAATTATCTCCAAGGACAGAGGCAAAACTCCATTAAGCACATGGCAGTAAATAGACAGTAAAATACAATAAAATACACAAGGTTACATTTATTACATACAATACAGACATTCTACATATCCCCAGATAGCTTAGATCTGAGCGCACATTATTACCGGATTGCGCTCAGACCACATACATACAGTTCAATCGCCATGGAGCCAAAGTCTTTCATACAGTCTTTCAGTATACGGCTGGGCTCCATGCATAGGCGTGCACAGCCTATAGCATTAGGGTGTGCATATTATATATATATATATATATATATATATACACACACACACACATATATATATATACACACACACATACAACAAGAAAAGTCCTGAGAGTGCTATCTTAATTTCCTTTTTTTTCACATATACATACATACACACACTCATATATACAAAATCTCAAACCCCTTATATACACTCTCTCTATAGCTCTTGTACATGGAAGTGCATACAAACACACACACACCCACTACAATTCCTAGTCACACATAGTACACCACAAACAGACCTTTTTACACACAGACTACACCACAAACAGCTCCCTTTCACTTTAATCTGTTTGTGTACCAGAAAACTCTGAACAGCTTCTGTGGCTTTTGTGAGCAATCACATTGTGTGTGAAAAGGTGGCTGCTTTGATAAGTGCCTGCCTGATAAAATATACAAACTGTATATATCCAGGTCTTCAGCCCATCAAGCCTCCCCTTTGCAACACGTATGCTAAATGCAATTTGTCAAACTTCACATTTTCATGCAAGAGACTCTAACTTGGGCTCATTATGAGAATGAGCACACAGATCTCACTTACAAACAGGTTAAATATATATATAAAACCCAAACTACAATACTCCTTTAGACAGTAGAAAAATCTCCATCACCATGTACACTTGTAAGGAAGAGACTGTGGGCAAAAAAATATAAAGATGTTCTTTTCACAGAATAATGAATCATATGCTTATAAAACACAGCAACTTATCTTTAAAAGAGTTTCACACTAAATGTCAGGTATTTTGAGAACCTGTTGCATAGGGATCACATGTGATCTAGTTTCCTCAAAATCTCACTCAAATCCTTGCCCAGCTAAGTATTTACATAACATTGAGGTACATAATTCATGTTATCTAATAAATAATTCTAATTTCTCACAGTCTGTTGCAGGAAACCAAAGAGCATTTAATTACACAAAGAAAAAAAACAACAATTTGTTTGAGATGCATACACAATTTATCTTACGAAATAGCGTGCCTTATCTTTAAAACAACCTTGTAAAAGTAAATCTCTTTTTAAAAGGACAGACTGAGCTGAACTTTAATTCCGCATTACATCTGTGCTTACCTGGTCCTGAGAGCTCCTCTCTCTTTCCTCCCACGCGGCCGTCTGCAAAGAGCGCTGGGAGGAAGTGATGTCATCACGTGTGACCTCACTTCCTTGCAGCGCTGGGAGGGGAGGGAGAGAGGGACATCTCCACCGGCGGGCAGCAAATGGGGGCATAGCATTGTCCTAAAATTAAGGTGGACCCACAAAATGTGAGAATGTCTGGGCAATCTGGGACACGTGGGCACCCTACATTAGGGGGTGCCCAGGCACACCCGGCGCACCCCGTGCGCACGCCTATGGCTCCATGGCATAGCTATCTGGGGTAGCATGGCTTTAACAGTCCGCAGAAAGGCACAAACCAGGGAAAAAGAACAGGGGTCATAGTCTAAAGGCAAGAGGCGGGCAAGCAGCCCCCTCCAAGTACACGTGGCGACAGTGGTGTATCCTGGTTTTGTGCTGCCCTAGGCAGAACAAAACTCAGGCGCCCCCCCCGCGCGCCACCCCCACCCAACCTTTACCCCGCCCCGCATTCTAAATACACACACACACATTCACTGACAGATACGCATACACTAGCTAACAGAAACACACTCGCTAACAGAAACACACACACTAATAGACAAACTCACACTCAGTAACAGACAAACTCACACTCAGTAACAGACAAACACACTCACTAACAGACACTCACTAACAGACACACACTAACAGACACACACTAACAGACACACACTCACTCACTAGCAGACACAAACTAGCAGACACACACTCACTAACATACACACACACTCACAGGCAAACACACACAATAACAGACACACACAATCAGACACACACACACACACACACACACACACACAGGCAAACACACTAACAGACACACACACTAACAGACACAGACACCCACACACACTAACAGACACACACACACTCACTAACAGACACACACTCACTAACAGACACACTCACTCACTAACAGACACACACACACTCACACTCACTAAAAGACACACCACACACACACACTCACTAACAGACACTCACACTCACTAACAGACACACACACACACACACACACACACACTAACAGACACACACACACTCACACACACTCACTAACAGACACTCACACACACTAACAGACACACACACACTCACACTCACTAACAGACACACACTCACACTCACTAACAGACACTCACATTAACACTTTTTTTTTACTTTAACCCCCCCCCAGCCTCCTTACCTTTGGGAATGCTGGGGGGGGGGGCTTCTTTTTTCCCTGGTGGTCCAGTGGCTTTTTTTTTTTTTACTTTAACCCTCCCCAGCCTCCTTACCTTTGGGAATGCTGGGGGGGGGGGCCTTCTTTTTTCCCTGGTGGTCCAGTGGCTTTTTTTTTTTACTTTAACCCCCCCCCCCCCAGCCTCCTTACCTTTGGGAATGCTGGGGGGGCTTTCTTTTTTCCCTGGTGGTCCAGTGGCTTTTTTTTTTTACTTTAACCCCCCCCAGCCTCCTTACCTTTGGGAATGCTGGGGGGGGGCTTCTTTTATCCCTGGTGGTCCAGTGGCTGCTGGGTGGTCGGGCGGCGCTGCTGGGCGGGCGGCGAGGGAGCACTTCCTTTGAGCTGTCTGCTCAGCTCCCTCGCGCGCCGCACAGTGAGGCTGGGAGGCGGAGCCGGAATATGACGTCATATTCCGGCTCCCAGCCTCACTGTGTGGCGCGCGAGGGAGCTGAGCAGACAGCTCAAAGGAAGTGCTCCCTCGCCGCCCGCCCAGCAGCGCCTCCCGACCGCCCAGCAGCAGCCCAGCATGTCTGTTAGCCGCAAGGCTAACAAGACATATGCCTTGGGCATTTGGGGGGCGGCTTTTTTTGCCGCCCCCTGGAAAATGCCGCCCAAGGCAAATGCCTTGTTTGCCTCGCGGCTAATACGCCCCTGCGTGGCGAGGTCGGTTTCGCCACAGGTACCTTATTCGTATCTGTGGGGTAAGACACTACACACAGAGTATAATCAGCTCTTCCAGAGCCCAAATCCAAATGTGAAAAAAAAATTTCATTTAAATATGCATATAAATGAAAATTAACACTTATACAGACATAACCAAAGATTTGGAGGAAACTTATACTCTCTACAGGTTTAAGAATAGAGAAGGGCAATTGCTCGTTATTCATATTCGCACTGGTGGCACATAAGGGATTTGGATTAGTATATTTTGTCACTTATACAGACAAACATACATATATATGAAAAATGTATTTCCTGGCTAATCATGGCAGCATCACTTATGCAGTCACAGGACAGGAATTAATTAGATTAGACTGATAGCTATAAAGAGTCCCTTCTCCCCTTACACCACAGTCTTTTTTCCTGTCCTGTAGCTGGTTCTACAGGACTTAAAATACTTTCCTTTTTTTGGCCACCTTCCTGCGTTTGTCGTGGGTTCTTTCCAAATTAAGTTCAGCCTCTCTTCATTTGGTGACCCCAGTAAACAGCCTACAAGAGCAGGACTAACTGGCTTAGGTTCAGTGTAAGCACTGAACTGCTACGTGGGATATGTATGGTGCTCTGAGGGAGACACGTCTGCAAGGTAAATGGGGTTAGACCGCCTTAAAAATTCCCCTTGTGCATTACCTCTATAAATTGGGGCCAAAAATCCCCCTAATAAGACAGCTCTTTGGGATCCATACTTGTATAGGGGTTACTCGCTTGGAAGGAGCCCCCTGGGGACTCTTTTTCCTCTGCTAGGTTACCTGAGTTGTCTTCCCCTGAGAAGGGGTTAGGTTAGACCACTGGGGTCTTTTGTTCTTTTCAGCCACAGGTTCCTCATTTCGAGCGCTGGAACTCTGCATGCGTTCCAACGGGCGGAAGTGACGTTTGCGGCTACCCCCGCATGACCAGAAATGATTTGGTGGGGATCGCGTGGGTATGACGCAAACGGTTTGTAACGCATGGCATGCATTCCAGCGCTCTGTGCATACACGGCACCGGCGTTTCCTCTATTTAAATTCACCGTGGGCTGGGGTTCGCTGTGTGCCTACTAGAGCATCTGATGGTGTCCTCAGTACACTACTTCAATCACCTTATTTGAGAGCATTGAAGCTAGTGATCTCCTGTTCTTCTGGCTTCTTGGATTTGTTTTCCTTGCCTGAAGGTATGCTTTTATTATTCTGACAGTTTTTTCTTTGCCTTTCAGTGTTTGCTTATGCATTTGATAGATTATGTTTTTTAGTATTTTACATATTCTATTGATCTTACATTGTAGTTTGGATTCTCCCTCTGCAAGATCCCTCTCTAGAAAACATAGGTGAGCCAACTACTTTTTTTTTTATTAGGGGTGTAACACACCACCTCTCTTCCAGGTAGGATTTTGTCACAGATCTTGTAACCACAGCCTTCTAGGGTAATGAAAGTCCAGGACACATCCAGCTCTGTTTTTCAGATTTATTTGGTGAAATATATATACAGGTGTTTCAAAAGTGAAAAATAAACAAAACAAATTTCCTTGCTCTTGCTTGAGCACTTGCTATGCACAGCAAATCCCTATCTGGAATTGGGTGGCTTTCCCACTTGCCAGTTTACAAAAAACTATAACTTCAAAACACCATTCCTCTGGCTTTTCCTCCTCACTCTGCAGCATGCTGATCCCTTCTTTTTAAAAGCTTGCTAGCTAATTGATCAGATACAGGTGAGGTGCAATTAGACATAAGTGGTACTACTAAGCAAAATAAAAGTCCTGGTTCGACTCTTACATAGCAGCTGGTGCTATTGGAGCACTGGCCCACCCTGCTCTCCAAGTGCTCCGCCCCAGGGACCCATACTGTGGTTTGCAGAGTACCAGTAATGCATCTTGCAAACCTAACATCTCTCCCTGGGACATTTAACTCTCAAACCTCAGGCTGCTGTTCAGTAAATCAGGCCTAATATATATGCCATCAACTACCAAACCACATTTCCTCTCACAGGGGTGTTAAAAAGAGCGCCAGAATTAGCCTGTAATATATGTTCATATATGGCTTTTATTTCAGCCCCAGCAAAACATTGGATTCCCCTCCAAGAAAAGCAAGGGATAAAACCAACAGATGCTTGAATTGTTTGTCTTCTACACCTCGGGGAAAGAACCTTTGCAGAGAGTGCTTATTGGAAATAGCAGATGCTTCAAATAGAAGTTCCCAACAGCACAACCTTAAACTCTGGATTTCCCAAGCTATTGCTGAGAGCTAACGGATTAAAGTGGTCCATATAAAAGATGCAGAGCAGAACCTGTGGGAGGTCTCAGATGATGGTGAGGAGGAAGTGGAATATACCTCCAGGTCTTTTGACTCCAAGTCTATTGATAGGCTGATTACCCTTATCAGGGACACTCTTAGTCTCACGGAAGAGAAGTCAGAGTTGAGAGAGGCTGACAGGTTCTTTGAGGATCTAAAGCCTAATAGGTCAACATTCCCAGTGAATTCTTCAATTAGGGACACGATCCTTCAAGAATGGAACAAGCCGGAAACAAAATCCACCTTAAAGAATAAGTTCACAAGGATCCAATCTCCCACCCTCATCCAGAACCCCTCAAGTTGGGGGTGTGGGTTTTAAAAAAGAAAGACTTCGACAATTAGGCCTTCCAGAAGCAGTGGTCAATACTAGTGATGTTGCGAACACGAAATTTTCGGTTCGCGAACGGCGAACGGGTACTTCCGCAAACATTCGCGAACCGGCGAACCGCCATTGACTTCAATGGGCAGGCGAATTTTAAAACCCACAGGGACTCTTTCTGGCCACAAAAGTGATGGAAAAGTTGTTTCAAGGGGACTAACACCTGGACTGTTGCATGCCGGAGGGGGATCCATGGCAAAACTCCCATGGAAAAATTACACAGTTGATGCAGAGTCTGGTTTTAATACATAAATGGCAGAAATCACCTAACATTCCTAAATCACAAGGGATATGGATTGACACCTGACATATGACATATTGACACCTTGACATATAGATTGACACCTGTCCTCAGAGACCCTGATACACACTGACGCAGAGCAGAATAGGGACTGTTCCCCCTACATAGGGTCACTAGGCAGATATGGATTGACACCTGTCCTCAAAGCCCCTGATACACACTGACAGAGCAGAATAGAGACTGCTCCCCCTACATAGGGTCACTTGGCAGATATGGATTGACACCTGTCCTCAGAGCCCCTGATGCACACGGACACAGAGCAGAATAGGGACTGTTCCCCCTATATAGGGTCACTAGGCAGATATGGATTGACACCTGTCCTAAGGATCCCTGTATTGGGGAACATTGTCGCCCAAACTAATTTATATGCCCATCAATTCCGAGCTACAAATCCGGACTCTTTTTTGGCAAAGATACACACTGTGCCAGAATGTAAAAGATTCTGGGCATTGACTATGCTGGTGGGCATCATAAAGAAGCCCTCCATCTGCTCCTACTGGAGCAGTAGCCCCATCTGCTCTACCCCCATTTACTCCCAATGTATGTCGAGGAAGAGGTATGAAATGATTCTGCATTTCATGCACTTCAGCGACAACAGCCTGTGTCCCCCTAGGGAGCATCCCCAGTTTGACAGGCTGTATAAAATCCGCCCCCTGATTACCCACTTTGCTGCCAGGTTTGCAGAGGCTTATACACCTGGAAGGAATATATGCGTGGATGAATCCCTGAAGGGAAGGCTGGGATTCAAGCAGTATGTTCCTTCCAAGTGCTCTAGGTATGGTGTAAAGATGTATAAGCTCTGTGATAGGGAGACTGGGTATACTCAGGCCTTCCGGGTGTACGAGGGAAAGGATAACCACCTTGACCCTCCAGGTTGCCCAGAACATATGGGAACCAGTGGCAAGATTGTCTGGGACCTGATATTCCCCCTGATGAACAAAGGGTACCACTTGTATACTGACAATTTTTATACAAGTGTCCCTTTGTTCAAGCTACTGTACTGTTTTGATACAGTAGCTTGCGGCACAATTAAAAAGAACAGCACAGGTTTCCCAGGACAACTTGCACGCACCCGGCTACGAAGGGGGGAGACCTCAGCTCTGCGCCAAGAGGAGCTGTTGGCAGTTAAGTACAGAGACAAGAAGGACGTCCTGTAAGCTTGTGTACTTATGCACAAAGCGTTGTACGATCAGATTACACACATGTGCCATACATGGCACATGTGTCAAGTTGCCCAACTACAATGCCGCCAACAAATTTGTTCCGTTGTCACAAACCACTTTGCCGATCTCCAGTTGCTGCGGAGTCAGCCACTTTTCCACCTGTGCGTTCAGGGCGGACAGGAGTGCTTGTCCGGTGTGACTCTCTGCTTTCAAGCAAGTCAAACACAAGACGGCGTGACACTGCCGTATCCGGGATGTGGAATAGTACCTGGGGAGCTGGGGGGTGCTGTTGATGTGGAGCAAGACGCAGCAGCAGAAGAGGACTCAGCCGAGGAGGTTATGGAAGAGGATGGAGTAGGAGGAGTAGAGAAGGTGGCAGCAGGCCTGCCTGCAAGTCGTGGCGGTATCACCAACTCCTCTGCAGAGCCACGCATTCCATGCTTGGCAGCCGTCAGCAGGTTTACCCAATGCGCAGTGTAGGTGATATACCTGCCCTGACCATGCTTTGCAGACCAGGTATCAGTGGTCAGATGGACCCTTGCCCCAACACTGTGTGCCAGACATGCCATTACTTCCTTTTGCACAATCGAGTACAGGTTGGGGATTGCCTTTTGTGAAAAGAAATTTCGGCCGGGTACCTTCCACTGCGCTGTCCCAATAGCTACAAATTTTTTTAACGCCTCAGACTCCACCAGCTTGTATGGTAAAAGCTGGCGGCTAATAGTTCGGACAAGCCAGCTGTCAGACGCTGGGCAAGGGGGTGACTTTCTGACATTGGCTTCTTACGCTCAAACATCTCCTTGACAGACACCTGACTGTGGGCAGATGAGCAGGCCTAACACACAGACGCTTGGAGACAACTAACTGCTATTCAATCTATAACAGTGAAAAAGGTTTTGGGGTTTTAAATGCACGCTATTGTGACACCAGATATGAGTGGCAAAGTACACTGACAGAGGTCGGCAGAGCACACGCTGAAGGCACGACACACCCGCTTTAAGGACACTGAAAAACTTTTTTTCTTTGTAAAAGCACGCTATAGAGACACCAGATATGAGTGGCAACTGGCAAAGTACACTGGCAGGGCTCTGCAGAGCACACGCTGAAGGCCTGACACACCCGCTTTAAGGACACTGACTGCTATTAGCTTACACTGAAAATCTTTTTTTCTTTGTAAAAGCAAGCTATAGAGACACCAGATATGAGTGGCAACTGTCAAAGTGATACCGGAGAAACTGACGGAAGCCAAGCACAGAGAGATGGACACAGGTTTCTTCAGGAAGGAAGAGATTCTTTATTCGATTCACCGAACGGGACTCAGAGGGACTAATGTCACCAAAATACAACAAGATCTGAGCCCCGGACAATAGTGTAGGCTCCTTATATAGGCATGTAACTCCTCCCATAATAAGCTCCACCCACACATACTCTTACCCAATCAATCGAACAAGAACTAACTTCCTGTTTGACCGCATGGCTTGCCCAGCGCAATGGAGGAGGGGAATACTACATCCGGTATGTATCCGTACACTACTGCTCCGTACACTACTGATTGTATCTTTTCCACGTGCAACCAACCGACCGATACACCAGTATATGCATGTACACATGCCACGTGGTAATCTCGGCCTACTAAATTTATTTTTACCGAGATTCCACCACATTTCCCCCTTTGATGCCTCTGATATTTTCACAATTCCGGAGGCATCACTTAACCATAGTTTGCATATACCTCAGGTTGCCATGAACCAGACCAGACTTTGCGATCAATGACATGAATCTCTCAACATTCCTCTTCCTGCACTGGTTCTCCCTGATTTAGAGCCTCATATCTATATACGGCCATTATCTGTGCAGCAGCCTTTCTTTCTGCCATATTTTCTATAATGCCCTGCACAGACCTAACTACCAAAGGAACAAGACATGGTAGGAGAAGACATAGCATTAAGATTAGCATGACTCCACCTACCAATGCCTTAAGTCCTCCAAACTGCTCATACCAATTACCAAACCAACTACTTGGATTATACCCTTTCCATACCTGAGTAGGCACATGCGCTAGTTTAACCATATGGCTAGTAAGCTCAGCTATTGCTTGTCCTTCATCGTCTATTTGAAGACAGCAATTGCTTAGGTTAAACTTCCCACATACACCTCCCTCTACTGCCAAAAGGTAATCCAAAGCTAATCTATTTTGGTAAACGGCTGTCCTCATCCTAGTATTATGCTTCGCTAGGAGATTGAGCGCTTGTGATGTCTCATTGGTAATTATCTTAACCACTGCCTGTAACCTTATAATACGGTTGAGCATATATATTGGGGTTCTATATCCAAAAGTACCATCCTCTGCCCATGTAGCTGGCCCATAATAATCTATAATACGCTGGGGAGGCCATTCATTATCTTCCCAGGTACCTATCTCTAGAGGGCCCCTTTTCTTCCTATGATTCACATCATATACTTTAACTCCCAAAGTCTCTCCTGTTTCAATAGGCAACAAGAAGAAGGATGGTTTGAGCATACCTAACACACATGCCCCTTCCCAGTCCTGTGGTAACTCCGAATAGGCTTTCTTACCACAGATCCAGTACAAATTTGCCGGGGCTTTCCAACTAGATGTGATAGATAGATCAAACCACACGTCCTTTAAATTGGCATAACTTGCAAACGGGTTAGGTGGTTCTGAGACATTTGAAGCCGACCACCAGGTTGTATTCTTTGTATTATCATCATAAGCTTTTTGCCCTAGACAAGTTAATTCTCCTACAGATGTATTAAACATTATTCCTTTCCTTGCTATGCAAACATAACCTATAATGGAGGTCTTTAATCGCCACTCAGATTTACCTCTAACACTCATTTGATAATCGGCTTGAGAAGATATTATTTGTTCAATTGTCTCAGAACCAGAATACATTACCTCCTTTGCTTCCCAGGGCCATTGGTCTCCCATATTAGTACCTCCACACACATAGCAGTTGGTCACACTAAGACTACCAGCAATACTCTCAGCTAGATCAATAAACAGGTTTTTAGCATTATGGGGGATCTTATTTTCTACACTCATCTCTTCATAAAAAGAATGGAAAACCTGATGAGTTTGGGATGCTACGGTATCGGTCTCTATCCCTATAAATAATATTGTCCCAGGATCCAAACCCGTCCCATATATCTGAAACCCAAATAAGTTTCCGAACTTATCTATAAATTGTTCAGGATTATTAATAAGTATATGGATTGGGTTACACTCCATAGACTTACAATATGGTTTGGTAGGCAACTTAGTAACAATCATATCCCTATCTACTGTCTGTCCCCAAGTTGCCCACCCCACACAAGACCAATATGGACAATAATTATAATCCCTATCTGGGCATTTTGGATTTACGTACTTGTTTTTACTACTGGGACAAATATACTTATCGTTAGACCCATACGTTCTCTCCCACTTAAGATCCCCGCATACATTCCATGGTTTTCTACCACTTGATATCGCCTTACATGCATCAAATAGCAGAACACCCTAAGAATGTACGGTTTCTAATACTGTTTTATTTATTAGGGTCCCCTGTGGGTCTCCATTCCGGAGGGTCAACCAAATTGTACGGGGTTGATACTCTGGATTGAAGCACTTAGGTTCTCCTACTCCTAAATGGCATACACTATAATCTATACCTAAGTATCTACACCTAGATACATATCCTTTACACTCATATTGTGAATGCCAAATAAGGGTCTGGGAAATATGATTACCTGTTTTAGTAGTCTTAATGCAAACCTCACAGCTAGGTGTGTCGGTACCTCTACCTTCCTGAATAATTAAAATCACAAAAATATACATTATCAAAAGCATTTATTTCGACGTTTTCATCCTCAGTCTTCGTCCGTGCGATGGCACCTCAGCTTCCAGGATGTAAGGGCTGAAAGGAATGGAGTTCTGCAGGTCCTCTCTTCCCTTCACAGATGTCCCTTCAAGACACCCTGGCTATGACACGTGGGTAAGTGGTCAGGCTTTATTATGGCCATCAAAACACACACTTGCTGATCTCTTTAAACACACTTGAAATCCCGATATCTCCTCGTCACTCCGACTGAGTCGTGCGCTTTAACCGGATCTTGTAGGGATTCTCTGGATCTGTTGTAGCTTGCCAAGAATCTACTGCTGCTGGTGTAACCCTGGAGTGATGAATCCACGGAGTCACTTCGGCCACCTTTATTGCTGTAGGGGTAGACAAAAAAACAACATATGGACCCCTCCACTTAGGCCCTAACGGTACACTGTTCCACTCTTTAATCCATACTTGATCTCCTGGATGATAGCTATGAACAGGGGGATAAATATTCACAGGTAATCTATCTTGTACCCATTTCTTTACCTCCTCCATAGTTTTACCCAACTCTACAACCTGCTGCCGGGTAATTCCTTCTCCCAACTGACTAAAATCGCCCCTTAAGTTACCGAGTACGGGAGGTGGACGCCCATACATGATTTCAAAAGGTGAGAGACCCATCCTTCTGGTAGGTGTACTACGAATACGCAACAGAGCTATGGGCAAAAGAACATTCCACTTAAGCTGAGTCTCTTGACACATCTTTGCCAATTGGTTCTTAATAGTTCTGTTCATCCTTTCTACTTTACCAGAGCTCTGAGGTCTATATGCCGTATGAAGCTTCCACTTAATACCAAGCATATGAGTCAGTTGTTGTAGGCACTGGTGAACAAAGGCTGGACCATTATCCGATCGTATAGAGCATGGTAGTCCATATCGGGGTATTATTTCTCGTAGCAGGAATCGCACAACTTCTCCTGCTTTCTCTGTACGAGTAGGACATGCTTCTACCCACCCTGAATAGGTATACACAACTACTAGTAGGTAGCGATGTCCACCGGATTTAGACATTACAGTATAGTCTATTTGAAGATCGGACATAGGGAGTCCCCCCATATACTGGACTCCCGGTGGTTTCACTGGTCCTTGCCTTGCATTATTCTTGGCACATATCACACATCTTCGTACAATGGCTTGAGTCAAGTTGGACAATCTTGGTATATAGAAATGTTTCCTGAGAGATTCTTCCATACTATCTCTTCCAGAATGTGTCCCGTTGTGATAGTTCTGGACAATTTCTACAGCTAGTGACGCTGGAATAACTATTCTTCCATCTTCTAACTGATACCATTTGTTCTCCAGGTATTTCCCAGTTTCAGTCTTTAACCACTCTTCTTCTTGAGCTGTATAAACTGGAGTCCATTGAGACAGTGGAGTCGGTATAAGAGCAGCTATATGTTCCACATACTCCTGTCTTCCTGATTCAGCGGCACGCTTAGCTGCATTATCTGCCATCCGATTTCCTTTGGTTACATCACCTTTTCCTTTCAGATGCGCCCGACAATGTATGATACCAACTTCTTTCGGTTCCCACACGGCTTCCAGTAGTTGTAATATCTCAGCTGCGTACTTGATTTCTTTACCCTCTGAGTTCAATAATCCTCTTTCTTTATACAAAGGTCCGTGGACATGAGTGGTTAAAAACGCATACTTGGAGTCCGTTTAGATGTTCACTCTTAAACCTTCAGCCAATTGTGACACTCGTGTGAGTGCAATTAGTTCTGCCTTCTGTGCCGATGTTCCTTTTGACAATGGCCGAGCTTCTATCACCTTGTCTATGGTTGTTACTGCATATCCTGCATAGCGAATCCCTTCTTTCACATAACTACTGCCGTCCGTATAGTACTGGACATCAGGGTTCTGGATGGGAAAGTCACGAAGATCTGGTCTACTTGAGAATACTTCATCCATCACCTCCAGGCAATCATGTTGACTCTCAGTAGGTTGTGGCAAAAGGGTAGCTGGATTTAAGGTGTTAACAGTCTCTAAATGCACTCTTGGGTTTTCACACAACATAGCTTGATACTTAGTCATGCGGCTGTTACTAAACCAATGATTGCCTTTATAGTCTAGCAACGTTTGTACTGCGTGCGGGACTCGCACATAGAGTTCTTGACCCAGAGTGAGTTTATCAGCTTCGTAATTGTAATTGTAATTGTAATTTAGACAACAAATCACGTCCTAGCAGTTGGACTGGACATTCTAGGAGCAACTAGGTCAGTCACCACCGAATGTTCAGCACCAGTATCGATCATGAAAGCACTCCTTTTTCCCCCTATTGCTACATCGACCATAGGCTCCGCTCGGCCAAGGGGGATGGAGCCCGGTCGGTATCAATAGTCCTCCATGACTGTGTCAGCCAAACCTACAAAGTCCCTATCTTCTCTATCGCGGGGTCTCTGCGCTGCTGGATAGTACCTGTCTCCACTAACACTTCCTCTATTGTTACCACTATTCCCTCCAGGACCTCCTCTACCTCTCGCTCTACCTCTATAATTACTGCTATATCCTGCCCTAGGTCTGTCTCTCTCATAATGTTCCCTTTGTGGACACTCACTTCTCCAATGCCCTTCTTCCCTACAGTACGCGCATTGATTCCTACTCAGGGGTTCCCTATTCCATTTACTCTCGCCTTTATCCATTCCCCTATACACTTCCTTTTCCCTTCTATCTACACCTGCGATCGCTACCGCTAGCATATCTGCCTTTCTACGCATCTTGCGCTCTTCCTCCTTCTTTGTCTCGGTTTCCCTATTCATATATACCTTGTTTGCTACCTCCATTAGTTGGGTTATGGACATCCCTACAAACCCTTCTAACTTTTGTAGCTTGCGCTTTATATCTCCATAGGCTTGGCTGACAAAGGCAGAGTTAACCATCCGGGAATTCTCAGGGGCCTCCGGATTAAAGGGGGTATACAAACGGTATGCCTCCAATAATCGGTCATAAAAGACACTGGGCGATTAATCACATTTCTGTAATACCTCAGCCGTCTTAGACATGTTAATCGCCTTCTTTCCTCCAGCTTTCATGCCAGCAATAATAGCGTCCCTGTAAGCTTTTAAATGGACCATGTCTGCGCCATTGATATTCCAATTTGGATCGTTGTTTGGATAATGGGCTGTGGCCCATGCTGCTGGGTTGGCCTGATTTTGTGTACGGGCCTCTTCTTCCAGCGATTTAATTGCCACTTGATTTATCCTAGTCCTTTCCTCGTTATTAAACAATGTCATTAATAATTGCTGGCAATCAGCCCAAGTGGGATTGTGTGTCTGGACTATTAAGGTAAACCAATCCGTTATGGCTTGAGGCTTTTCGGTGTAAGAGGAGTTATGGGTCTTCCAATTAAAGAGATCGGTGGTTGTAAAAGGGACATAGACTGGATCAGCATATTGTATCTGGCCGTCATCGTTAATGTGTGTCGGGCCAGGAGTCAATCGAAGAGGCATTTTATAATGTCGGGGTTGGAGGGTACCGGCCAGTTGTCGGGTTAGTATGGGACTTCGTTGAGATGCGTCAGTTAGGGGTTCCGGTCGAGGGGTAGTAAGACAAGGGGATCGGGAAGCTTTACTAAGGGGAAGGTTGGTGAGTAGAATATTCCGGGCCGGGCTAGGAAGAGCCTGACGGGAAACTAGATATGGCGCCAAATCTGGGTATGTGGAGTTAACGGAGGTAGGAACCGGAAGGGGAGGGTTTGAAGCAAGGGGGCTGGACTATGAGCTAGAGGAGGGAGTAGGTGGGGACAACGGGGCAAGGGGAGGAGCGTTTCCAACAGCACCTCCTCTTCCTCTTCCGGTGGAGGAGGAGTAAGGGGGCGGCATGGGGATCTCAGACTCAGGGGGCGTGTCCAAAATGGGCGTGATTATGGCCTTAGTGGACAAGCGAGTCCTGGCCACCATGAGGCGACATTGTTCCTCGTGGCATACTCGGATCCATTTTGGCGAGTCATTTACGGCCTGCCTCCAACAATCAATATATGGAAACTGGCCGTAAAGTTCAGGCCTACCTGATACAGCCACGTGTACACGCTGTACCAGATTAGGATCCAAACTGCCACGTGGTGGCCATGCGGCAACCAAAGTAGGCCATTCCCTACTACACAAAGTAATCAAGCGTGCTGGAGACATCTTTACCCCAAAATCACATGCAGTATATCCCTTTTTCAAGTTTTTTATCATACATCCTAAGGGATCCAAAATCGTCGAATCCGACGCGCCCATACTTAACAATGGAGCGTCGTCTCCAACAGAAACTAAACACACACTCTTCCAACGGTCACACCCGTTCCCTCGGGAACAGCACCACGTGGTACAGTTACTAAGCGAAACGCACACAACAAAACACTCAGGGAATTCCCGTACACACACAGCTGTTACACCAGTCACTAGGTAACTAATACTGTGCCCTTTGGCGAAACTATACAGTCACCCACGTTATAATTCTCAGTATCTGAATTACCCGTCTATAACACACCCTAGTCGTCTAACATCGTCTTTACAAACAGTAGTTATAGTACGGTTAGCATTGGTTAGAATACAATTTAAAGTCACAGTTCAATTAGTAGTGGTTATGGTGTTAAACATACAACATAGACGACAATTATTAGTACTTATTTACAGTGTCAGTAATTATACATGGTTATGGTACCGTGCGCTATAATACTAATAATAATAATAATAATTACACACTATTCACACTCTCGCTAGACGGCAGAGCTCACGCTATCTAGCAAGATATACACGCTACTACAACAATCTTTAGCACATTTACAATTCCCAACTAATCTATTGGCCAGTACCTTGATGGACTACCTAAAACTATCTACATACGTTTTGGTTAGCCACACTGCCCAAGCACCACATATAGCAAACTAGAGGGCGGAATTTACAACAGTACCCTCTTAGTCTATCTACTCTATCAATAGTCTAGTGGGTTCCTGTAACGGACCGTTTCACTTACAAGAGGATAAAACCCAGTTTAGGCAATAATCCCCTTTTTCCTAGACCAGCAGCTAATGCAAGCACCAATCTCCCGGACTGCAAACTGTACAAATCTTCCAACTCCCAAACTGGAAACACACGAACCCTGGAATAGCTGAACAGGAAAAGCATATAATCCGCTTACACTCCTGGAAGTCAGCATACAATCCAATTCCCCCAAAAACGAGACGACACATCGGTTTGAGGGTCAAGCAGAATCTCAGGTCTGGA
The DNA here is from genome assembly GCF_036172605.1 of Pelobates fuscus. Lineage (NCBI taxonomy): Eukaryota > Metazoa > Chordata > Amphibia > Anura > Pelobatidae > Pelobates > Pelobates fuscus. Next base: position 190,389,631 of record NC_086323.1, read on the forward strand.
ACACCCAGTCTGCTTTTTATTACAGTTGTGCACATACAGGACACACCCAGGGGGAGGCATAAAACAACCAATCCAGTAACTGTACAACCCACACATCCCCTCCCCTCAAATAAGCAATTAACATAATTACTACATACAGTAAAAATACAGTTTCCAAAAATGGCATGAATCAGACCAGGGGTTCAAAAGTTAGTAAAAGTATCTTTTGTTCCCCCTGGCTGGTAGTATTTTAATCTGACTCAAACAGTAAAAGTAAAAACATCCCCACAATGCATCCTGGTTTCCTCCCTTCTGCCCTGGAGATAATTGGAGAAGTAATCCAATTATCTCCCAGGTCAAAGACAAAACTCCATTACACATGTGGGGACCTAAATACAGGATTATGTTTTAAAATATATAAAGTTACTTTTTATACATTAAACACAGACATGTAACATATCCCCAGATAGCTCAGGTCTGCGTGCACATTATTAGGTGAATGGCACGTAGACAACACAAATACAGTTTAATTACCATGGAGCCAAAGTCTTTCCCATAGTCTTTCATTATATGAATAGGCTCCATGGCATAGCTATCTGGGGGTATCACTGCTCACACAGGGCAAGTACCGAATGGCCCCACTGTGTTTAAAGGGCCAGAATGAGTGACATGCACTCTGTTTGGGCCCTTTTACAAAACGTATTCGGCCCTATTTCCCAGGGCCATAGTCCAAAGGCAAGAGGCGGGCAAGCAGCCCCCTCCAAGGACACGTGGTGAGGTCGGTTTCGCCACACTTCTCCCCTTTACCCCCCAGACTAACAGGGTATCTGACCTCCTGCCGGTCAGTGCCCTGGTTAGTCCAGCAACCCACCCACAAAACAGAAACAGCAGTACAGCCCACCCACAATAACTGGTTACTACACCTGGGTAGAGGAGAACTTTGTCCAGGTGTCTCACCATGGCTGCGTGGGGGACTGGTAGTCTGCCTTGGTGGGTTGCTGAGTGGGCAGAGACCAGCGGTACTCTGCCCTGGTGCCAGTACTACTGCGGAAGTAGCCTGGTTGTGGTAGGGAGAGATCGACTGTCACCCCTCTAGCTACACTGCTCTGTGGCTGGGGCACAGGACCGACCGTCCCTACCCCTTGGGCTGTAAGTGCAGAGACTACGGTCCCATCTGCACAGTTGCGGGGCTCAACATCTCCCCTTGGTGGGTTAGGCTGCCGCTGGAGAGAGGGTGTAACAAGCTCCTCTCTCTGGACTGTCAACTGCCGCTGGGGAGAGGGGTTAACAGGCTCCTCTCCCTGACCCTCTCTCTGCTGGTGGAGAGGGAGACCAGCTGTCTCCCCTTTCATTATTTTGTCCTGCTGCTGGGGTGTGAGACTGATGGTCTCTGCTCCCTGCAGGACACACTGCTGCTGGGGAGGAAGGACGGCACCTTCGGCTCCCTGGGTTACACACTGCCGCTGGGGAGAAAGGATTGCACCTTCAGCTCCCTGGGGTACACACTGCCGCTGGGGAGGAAGGACTACACCTTCAGCTCCCTGGGGTACACACTGCCGCTGGGGAGGAAGGACGGCCCCTTCTGCTCCCTTGAACACACACTGCTGCTGGGGAGGAAGGACGACACCTTCGGCTCCCTGGGGTAAACACTGCTGCTGGGGAGGAAGGACTGCACCTGCAGCTCCCTGGGACACACACTGCCGCTGGGGAGGAAGGACTGCACCTTCTGCTCCCTGGGACACACACTGCCGCTGGGGAGGAAGGATTGCACCTTCAGCTCCCTGGGGTACACACTGCCACTGGGGAGGAAGGACGACACCTTCATCTCCCTGGGATACACACTGCCGCTGGGGAGGAAGGATGGCACCTTCAGCTCCCTGGGATACACACTGCCACTGGGGAGGAAGGATTGCACCTTCAGCTCCCTGGAGTACACACTGCCGCTGGGGAGGAAGGATGGCACCTTCTGCTCCCTGGGACACACACTGCCGCTTGGGAGGAAGGATGGCACCTTCAGCTCCCTGGGATACACACTGCCGCTGGGGAGAAAGGATTGCACCTTCAGCTCCCTGGGGTACACACTGCCGCTGGGGAGGAAGGACTACACCTTCAGCTCCCTGGGGTACACACTGCCGCTGGGGAGGAAGGATGGCACCTTCTGCTCCCTGGAACTCACACTGCCGCTGGGGAGGAAGGACGACACCTTCGGCTCCCTGGGGTAAACACTGCCGCTGGGGAGGAAGGACTGCACCTGCAGCTCCCTGGGACACACACTGCCGCTGGGGAGGAAGGACTGCACCTTCTGCTCCCTGGGACACACATTGCCGCTGGGGAGGAAGGACTGCACCTTCTGCTCCCTGGGACACACACTGCCGCTGGGGAAGACGGACGAAACCATCAGCTCCCCGGGTTACTCCTTTGAGTCCCCGAAACGCACTCTGCCACCGGATAGGGCGACCGATACCTGGCTGGATCTGCCATGAACCACAGGTACTCGTCTACGTGGCTCCTTACCAACTGCATGAATTTCTCAGAGGGGACAAATGTAACGAGAGCCATCCGCGAGGCATACTCTTTGTCAAAAGCCTCCTGAGTGTAGCTGGGTGCCATACTTGCTCTGCTGAAGTTGGTTCCTTGTAGATAGGGGCGCTGTACGGGTACTAGCGTTGCCCTCACTTTGTAAATCCAGGGGATGGTGTTACCTGTAGCTGTCCTTCTGGTTGTAGGAACGATCCCGCCGCTTGCCACCAATTGTAACGGACCGTTTCACTTACAAGAGGATAAAACCCAGTTTAGGCGATAATCCCCTTTTTCCTAGACCAGCAGCTACTGCAAGCACCAATCTCCCGGACTGCAAACTGTACAAATCTTCCAACTCCCGAACTGGAAACACACGAACCCTGGAATAGCTGAACAGGAAATGCATATAATCCGCTTACACTCCTGGCAGTCAGCATACAATCCAATTCCCCCAAAAACGAGACGACACATCGGTTTGAGGGTCAAGCAGAATCTCAGGTCTGGAACACCCAGCCTGCTTTTTATTACAGTTGTGCACATACAGGGCACACCCAGGGGGAGGCATAAAACAACCAATCCAGTAACAGTACAACCCACACATCCCCTCCCCTCAGATAAGCAATTAACATAATTACTACATACAGTAAAAATACAGTTCCCACACATACTCTCTAACTTTAAAACCATACATCACATTCACATAAAAATACATATCCACAATCAATACATTCAGGGGAACAACATATTAAAAAAATGGCATGTATCAGACCAGGGGTTCAAAAGTTAGTAAAAGTATCTTTTGTTCCCCCTGGCTGGTAGTATTTTAATCTGACTCAAACAGTAAAAGTAAAAACATCCCCACAATGCATCCTGGTTTCCTCCCTTCTGCCCTGGAGATAATTGGAGAAGTAATCCAATTATCTCCCAGGTCAAAGACAAAACTCCATTACACATGTGGGGACCTAAATACAGGATTATGTTTTAAAATATATAAAGTTACTTTTTATACATTAAACACAGACATGTAACATATCTCCAGATAGCTCAGGTCTGCGTGCACATTATTAGGTGAATGGCACGTAGACCACACAAATACAGTTTAATTGCCATGGAGCCAAAGTCTTTACCATAGTCTTTCATTATATGAATAGACTCCATGGCATAGCTATCTGGGGGTATCACTGCTCACACAGGGCAAGTACCGAATGGCCCCACTGTGTTTAAAGGGCCAGAATGAGTGACATGCACTCTGTTAGGGCCGAATACGTTTTGTAAAAGGGCCCAATCTCCCAGGGCCATAGTCCAAAGGCAAGAGGCGGGCAAGCAGCCCCCTCCAAGGACAGGTGGCGAGATCGGTTTCGCCACAGTTCCAAATTTACACGCCTTCCCACTTAGCCAAGATAGGTTGAGATCTAGCGAACCGAATTTACACAGGCGCCGCTTAGTCTCCCGGTCCCTCCGACCTAGCGAACAAAAATATACACCCTAGAACGCTAGTCTAGACAAGACACAGGTGTCCGGCTAGGGCTATTTACACCAGAACCCCGCCTGACTCCAAACCAAAATTAAACGGGCTGACTGAGGGGGTTTAATTGAGCGGTGCGCCTTCGCTCCTTCCCTCCACTGGAGGGGGCAGATTCCAAATAACCCCTTATGGGCCTACCGCACAATCGGTATCCAATACCCCTAGTGGGTCCACCGTCTAAAACAGCGGTCGTCTTACCTCCTCGTTCCTGAACCTGAGTTCACACTAATCGACGGGGACACCCCAGCACTTACTACGTAGAGGCCGATGATCTCCTGGACAACAGACCAGTGGCACCGAGACGAAGGGAGGTCCACGCAGAAGTTCAGGGGTGCAACCGTAGAGAGCGTGGGCAAAGATAGACCGTCTCACACCTCTGCTTCTCAGCTACCGTTGAACGATGAGCTTCCCGGCCAATGCACCAAAT